>NC_064598.1:41818658-42133241 GCF_943734845.2 Anopheles funestus | reverse complement strand
AACGGGCCGCAACAACGAAGCGTATCGATATTATGCAATTATGGCAAATGTCTTACTTCACGCTCAGAAAGTACAGAGGTTCGTACATGCGGCACTTACTGATGCAGTTGTGTTCCGTTTTTTGGTCCTGTTGCGGAGCATTGTAAATGAAATCCTTAATCGATTGCTTGTAATAATTTAGACAGCTGCAGGGAAAGCTGTTTACTGGATTCCAAAAAAAAAAACATTCTTTTACTAAATTGATCGAACCTCCCTTGTGGCGCTCCAGGTCCGAGTTATTTATGCCATAACCTACACAAAATCATTTCCTGGAAACGCATGTCGGTCAGCTAGCTGCTATCAGTTGAACATTTCACTGAACTTTCGCACTTCATCGAGCTGAGAATCATTAGATGCTACGCTTATCGCTCAGTTTCGCACCATCCTCGGGGTGGCAATACATTGTTGCAGTTCGGATTCGGTTGAGTCGGCACAGCAGCACCTGACCTCACCAGAGCCGAATGGTGCCAACACGGTAGTGAAGTCACCGAGTGTACTTACCATGAGTAATTACAGTACGATCGGCAATGTAAGGCGAAAAGGAACGACAAACCAAGTAGCAACTCTGCAGCGAAGGCATGAAGGCAACGTGTCTTTTCCAACCATAAATCATCGAACCTTGGGAGAGGCTTGCGTAAAACGACACTTGGTCTACAACGTGAGGAGATAGTGTAGGAACTCCGCAAGAGGATGCTTCATTGCATGGTGACAAAATCATTTTGGCAAAGCTAGCCCAGGTAAATGGTGAGAAACGCTTTCACGAGTTAAAAACTCAATTCATCTCAATACCTCAAGGCATCGGACATCCTTTACTATACACCACAATTTACACTGGGTCACCGCCCAGTAAAGGCTGCTAAATGAATATAATTTCTGCGCACTCCATGATGTGAAGCAAATGATAATTATTTAACGTCAATTTTGACATGAATTGTTCCGAACCAACGCGACGGTAAGAGATATTTGCAGAAGCATAAAAAGTACCCAAAATGGCATGAAGTTTATTTTTGAAATTCTTCTCCTTTTTCCAATCAGATCCATTTTGATCGCTTTAATTACTTAATACTGGTGTGTTAACTAACGGAATATTGCATGTTATGCATTGGTTTAAAAGTATCAGTTTTCCACTTACTGGCACTTTCCACCGGCAAACTGAGTACGCCCATTGATCTTCCCGTTTCGAAGTGAGCAAGGAATAATTTTCTAAATTACATATCATTTACCCTTTACCGCACGTTGTGGATTTTCTCACTAATTGTCCATGACCGAACGCATACATTAATGGATGGCAAAATAAACAGAGCTACCCCAGGTAAGCGCTTATTACGCGTTCAGATCGATTAAGAAAGATCGGAAGGTAAGTAAGATGAGATGTGATCGATTGGACCAGCTTCGATCGATGCCTATCAGGAGTGAGAAAATCCAAATACTTTTTTTAGGAGATTTTTGCTTCTTTTATGATCTCTGAAACATTGCTTGATCGTCAAACATAACGAGTGCCGCCTTTCGTTGATGATGTGCAAAGTATCTTACCAGTAGAAGGACGGAGATAAATATGAAGATGCGTTCATCACCTTAGGCGACAGTATCGAAAACAGATCTCGGCAGACGGGTACTAAGTTGTGCACTTGGAGCAACATAAAGATATGCTAATGCGTATGAAAAATAAGTCTGCATACGGTAGGCTCGATTCAATAAAAGCCATAAGCGAACATCTTCGACAACATCCCAACAAGCTCGTACGGGTGTCTTGAGGTTGTGGCGCACTTGACCAATTTAGCCAATTTGCCAGCCAAAGAAAGGGGAACCAGTTTTACGAACGATTCTTCTTCGCTCGTTTGCCAAACGAGATTTTTTGGCAACAAAAAACTGGAAACCATGTTGTGTCGAACAATTGCTTACGGGTGGAGACGGTGATGGTACATGACCAAACATGCGAGGGCATGGCGTTCAATTGGCTTAGCAGGACATAACCTTAACCTTAACTCGTAAACTCTTCACGGTCATCGTTGATTCCCGGCCGGACTTGGACAGGCTGACGCAGCTGATCGGTGGGGATCATGGATTTTGTCGCCAACGGGGCCAATGGCAATTTGGTCTTAAAAAAACTTCCCTTGGATGAACACCTTACCAAGTAAGGTATTTTTCAAAAAAATTCAAACAAACCAAAAAAAAACATCATTTCACTTTTTAGATGGCGCTTGAATATCTCTGAGCGACATCGATGCCATACCTCATGCCTCAGTGAAGTACTCCGGCCACATGCGTAATTGGTCGTGATTACCCTTGAAAGCAAGATTTCATGATCGTGATAAGTGAAATTGGCGCGACGTTGGAATTTTCCAACCAGCCGGTTGCGGTCGGGTTGCGGATCCTCGGAAAGGAATCCTGCTGCGTCGTGCGAGAATCTCAACTGCACGTGTTTGTACATGTTGCGCATGTTGGAGTTTTTTGGGCCAATTCTCGGCGGGTATCGTTTGTTTTTAATTTAAAATTATGTCTTTTAGTTCTATAGCGGATATGATAAACGCAATAAATAATTTTTGCAGTTTTTACTAGAAAATTAATTTAAAAATTATTATGGCACATCAGACATCAGAAATTATCTTGAAGATATGATAACAAATTGATACAATACATGACAGACATTGCACATTACATTACATAAAATACAAATACAAATTTCGAATAATTGATGTTTTGACATTCTTGAGAACTCTTAGTTTTAATCTTTGGATACGTTTTAATGTATGCAAATAGCAAACAGGACTAGGATTATTTCAAATAACTGGATAATTTAATTTAAAATCTCAAAAAGTTTCTTGATGCATCCGATACGGCGCTAAAATCTTTTAAATATTTCAAAGTCACAGTCTTTGTTGCTGTTGCGATCATGGCGTCTTCCATTGCGCAAAATCTCTTGACAACTTCCATTTTTCAAAAACATATTTACGTAAAATAACGTGACGTCATGTAAACGTGTGAAAATTAAAAAAATAATTCTGTTGTTCTCTGTTTTCGTTTCAGGTAAGCTATATTACTACAACATCTTGAGGAGATAAACCTGGTAAATTTTAAAACGATTTATTATAATTATCCTCAATATATGTTTTGCGATTCAATCTACCTTTTGAAAACATAAATCCACATTTTACTAGTTTTGAAACTAATATTATTTATTTGCACTAAATACAAAAAAATATTTTAATTAATCAAAATCATAAACAAACATACAAAAAGCACGAAAAAACAACTGTAGTGATAGTGTTTCATCGGTTGAAAAATATATCTGGTGACTTCTTGCTGGTTCGTTTTCTCCGGTTGCCATAAATTTTACAACTGTCAGTACATGCTCTACGGGGATGTAATTGAAGTTTGCCGCCCTTCACGGTTAAGCACCTGACGCACAAAAAGACGCAAAAGAAAACCTTTCGACGATCGGCGAAATTTCATCGTTTTTGTTTTTGGGGTTTCGCTCTCGAAACGAAACTACTCGTTTAGCTGAATTCTTGAATGTCCGGTTGCGTACAGCCCAAATTGCCGAAGGATATATGAGCAATGTTCGTGTGAGCAATTCGTGTTCGAATGTTGAAAGAATGACAGTTTGAATAGCGAGCGGGAGTACATGCTACATTTACATAAACAGTGAAGCTATAATAAATTGCTCTCGGTGAACAGGAATGTAATGTTTTGTATTTAAAACAACAAAATAGAACAAAATACAAATAATTTCCTTAATTTTTTATGCAACAAACACAAACATTTTGTGTAAAAAGATGGATAAAAATCACTACACCTCATTGATATTCTTAGCTAAATATACACAAAGTTAACAGAAAGATACAAACAAAACACTAAAAGTGTGTAGTCTGCTCCTTAAAAACGAGTGTAAAACATAAAACAAAAAAGATTAATCAAATATCACGACCATCAGCACCACTGGTGAGAGTAAGCAAGCAAAAAGAAAGCAAAGAATGAGTTAATAAAACAGGTTCAAGAACACTTTCTGATGTGGGCTGGGTAAGACGTAATCCAGGTTTTTCGCTAAAAAAAATGGAATTTTTAAGTAAAAATACCGTTACCGTGACCATTAACCGAAACAGAAAGCCATAGCCAAAGTGGCTTTCCTGGTTTTTTCGCTAAACATTGGTGGTTTGCTGTTTAAATCACCGCTTTGCACTGTTCGAACGGTTCACCAGCTGATATGCGAATGTTTACCTATTAAAGCGAAAGAAAAAAGCCACTTTGCGTGACCCAATAAATATTGTGTATCGACACGTTATTGTTGCTGCAATGGGAGACAAGTGTTTGAATTATGCAGATCAACTGTTTAAAAAGACAAAAAAGAACATACAACATGTGATTGTACTCGTATTACTTCAAGCGTAATTAACCTTTTACATGTTTTATAGTTGCTATCGCAAAATACAATTAGATAGTCAGTACAGTCAGTCGAAATCAAAAGGAATTTAATGGTAATTGTTTTGAAATTAAATTGACAAATAAAGTTTGAGAAATTGGTTGACATTAAGATACGTTTTTATAGGATGAATCAAGCTACATTAAATTCTCTGTACACTATTGTTTTTGTGGTGTATTTAAACATTTTCTTTACACATGAAACACAATTTTGAACAGAACATACCATAACAATGTACTAAAGCAAACTGCACTTTCACCGCTGCCACACGCTTATCGTCGGATTATGTTGCTAAATATTGACTGAGCGAGATAATCCACCTATGTTCTCAATTATCATCCCACACAACTGTACGGGCGACATGCGATACAGTATGACATGGCTATAAGAATAAAAAAGGGTTGAAATGATTGCACACACAAACGCATTCAAAGGGCATACCGGCGCTCGAGTGGCACTCAACCAACCATAAAAGGGTCGCTTCGCAGACGGTAATAATTACTGACTCATGCAAACAATGCTTAGATTACGGTCATAAAGCATTAAAATATGTGTGTCACAACATTTAATATTTACCTGTTGCTAATATATGCTTTTTTCGGTACGTGCCAACGAAAGGGCAGTAATTCGAAGAACCTAGACACAATTAAAAATAATTTGCCCAAAAAAAACTTAAAGAAATAATCGCCAAAAAAAACTTTCGAATTCCTCAATTTGTAAACAGTAAATTGGTAAATTAAAAACGCAACATTTTTTAGAGTTAAAAGTTTAAACAAAATATTTTACTTTTTAACCTGGATGAATGTTTTTTATACATAAAATTTATTATTGCAAATGTTTCCAATTTAAGTACCAAATAAAACAACATTAACATATAAAAAACAAATTTATTCATCGTGTATAAAACCGTAGCTAAGTATTTCTCTCGGGCACACGACCACCGGCATCAACCAATAATAGTTTGTCATTAAAACAAAAATGTGAAATCAATATCGCCGAACTCATGTCGAAGGGTAACCATCACTGATAAAGATTTTTATGACTAATAGGAAAAGCATCACGTGTGTGTTTTTGATAATTTTGAGAAAATCTTAAACTTTCTTCTGTTTGCCTTTTAGTAGTCGTAAAGATCCGCTCCGTACAAAGTAGCTCCGATAATCTGAGAAGCAATAAAATTGTGGATTTTGTCTATTTTGATAATGATGCGTGAAGTAGCGAAGAAGGATGGTCCGTGGTCAAGCCAAGCTTACGGTATCACCGTCTGATATCATGTCAGAGCTCGCCGCTAACCGATGCTTTTGACACCGACCAAGGTTAGGGAGTAGAATAGTGTTTAAAGCAAGGCGCCCACTTTCCCCAAATATCATCACACACACACACAGACACAAACTTCAAATGGCCAACTAAACGGGACTGCTCCAGATTTACTTCTTCCGTTCTTCCTGTATATTCCCATCCCGATAGTTCAATAGTAACGGTTTAAGCAACTAATCGACCAATTTACATAGGTAATTAACTCGCAAGATAAATCCCCACGGTCGCGGGTCAACCCCCAACGGATGGGGCCTTTAATGGGCGACACAATGGACGGATATCGTTTAACATGCACTTTCGATGCACGGTCGAACCGATCGCAGAAGTCACCAGAAGCGGCTAGCATTTGCGTCGTTCGAGGTCTACCCCGGAACCGTGAATCAGCCCGGTTTAGAGATAGGAAGGGGAACAAAATATTCGATGCCCACCAATCAATAGGTGGATGAATTTTAAGCAGGCAACACGTCCACGGATTATGATAGCTTATAGGGTCGTAGTAATCGGAAGCGCCCTTGGTACGCAAACCGAGGATGTCCAACCAGCTTGGTTAAGGCGTTACATTCTGGAGAAATGTGAGAATCCCATGGTTTCCTGCTGTGCAATCAAACCCCAAACCAGCCCCAAAACGGGTGAATCGTTTAGGTGATAATGAATGATGTTTTGGGGTGAAATTATAGCAACATTATAGCTACACCCACACGGAGAAATGGACGTGAATGTGATGAATGTGGATGGTAGCCGCGTGACCGACCTAAGCAACCCGAAACTAAACATGGCAGATATGTAAATTTGTATGCAAATTTTGCATATCTACCTGTCAGTTGGATAGAGTTGATTGGAAAAGATAGCAAGTATTACAAAAAAACATATGTTTTGGGGTGTTTGTAAACATTTTTCCAAGATTTTTCGTGGTTTATTGTGAACATATTTTATATGTCAGATATTTTCAAAAATACTCACGACATCCTCAAGATGTTGATATTGGGATATTGATTTTTTTTATTAAGGTAGAAGGGCCTAAGATATTGAATTTCTTCATAATAAAATAAAACTCCTAAGCCGATAAGTAGGCCAGATTAATAAATATGACGCCCTGTTGATAAGATGCTTTAATTTCGTAAACCTTATCAAATTAAGGGTCTATTAAATGCAGCAAATCATCGATCCCAACCAACCCCCCAAAGTATTGCGAATGTATGCTAATTTCCCAACCATTTTTACACACTTCCTCATGATTTTAGATCACATTATGCACTCCTATAACAAATCGGGGAAAACATTCTATTTGTGTTTGTGAGTTATTCTTCCATCTGTCCTTTCATTTCCCTTCCCAAACACTAACGCAACATTCAATATTTAGGGGAACGAAACGCAACTAACGTTCAACCTATGAAGGAAGCGAACGCAAAACTCCGTTAGCGAATAAGAGGATGTGGAAAACGCAAAGCATCGGATCGGACCCGGTTTCACTCCTTGTGGAAATGGCCGCTGCATGGTATCGCATGATGGACAAAACAAAGCAGGGGAACATTTTTTTACGCACCAGCAAAACCACAAATTGATTCCTTTGCGAAAGTCACGGAATGTGGAGTGGCCACAAAGGCAAACTCAATAGATTTCCGATTACCATTCGTTCGGCTCGGTTGATATCGCTTACGGTGAAAACGATTGTCGTAATGCGATAAGAACGATGCACTTACCGTATTGTGTAATATGCGTCTTGGCGATCCCCATGTAAGGGTGTCGACGGGTACGGATAACATCACTCTATACCGACTGGATTGAAGGAAGATATTTTCGGGTTCTCACCACAGGGCTTACCAGTGTGCCTCCCGTCTTACTTCCTTCCGTTCACTTGCCACAGAAGCTATGCGTGCGGAAAGTTTCGCAAGGAATATTCTGCGTCTTTTCGAGCATTTTCACGCACCCAACAAATGTTGAGTTCGATGACCATTCGGAAAATTTCGAGACAAAAATGATCGCTTCAGTTGAAGCAGTTGCGTCGAAGAAAAACACCTCACACAAGGCGTAATGTCCCCGATTGGTTGGTACGCAACCGCTCCGAAGTGTCTGTGAAGGGTACATTCGCAACATGCGTGTGCGTTTACTTTCACCCCCGGTTGCGGAGAGTGTGTCGAAGACAACCGGCCAGGAAGTGATGCCGCGTGACCAGACGCGACCAGGAAGGTCCGCACTTCGCAGCGCCATCGAATGCTTCGTAGCGCATGATTGACGACCCGTTGACAGGCGTCCGGGTCGGCAGTGGATCTTGCCTTTGGATCGCTATTTGTGAATTGCTGCGAGAAAGATGACAAATTTGCTAGAGAAAAATAAATACCAAGCAGGTAGGGAGTGGGTGAATCACGGAACTGAAGTCTGGTTAATAATAACGATAAGCGCGACTGAAATGCCAATTGCTTGAAGATTTACGTACCTACCTAGAAGCGACCAACAATGTTCCATCTTAACTCCTGGTTTGTAACGAATGATCTTATAGGCTAGATCAACTTTCAACCAAAAACCACAAGGATCAGCCCTGTTTGACGTTTGGGCTGCGGAGTGACAGTTACATCTCATCTTATCTCATCAAATAAAAGTCTCAATTTTCAACTGTTCTGAGTTATTGGTGATGTTTTTATGAGGTTTTGGAGCTACCTTTAGGATTTTTTGCTTATTACATCAATCTCATCGGTTATGAGACATCTCGTAATTCATCCCCATATTTCCGCCGAAAGGACAGCAGCTGCGATGCACTCAGCTGCCGATTTGCACTTTGTGGCGATTTGCCGATACGAAAACCTCAACAAAAATGGACACCCGGTGGATTTGTTTTTTTTTTTTTTGTAAATGTTTGTCTAAAGTTACTGCCGCTAGTTGTGCATTGCTCTTTTGTAGTTATGCTCTCTTGCATGACGCACATTTCGCACAAGGTTACATGTTTCGATCCCGCATGTCCTGGTAATATGAGAGTTTTTTTTCTCCCTTATTTCTGATCTGTTCTAACATTTCTCCCTACGGTTAGAGGAACTAAATATCGATCACCTTTTCCCCTGACAGAAGGTGTGACCATTTATGTGAAGGGAAATCATCGCATTCAGAGGAACGTTTGATGCACTTCTCGGAAGCCATTCAGTAATGTTCTGGACGCGCCCTTATTATCATTATTATTATTATTATTGTGACTGCTCGCATCCACAGAAGTTAATGGAACGTATAATTAAGTTTCACTTTGATCCGACGAGATGAGGTATGATTATTTGCCGGAGTCTTTTGATGGGATGCGAAGCGATGGGTTGACGATATTAATGGAGTGCGATACCCGTTTTTGGGGAAAAATCAGCAAACGATCGATTCTAATCAAACCACTAGAATTATGTGCTAAAATGGAAGCTTTGCTACGATTGCGAATGAAATTGAATAGCCGTCTAAATAGTGGTATTATCTTAATGAAATTGTAGGTTATTATAATATTATATTTATAGCAAATTTCTCATTTTCAACATTTTAAAGTATGTGCCATTTGCTGCCACCTTTAAAAATGATTTAAATCGATAGAATTCTTCATTGGTGGTCTCGCACCAAACATCGCTATCTTCACCGAAATGTGTCCTTCAAGCATTTTGAGAACCAGCAGCAAACCTTCACTTTGCCATAATACATAAGTTTGTAACACAACGAAACGGACTTTTTATACACCACAAACGAAAACAGAGTGAGAATGGGAACATTGATGATTGGAACACGAATACCGTTACAGATAAATCCGGGCACTCGGTGGTGGGATTTCCTTTTTTCCAGTTTATCTGAAACAGCCATAAAAATGTTCGAATCGATCCATCCAACTCATGGGCTCCGAAAGGGTGAATGACTTCTTCAGCTTATCCGTGCACTATCGCACGGCAGTCTAAGCTGAAGGCCAAACCAAATTTTACCAAACAAAAACAAACGAAACAAGATAAACATTACTGCCTCTCAGATCCTTTCGCTCGATTACGTCACGGGAAGAATGTACCTACTTACAGCCGAACCGGGGAAAACCGGTCGCGATTCCGATCGTACAGCAGCGTCCATCGCAAGAAATGTCCATTTGCCTGACTCGTCCAAATCAAACGTTTTGCGCGCATGACCCGATTGATGGAGAGTGCGATGAAAGTGAATTATAGCTGCCTGCCTGTGTCTAGTGGTTTGGCAGTCATAATTCTACTCTTTCATCACCTGTTTTAAGGTAAGCTCACGTCAGATCACGTTTCGTAGCACGACTCGATTGGCAAATTTATAGCACAACGAATGGGTTTTGATATTTTGTAGCCTTTCGAAGGCTTTTTTCTGTTCTGTTGCTGATTAACATCGGGAAGCTTGCTGTGAAGCTTACATTTGATGGCGCATCTGATGAAGAAACATGCGAATTATGTTCATATCATAAACAAAACCTCCACCATGAACAAGCGAACATTTGCTAATGAGCGACATAAAGATGAAATGCCGACTTATTAATTATGAGATAAATCTTACAACTACAGTGTGCAGCATAACTATAATAACACTGTTTTTTTATTTTAGGGCAAAAATTAAATGAGAAAATTGAAAAAAAATGTTGGAAATTATTTATTAATAAGATTTAAAATATTAGTCTTTAAATATTTACCCTTGATATTTACTCTTAATCCTTGAATATTTGTGTTGTTAACGAAACAATATTACAATCCATTTAAAATTTTTGTAATCTCTTAACTACTGTGAAGGCTCTGAACGTATATTTTTGAACGAATAATAAAATATAGGTGATCACTACCGTTCAAATATTAGAGTTAAATATATTAAACTAAAAATATTTTAGAATTTTTTATAAAATCGCTTTAGAGGCTCCTTTTATTTTAGGATCATTTTAATATTTAAGTCACGTGTATTAAGATGATTTTTTTCTTTTTAAAAACCCCACGTTAAGTTGACGTTTTTGTTAAGAAAATACCGAATAAAATCTCATTGAAGATGCATCAATACTACGGTTTAGGAGGCAAGCATATTTTTTTATTCTTTTGAACTTAATTTGTACAACATAATTTCAATGTATCTTCTCACACTGGATTTTAATAATAAAAAAATGCTTGTATAGTTATGTTATGAACTGTAGCATTCAACGACCTGATTTTTGTATTGATCAAATGTTAGATATATGAAACCGTTATACATTTTACATACCAAATTCTAATTTCTTATCAAATAGACATTTTCTAAATATTAAAAAAAAATCTTTAATCCTTAATCCAATCCATAATCCCAATATATACCTATCAATTTCAATCAACAAAACGTTGCGCATCACCACGTGTGCAATAATTCTAGGTTAATGTGCGATAATAATTATTTTTCTTTTCTCCTTTGTTACCCCACCACACGTCACTGCTTCCAAGTGCCATTTGATGGAAAACGTAACCACCGGCCACTATTCGTTCGCACCACATTTTCTGTCTGGTTTGGCTCCGTCAGTAAACGAAGCTCGTACGAAGATTGAAACCAGCTGCTGGATGCAGTCACATTACTGTACCTTCGGACATCCTGCCGCCATACACGGAGTGTCTTTTTGCATACTAGCTGCCCCCCTGGCTGCTGGTTGAACATGGATAATAATATTTCAAAAAGAATATGATACTAATCGTACATTACGACGAGCGGTTTGCAAACGTGGAAACGTGGAATCCCGAAAGGAATCTCGCAGACGGTGCAAACGAATCTCGAAAGCTAATACATTACCGGTAAACAGTGGGCCGATGTGTACAGGCAATTTGACTGACGGTAGTAATGCGTAGTGAAGACTTCATTTGCAACAATGTAAAGGTGAAGAAGTCACCATTAGTGGGAACGAGTGGTTACACCTTGCATTCGATGTTTGCATGGATGTCGTTTAACTTTTGCATTTTTTTGTTGTTGCCCATGGGGTAATTAGGTGTGACTTTGGGTGAACGTTACTCCCAGAACGGTTCCGGAATCGTGTACTTACAGCTTGTTCCTTTCGTTAGAAGGTGCAAAGTTTGGTCTCACGAAGTGTAACTTTATGCAGATGAAGCTTTCGCAGTCGTTGTAAGATCGTGATCGCGAGCAGGTGCAGACCGGTTGAACGTGTGAATAAATCGAGCATCATTCGTGTCATCCGATCGCTGCTGGTTGCGTCCGGTCTCCAAGGTTATCTTAAGGCTCTGATGCAGGTAAAACAGAACAACCCAGCTCACCAGATGGCGCGATAGGCAAAGAGATTAGCAACCAAACGATGGGATGGTTTCTTTTTTTCTCTCTCATTCTGTCACTTCCCGGTAACACGCGGACGATCAATATCTGTCAAATTAGTTATTGATTTTTACGCGAGACAATCGAGTTTTACGGACGGTAATTAAAACTGTAAACGATCGCCAGCTTACAGTACGCTTGCGGACGTGTGACAAGATCCGAACGAAACCGGTAAGTTTCCTCCAGAGTCCCAAATATGGACGCCTCGGTAGGAACGGCAGGAAATTAACTGTATCAAATAATTAATAACCATTCAACTGGATCACTGATGAATAACGTAAACGATCAGTTGAAAAAAAAACGCAGGGTGAACACGCACATCACAGATGGACGATCGAGAATGGTTTCTAGTTTTATTGGATTCGTGTACGGGACGCGTCTGCACTGTCCCCTGGCTTCACCAGTACCAATTAGGATACACAGCTGATGCATATGCATTATTCGACCCGACTAATGAGCGCTAATGGTGCAAGGTTGCATTTTTAAATGGTGATGATCGTACGAGGGTGTTCCTTGTGCAGAAAAAGGCAAGAACTTGCGGCTGCAACAAAGTTGCAAAACGATCGCAACCGACAAAGGCCACATTTGTTTACGAATTTCGTGATGCACTCTTTATACATTGAATATTTTCATACAGGTACGGGTTAATCCGTCCCCGATTGTAGCCGGCATTTCACAAACGCTTTTCTTTGTACGCTGCTCATGTTTGTCAACCGTACACGCAGCTACAACCGAGAGTTTTCATCGCGTGATAATCCACTGCAGTATCGTTGTCGTTAGTACGGTCGGTAAAATTCCGACCCGCAAACGATTATTGAGTCATATCTTTGTGTTATCTCAATGTCTCCATTACTAGGCGCTTTAGGTGCGTTCGGTAGCTTCAAGTCGTTCGGCTTGTACCATCATACGTCCAGCCACAAGGGATATTGAAGCGAAACGAAATGAAATGGAAGCTACCGCTTAAAGACTTGAAGACAAGTTCTTAAAGCGATCGTTTTGCAGCTTCCGACGAACGAGATCACCAAGACCGGTTAAAGAAAGCATATGCAAATGCCAATAAACTCCCCGTACCCTCATCTGGAGACACATTTCCGAACATCATCCAAGCATCTTAATCGATTTTTCAAATGCACTCGCAGACAATTCGCATTCTTGACAGGATGTTCGAAATGTAAAAAAAATCAAACCACGTCGTACAATCGTTTCCTTGCGATCGAAGTTCGATCGATTTGATAACCACTCACACTTAGTTACTAGCGATGGGAAATCTGAAGTGGAATGGTGGATCCACTCGGACTCCGCGTATGAAAAATTGATTCCGCCGAGTCCGGTCGAGTCCGGTTGACTTCGAGTTCGATCGAGTCCGAATGGATCCGATCGATTCCGGAGGAGTCCGGATGGGTCTAGATGAGTCCGATCGAGTCCGACTAGTCTTGGGTAAATTGAAAATTGATGGACTGGATCCACCGCCCCCAGCTCACTTCTGCTGGAGTCATTCCGACTCCGACTCTAGCGGAGTCGACTCCGTCAAAATTTATAATTTGCCCATCACTATTGGGTACTCATAGCGTCGATATCCGTTCGCGCCGTTCAGTCCGGTTTTTGAGTAGTGGAATTTAAATCGATCCTCGTCGATTCGTCGTTATGATTTCAAAAAATCGTACCAACTTCAACGGGTTTCACTTTCCAACTTTCCGGGTATAGGAAGGCTCTTCTTTGCTACTTTGTTCCGCCCGTTTTTCCACTAGAATACCTTTCGTCTTTAAGACCTTCCCGGTCAGCTGTAGATCGAGGAGCATGCGCTGCCGGGCTGTATCTGCAAAGGCCTTGGGTTGTGAATGAATTGCGTTTATGTATTTGGACTAAAATTGGTAGCACATGCCCGCACTGATTACCCGCAGTCGATCCAATACATTCCCGTGTATGTTTATTTACATATTTTTTTCGTTACGCATGCTTCTGGCCGTACGATTTCCATGCCTTTGCAACCGAGTTGGAATGAGGGAATGAACGTAATGAGAAACAACAAAAAGGGACAGCTTTGAGACCATCAGGTTTCAGCTGTTGTTGAGTGAGTTGAAAATAGTTTGAACACTGGATTGGATTGCTTTGTGTCGCTACACTCTTAAGTCTTTCGTTTTTGGTGGCTGGAATCTCGTCTTTCGGCATTGTTTTTAAGTTTTAACACAGAGACGAAAAGCTGTCGGATTTCTCGCAAATGTTTTCCATCATGTGTAAGGTGTTGGAAACGTTTTCACTTACATATTTGTTCCCGGCTTTTTTGTGGGTTTCGTGCATGCCGTTCAGCATATTGATAGTGCACTCGTACTCAACATCATATATTTTATCACATTTAATCCCATCGTAATCCATGCTTAAGAACCACTCAAAAACGTGTGATATATTGTCGTTAGCCAAGTATTGCAAAGATTGCATTAGCAAACACTTTCTCCGTGAGCGAAGCACTTTGCTCATGTTTTCCCTCCCAATTGTAAGATGCGTTCAAGAAGAAGATTTCTCATCTGTACACCCCTGGTTCGGTCAGATACCACCCGATCTGAAGAGGGAAGCTCTAATAGCACACACATTATGCAGATGCATCGTTCAGTAGACCACACGCAAACAACTTCAGAGCTAACCCCACTTAACCTTACGAAAAAGTTTCACAGCCTTCTACAAGACCGTAACATCTTGGGTGGGGATCAACCCAATAGTCCCCGGTTCCACCCAAAATGATGCTAACAAATGGGTCTTTTGTTCAAGAATCAAGTAGAACTCTTCACTTCATTGACACTTCTCACAACGAAAGTGTCAACTTACCGATGCACCCCCAATACGGACGGCCGGGTGTTACGGTATTTGACAGGTTTGTATTATCTTGGTAGATTAGATTCGGATACGGTTACACCCGTTCCGTTTTTTTTCTCACTTGGGAATGGAACATTGTATGGGGAGAGCTATTATCACCTTCAGCCCAGAGTTCCGAAGTCTTTAGTCGGAAGTTACTGTTTCGTCTAGGTTATATCGAATCTCTGGAAAACTGAAATCTATCTCACCATCTATTTCTTATGCCTGTATGCTTGATATTTTTTTATGTTTCCTCATGTCCACCTTCAACGTAACTTCACGCGTCTCAATCGTTCACCTTAATGAGTGGCGAATGAAGTGAACGATAAGAAAGCTGATCGCTAATAAGGGAACCACGGATTACGGTCAACCGGTTGCGATCGTAACGCTTTTTTACTAAACAACGAAACATACCGTTCCTCACCGTTTTGGTAGTCAACACAATCAGCTTCTCAAACGCAAAAGCTTTACGATCTGTAACATTCACTGTTAATAGCCACCTCAGGCACCAGCTTTATGCACTGCACGATCGTAAATCAATCGAAATCTATTAACCAGTTCATACACATCCCTTGGAGGTCATAGTCTCGGGTGAGATGGAAAAAACACGCCCAAAATCAATGCATTCTACCAGGAGCGAGTCTTTCGGAGATGTGGAGCGAATTAGATTCCAGTTGTGCTTCCTGTAAACTGGCCTCATAAAATCATCATTCTCATCGCTTGCACTTGCTATGCACGTGAGAGTAGACGATGAATGCCTGGTCTGTAGTGGCGTGGCCACATTCCGCTAGCCAACCAAACCCAACGTCCGATGAAGGGTGATGCTAAGAGATCGCATTACCAAAAACGTAGTACCACCCGTGGGGCAATTCGCATAATTAGGAGACCTATGAGAAAGCTAGCATCACGATCATGGAAGTGTGCGCCTGGTGGCCTAGTCGTGGGTTAAGAGTGTTTGATGTGCAACATATTCCGGTTTTTAATATGATTGACGGCCACGTATAAAAAGACGATACATGGCATTGGAATTCATATCAATTTTGTGTATCTAGCGTGTGTATTCCTTTGTTTTATGCACATTTTAATATCACGTTTGAGTTTTATCAACAAATTTTTGTTTGTTTTTTAAATGGTTTTCGTTGCTTTCATTTCAAAAGATTGAAAAAAGATTGAAGATTGAAACTCATAAGATTTTGCTAAAATATTGCTAAAAATTTTAGGCCATTTCACGGTTCTGATATTGAGCATAAGAAAATCCAAGCGTAAAGTATGCAAGCCACTGCACACGTGTCTATTTAATGACTGTTTTATGTAGGCAGTGCGATAAAACAAATATTAAAGCTAATGGCACGTAAAGAAGAGTAAACCACGCCTCAGATGCGCTTAAATTCCGTGTCTTTTGACCCACATTAAAGTTAATAAAGTCACGCGAAACTAGGAAAAATTGCTCTCCTTATGTCGGATAGTTACAAGCCTTCTAGCTAATATGTTTTGCATAATGTGGTAGACTAATAGAGGAAGATAACAACCATTGCGGTTCGGTTAACCTAGTGAACTTTGAACCCAACTACCAAATTTGCATTACCACCCTAGTGGGTGGGTCTATCAAAACACCAAAAAAAAAAAACATCCGTATACTAGCGTGTCGATATCGGCCATCGAAAGTCAGCATACTAATAAGCGGCACGAGTAGCAAGACGCACACCAACACCGTAATCAAAATCACCCGAAACTCGATTCGGCACAGCGAGGAAGAAAGAGGACATTGACCGCAGACGCACTTACGTCTACTGCTGCTGTGGTTAGTGACGAGAGTTATGTTGCCGGCCAGTACCATGTGCCAACGAATGTGCTTGACCGGTCAAATGCTCATATACAACGGTACGCACAATTTACCTAAACAATCGCACGCGGTTCCGATGGCGGTCACCCGCCAGACGGTGGTAATGTGTGTCATCGAACAGGGATACCGTTCCGATTCCTGGGCATGATTGTACCGGATTCTCTATTAGTAAATTATGCGGAAGTCATAAATCAGCATCGTTTGCAGGCGCGTGGAGGGTGTGCGATACACACCGGAAGGGGATAAAACTGTCACGACGGTGGAAGAGCATCATACGGCAACAAGATTGTGACTGATCTAATTTCGTGTGCCTCTAGCAGCGTGGTTCCGTATAAATAGTGGTAAACGTTTAGGATGAGTTGTGTAGAGAGTTCTGGGCTTCGTACTGGTGTTCTTCCATAGCCATTTGAATTCTTATTAATTTAATGCAGATAAAACCAATTTTCTCTATTAAATAGTACATTCTAAAGCAACACAACTGAGCACTAGGAGCCTAGGAGCCTACAAATTCTCCTAATAATATTACGCACACATTTGTTTGCCTAAGTATTTATGAACGGCATTTCCAATAGAGTTACTTTGTAATTCCAATAGAAACCTCGAAAAGTGCAAATCAATTCATGGTAAGGTTATTACAGGACCTCCAAAAAAATTAAGGAAGAAACAAGAAGTATCAGGTAGGATCATACTTCATGTAAAATTATCCTAAATGTGGAATCAGCATCAATACATATACCTTAGAGTTAATATGTCCTATATCATAACATGTCAAGCTAGAGATAAGTGCTAAATGTGAATTGATGAGACTTTATTCTGGACATCTTTCAAATCGGAATTTAAATTCAATGTCCAAAGTTAGCAAAGTCCAGAGAACCAAGGATTAAAACATCCCCCAAAGTCCCACTAAGAGAGACAACGTAGAATAATATGAGGTTATCAAAACTGATAACTGTTTTTTATACCTGTTTGAATCCATCAATCAGTCTTTTTATTGCCAAGGTGTCCACAAAATGTTAATTGAAAAGATATTTAAAAAAAATGTAGTTTAAAACTTTATTTTACTTCAATTTTACCTCAACAGTTTTCTTCTGTTCTACAAAAATCTAGGCTCTTGATAACTTGTTAACTCATGATCATTACTAATTCTGATGATTAGATAGCGTTTAAGCTGCTCTTACATTATTATCCAGTATTTTCATGAAGTACTGTCGGCGACATTATGGCTACCATGCTCAGTGTTCCAGAAATTGAGTGATTGTTTACAATTCTCCCTAAGATTCCTTTACCCCCGGTAACCTAGCGCTACCACTACAGGGCCATTAATAACTTGAAGTTCCTCTTCAAACTCCTTCACCAATCACCCTCTATTCCTCGAGATGTTTTATTCATCTACTCGAATCATTTCCTCCCATTGCAAATTCAACGCATCACCATTATACGCTTAAACAGTTTCTCACAGTTGCCTGAACCAGCTCAAGCTTTATTCGAAAGAAGAAAAAAAAATGGTGCATCCTAACGAAGCCGGTACCGCTTCCCGTAAATAGGAAAAACATACTTTGCGTCTCATCGAAGAACCGTGAGGACGAATCTTATATTTGTAGAACAAACAACCGTGTGGGGACGGGTGGTACCAGACACGGGTCGGAACGAAGAAGTGGGGAAACCCAAACAAACACACCCCGCCACCCATTTGCCGCCGGCATGTGATGGATGAAATTTGCAACGGTTGACGATCGGAAGTTTCCCCGCTGGAACCGTTCCATCCGTTCAAGCGGTTGCGTGAACGAGCGGCAAAGGAACCGTGACCATGTGAATGGGAAGTGTGAAAAATAAGCACACAAACAAACGCGCTCACGCAGACGCATGTGTTGCAAAACGAAGGCAACAAAATGTTTCGTCCGCTGATGCACCCGACTCCGGACCGGCTGCAGACTTAGCCGTGACTGCAACACGACGATGCAACTGACCTACCGCACCATTTTTTCGCGTAGATATTTTGCATTTTGCACAACGCCGAGTCCGGACATACTCACCGCTCACATCGCAATTGCTTTTCCGATCGGCTTCAGCTACGATCGCGGGTAGGTGACGTTGGTGTGCCGACATTGTCATTCACACATGGTACAGGGCACTAGAGCATATGCAGGCAATGGACGCACGCTGCCTACGTCTCCATTCGACATTGCATTATGCTGTCGCGTCCCATCGGTCTCCGTCTCCGAGCGAGAGGAGTTGGTACTGCGGCAGGTTGAGTGAAGTATACCGGCTGCCAATCGGCATCAGGCGGTGTCATATGCTTTGAAAGTGGAGCCAGTGCTTCAATTTGTTAGACTACACTCATGCCGGATTGATCGATGAAGGGTGAATGGGAGAGAGAAGACAGAAAAAAACACAAAAAGAATGTCTGATGCACGAACAAATGCATTCTATCATTGGCGACTCCATTAGGGAAGATTCTTGGTCCGTTTTTAGTGTGTTTCATTTCTCACTTATTGGTCACGCGTATGCTTCGCCATACATTGTAACGGTGCGCGCTTTTGGTATGCCCTTTGAAGATGTTTCTACAAAGTTTAGTTCTAAGAAGAGCGCACGGAGTTCTAATTTTATTTTATAGCAATTGGTTTCAATATTAGTCAGAATCTTCTACAACATAGGTTTCTTCACGAACTCCAGAAGATGAGCCATTAAAAAGCTTTTATCATAACATTTAAATATTAATTTATAAGAATATACACAAAAGCCTACTTCCAAGAGGATGCCGTCTTGCAAATGAGTTGCGAAATTGATTGCAAGCGGCATAAAATCAACATAGCGTTTAGATAGGGAAATGGAGAAAACAAATGCAAAAAAAAACAAAGCACAACAAAAATAGCATGACAAAATCTGCGATGGAATGGAACATTGGAATTTCGCAAAACGAGAGAATTTACAAGCCGCTCAATTAACATTGTTTAGCAACCATGGTTCAGCGACAAGATTTGGTTTTGTTTTTTTTTGTGTGTATTTTTCAAAATACATGTTTTGTGTTTATCTTAACGTTATATGCGTTTTGTGGTTAAGCTTCTACATTCTTTCCCATACAGGTCGTTGACATAAATGTAAGAATTAGGTTTGAC
The DNA here is from genome assembly GCF_943734845.2 of Anopheles funestus. Taxonomy (NCBI): domain Eukaryota; kingdom Metazoa; phylum Arthropoda; class Insecta; order Diptera; family Culicidae; genus Anopheles; species Anopheles funestus. Next base: position 42,113,380 of record NC_064598.1, on the reverse strand, counting down.
AGCCCTGTAAGGCTATCCGTGACGAAAAAACAGTATAAAAGGAGCTACGAATAGAACGGCAGTCAGTCTCCTTGTGAATTTCAAAACGAAATATCCTGAAATAAAGACTCGAATTTTCCCCCTTTTACATAAATATGGTGTCGATCTTGTTTTTGCACAGCTGTTCTGTTGCACCGTAAGAATGGAGTTTTAATTGGATAAAGCATGAAGTCTTCTACAAAGAGAAGTAAATTTTCTGATTTAGAGTTAACAAAAAATACCCTTCCACGATCTTTCCGCACACAGCTTATTCATACCATCTCCAAAAGTGACACAGACAAGATGTCAGCCATTAGAAAGGGACCATCAGTTCTCCACTTTTTAGACCCATTTTCACTCGCATGCCTTTAAGTGGATGTAGCTCCAAAGCTCAACCTTTCCAGCATCGATCAATTATCGAATGAGCATTGTACTGCAAACATCAGAGATATTGGGTAAATTTGCCTCCATCACTCAAAGTGAACAATCAACGGGTTGCAGTGCTTGGTTTGCCACTCGTTGACAGCGGGATGCAATAATCTATCCACCATCTGCGGCTGTCCAACTATCGCCGCATGAAGAGGTACTAATGCTTCACCGACATAGGCATACAAGAAAGCATCCCTTGAGCACAGCTTATCGGAGGGATAAAATCATCCCAAAAAGCGGTGTTTGAGACCTTGCGGGTGTGAAATAATGTTTACATCTTCTCACCCAAACCACCGACTGTCACTGGTAAGGAAACAAGTTTCGTGCCACATTCCTGACGCGTGTCACGAGAAATCACAGTCCCAGATCACTGTTGGATGTGATGCTGGGTCTCTCCCGTGGATTATCCAACGGTAAACCGGACCGCTGGAAAATGCATTCTCAATCGATACCGGACATCGATGTTGAAGGGCCAAATTATTGAGGCTATTTGGTGTCTAAACTTTTTTTTCTTCTGGCCGTTTGATGATTTAGAAACGATAACTGCAAACGAAACATCGTGATCGTGTGTGCAAACACCGGCAGGAAGCTGGGATACTAAATGAAACCCCAAAATATCACACTGGGTCGAACAGGTTTCACCGTAAAGGTGTGTCTGGATGAAGGGAACAACAGTAATCTTTGAAGCTTTTCAATCGGACTTCAGGTGCTCAAGGTTCGCTCAAGGTTTTGTGTGATTTAGTGAAAGTTTCCGAGAAAAGATTCTACATGGTGGGTCGAAGAGTTTTAGAAAAAGTTCTCAAACGACAAATCCATAAATCAAAATAAATCGCTCCGAATCCGAATGGTGAATCCATCCAAGGCCAAACAGATTTACAACCATTCATTCGGCAGTAGACTTCCTAAAATAACTCCCCGGTGGGACATTTTTATGGGGATTCTCTTTTACAAAAAATATATAGAATTCTTCATTTCTCGACTGTTTTGGATGAAGGCTTCAATAAAATCACTCAAATAACTAAAGTCCTCCGATACAAACCGGTAAGCATTCGAATTGTCAAGTAATTGATTATGTCGATCGGTGACCATAAATCACGTGAAGAACCGATCCAATCATAGTGAAGATGTTGTTGATTGCTGTTTGGAAGAGTCATCTCTGTATTTTTAACTTGATCTGGGTTTTTCCAACTCTTTGTAATAAAAGATCCCGAAAGAAACAACAAAACTCAGGAAAAGTGCTAACAAAAATGGCGCCCTGATGTTCCTATTTCCCCACAAAATTTCACAATGCAGCAACATCGCCACACCTTCGCCAAGCAAATAGGTAATCGAGCACATCCATACTTCCCACCACCCGTTCCGTTAGCATATAGTGCGTTCCAGCTCGAGGTTTTATTGATGTTCCAGTTTTTTGCTAATTAGTATGCAAACGAAACATGTCAATCGACAAGCTCAAATCAGTCACCGGCCGACTGTCATTTGAAGCTGATTTAATTCACAACCGCCCGAAACGCAATCGATCGTTGCCGATCGTGTCGAATCGCTGTTGTTTGTATGATTCATTTACAAATCGTGGCGTGTAGAATGCTGCACGTTTTGTAAATCATTAAATCGGCTGCTACCCCGTACTATGGGTGTAGCATTACGGATTTACGGAAACACGAAGCAACCGTTTGGAACCGTTAACGAAACAAAACACACATGAAGTGAGGATTTTGTAAAAAAACAGTATGTGTTTTTTTTTGTTGTTGTATACCTTCATTTTTAAACTGGTGATACAAACATAGGCACAAGTGAAGTTTGAAATGTTTTGGGACAGTATTGAAAGAGTGCCTTTCATGATAGTTCACGCCTGTAACCCCATTTCACAGCCAGGTGAAAATCAGTCACAGTTAGCAAGGGTGTAGAAATTAACAACTTCCCAGCGACTCTGACCACTCGAAACTATGCTGCTATATATGACTGGAAGAGTTCAACGGTTTAGGTCTTTAGGCACGTCTCAGTGCGAGAAATTCCATCCAATATTCCTGGTAATGCGCATCACAACGATCGGTCCCACAACCTCGTGGAGGTGTTGTGGCTAATTCTGCTTGCAATATATCTTTATGCCGTGCGTGCCTTGTGCAACTAAAAGACAGCACACTGGTACGATGCCATGGATGTAGCCAAAAAGAAGCTTTCTGATGTGTCATGTTACCTTCGTCTCATCTCCAACAGATGATCACGAACGATCCCCTACGTCAAGCTAATGAGCTTCGCGGAGGCTGATGTTGATTTGGGTGTTAACAAACTTTTTCTGAATAAAATAAAATATCCTCATCGCTTTGACAGCTATAATAGCTAGCAATAGCACAAACGAGCTGTTCGCTCAACAAACCCTTCTTTCCACGATGTTGATGATTGGATAATTGATTTGATTTCCACCCCGCTGATGTCACTTAACATCATCAACAGTAAGATTGATGATACCTTTCACCATATCAGTAGCAGACATTGGAAAGCTCCTCACCATCTAACTCTCCAGAATATAGACTATCATCCAAATTATGGGATCCATTTCACGAAATTGCAAATTTAATTAAGTCGCGAAAATCGCAAGCCGTCTTTAATTTCGTACGTTGAACTTTTCGCCGAGCGATCTAACGGTCGCTCGCTAATCTATCATTCCCATTCGTTAGTTATTCGATTTATTGGATAAATATGAAAATATTTTAAAAATAACCTCAATCCACGATCGCTCGATTGTGCATAAAAAAGGCGAAATGAAACCTGTTCGTGACAAATACCACAAAAAGCGGCGATAGGAGTTTCTTGTCTCATTCGTTTCTTGTGTCGAATATCGTGTCTGTAGACAGTGAACGCATTCGGAATTCATTTCGAAATGGATAAAAATTTGCCAAAAAATATACAATTCATCAAAGATCATCAGCTTATTTAAAATACATATACAAAGATATGAATGTTTGTAAACAAGCTTAAAAAATATTATTTTCATCGTGTCGCTGATATTGGAATATTTTAAATCGGTTTACCCCACCTTTATGTCCAGAGTTGGCAATGGTTTCAAAAAGTTCAAAATCGCTTCTGCTTAAATTAGCGCACGATCGAACGATACAAGCGGTTCTAAGCTGACTGCCTGAAAAAGGTATAATATTTCAACAATGCTCCGAAATGGCAATGTTTTTTCTCCTACATTCCGGTCGTCCGGTGAAAGGATACTCACTGTAGTCGCTGAGATCATCGTACGTGCCGTTGACGGTACCGTCGGGCAGCAGCTGTATGTAGCGGTTCTTGATGAACAGCTGGATCTTGCGTGTCGCACCGGTTATATGCGACAGGTTGGCAGAACGTTCGTTCCGCTCGAGATTCGATTCATTGTTTCGGTGATGCTGCTGCTGCTGCTGTTGATGAGGATGATGATGTCGGCCACCGCCACCTCGTCGCCCATGCCACACACCCGTCCCGTTCTGTGGACCAACGGACCCAACCTGATGCTGGTGACGGTGAGGATTGGCGGACGCTGCCTCGCGTCTACTTCGTACCAGCACAGACGATGGATCCGTGTCATCGAACTTGGCGTTTGCACGGACGGGCGCGTTATCCTGCGCGGAGGGATCGAGCACACTCGATTGGGACTTATTTTTATCGATCGGTTCTATTAAATAATCACGCGCGTCGCGTACGGCGCTATTTTCGCGCGACGGTAAATTTAACTGCACTGCACTCACTGCACTCTGTCTTCGTTCGTACGGTTCAACTGTTGGTGTCGGTTGGGCGATCGGACTGAGGGCACGCAACAAGCGATAAAACTCACTGACTCGCCGGCTCTTCCGACTCTCCGATTCTGCTGGTTCCTGCTGCTGCTGCTGCTGCTGTTCCTGGCCCTGTTGCTGCCGTTCACTGCCGAGTCCGAGCGGGACGTGCTGCCGTTTAGCCGTCAACGTACCCACCCCATTCGTCCACGGTTGCAGCGGTACCGGTAGTACGGCGGCCGCTGGATGGGGTCGGGTCGGTGGCACTATGTCCCAGGGAGCGGTCGGCGGAACAACCGGCAACGGTTTCGGCATGGTGGCGCAGCAGGGAGGCCAGACGAGGATCACCAACAGGAGGGCGCCCAGCAGGGCCAGGGCCCTCCGACGAATCCTGCCACTGAGCATGAACCTTCACCGGCCTCTCGTGGAGCGACGTCCACGGGCACCTGCACACACTCACATAGATGCGTCTCACCGACACCGACACGGACGCACACAGAGACACACGGGAACACTGAGCAAATTTGCAACGTAAGGATCTAGCAAGCACGCACGGAATTCACTTCAACACTTGCAACAATGGCACGTCGGAAGGAACTGGCCAGTGCGTGGCCCAGTTCTAGATGCACCTGCACATTACACTGCCCGCAGCACACTACATACGTCCCGTGCGCTGCCAGACCGCGTCCCATCATCCTTCGGGCGGCCTTCAACGTGTGTGGCGGGTGCAGCAGCAGCTGCCGTGTGCCTCCGGGACGCACGGAACGCACGCACGCACGGAATGTTGTCGTACACGCCGTACCGCTTGCTGCCACCGCCTCCTAAAGCCGTACCGCGGCGGGAGTGTATGGTTACGGTCGGACCCAATCCTACCGGCCATAGCACATCGTGCAGACGCACGTCAGCATTAGCGCGTGGTGATGCTGTGGCACAAGCTTCCTATCACCACTAGATGTTGTTGTGTTTGCCAGTGGACACACACCGAGAGAAAAGCACTGAAAATGGACAGAGAGAAAGAAAAAAAAAACACGTGTAAAGGATAGAGAAAAGATCAGTCGACTAGAGCGACTAAGGGGATGGTATTGTGGCAGAAAATCAAATAAACTATGCTAATGGAGAACGATGGCAATCTGCATATTGTTGTTACGATCGGTATGAATAAAACATCCACACGGGGGATGTGTGTGTGTATGTGTTCCTGTGTAAGGCCAAAACGTAGAAATTCCAAACAATCATGTAGAGAAATGGACTATCGGAGATCGCGATCGGTCGCGATCGGTTTTGATGCTTTAGATTTTGCAAAAGATGTTGGAGTGTATTATCAAAGTTTGATCCAAGATATTGTACTACCCACCCTGTATCTTGTAGTAAGGGACAATGGGATGTTGGGAGAGGAAGATGGGCGTTAAAAGGCTTACTGAAACGGTGACTCGTCCATATCTCTTTACATGCAAATAACAACTTGTAAAGTTGGGCGGAAACACGAAATTAAAATGCTAAACAATTCCACAAAAGCCGAACAACCCAATCCAGTTTGACGGCTGGTGGGAGCACAAAATTGATTGATAAAAAATGTAATCAGCTCAGAAACATCCCTTAAAAAAGATCCTTTATGAATGATTACCGCACTCATGCAAATCTCTTTCTTTTCTTCCATAATATTTTACGATATTTTTAAATCGCAGAAATTTCTCTTTTTCGAGATCAATTCAGAAAAAAATGGAATGGAATCTGGAATCTACTGCTTGGGAATGTTTTACCGTAGTTTTATTTTTAACGCCTACCACAAAACAAAAACAAATAAAAGCTACTCTATTCAAACACCATCCAATAAAAAAAAACCCAAACTAACAGAGAACAAATTCCTGATGGTTAATACTTTCTCCTATAGGTAAGATGCTGCTTTCCCCAATATAATACACGATTCGCTTCATTGTTCGCCACCGCCAAACAACACAAGAAGCATGTCTCGAAAGGCTACAATTTAAATTAATCACCCCGATCGTAATCTACCTGCCTACCGGCGTTGTGGTGTGCGCAGATAAGTAGCGAGATCGCCATTTTCATTACCATCAACGGATAATGGTGGCGCTGTCGTCCGATAATTTAGTGCATGACGTACGTATTCGATCCGCACCGCAAACCGCTTGCTCTTGTTGTGTGAGATTTTTTACGCCGTGTCACAGCATCACTCGCTGTGAGAAAGGATCATCGGCGATTAAAGGGACATGATTAAATGTGGACCATAGGCAGCGATCGTTCACCAAAAATTTGTGAGCAAGGATCACGTGGTCAAGAGTTGTACGAAGGGTAATGTAAATTGGCTCGTCTTTGCCACGCCGAGAGACGCGGTACTGCATCGCACGAGCGTGAGCAAGAGAGAGGTCATTGGCACGTTAATATACATTTTCATTTATCGCCATGTACCGCGTGTATTGCTTGCGCGGTGCCGCTCGCAGAAATGTCACTTAAATTTGCGCGTGCACTTGCCTGTTGGTGATAGACATTTTTAAACTAACACACGCACACCAGCATCTGTTTCGCTATCGTTATCAGCTGCGCTTGTCAACGCGATGTACCTGTGCGTTTGGGCTTCCATTGACACACGTGTTGGTCCATCGGACTTCCACACTTTGCTGGCAGTTCCGTGCACTCTTTCACTTCTACCGCGGATATCTACACGTTCCCAATTCTGGTCCACCGTTACTGCTTATAAGACTTCTTGACGATCCATCATCCGTAACAGACAGGAACCTCTAGATTTATCTCTGTTTGTCTGTCTCTTTACCTCTCGCTCGCTGTTTATGGATAAATTCCAAATCGACTTCACTGCAGATTTGTTCTTTTAAAACAAGCACTTCGCTATTCGTTATCTTGATGTACAGGAGAGGAAAAAAAACCTGCACTTTTGTAAATAAAAAACAGTCTACGAAATATTCGACTGTACGACTTAATTTGGGCTCTTATTTAACATTATGCGTCACCCCCTACCCACAATTGTGTGTCGAAATTGTTCGGCGTTTCACGACGAAGAGACTTTAAACACATACCCCAATGGTAAGTGAAACAAATTCCTCCGACAATCAGCACTTGTTGATGGGGAAATAACTTTCCGAATGGCTAGGCGTTAATTGATGCTGTTTATGTGATTGCGTGCCAACGCAAGATCGTGCAAAAATCGTTTATTTTTGGCATATTATAGACTTTAAATGGAAGATCTATTTCTGGATCGTAATCGATATTAATGTTTTGTTCGTGTTTAGCAAAAAGATTCATTAAGAAATCGGTCTGAACCCATCTCACCTTTCACCGGATGTGTTCCGCACCGAACCAGACACACCGAACGTTTTGCAAACGTAATTGACATTTAAATTCTTGTCAAGTGTTTTTCACTCTTTCTCTCTCGCTATCACTCTGTCCCGTTCGTTTATTTCCCTGTATTTTCTACATTACCAATGCGTCTGATAGGATGAGACGCCTGCAACGGCAAACTTTTCGCTCGATTGCATAATTGTTGCGAACGAACCGCGTGTCGAGGGGCCAAGAGCCAAAGCATTTAGATGAAAATGAGCTGCCGAGCAATATTTGACAGAATGATGTCAGCTTAAACTTGTGTCAAGGGATGCGTCGAGATGGCACAGATTTAATTCTTACTCACTTCCTAGTGGAATGAATAAATTGTTACTTCAATTATGGTTCAATTCGTTAAAGGGATAAACTTGGAACTATGATTCCATTATTTTCTTAAGCTATTACCACCAGTTTCAAACATCCCCTCAGTCCATATAACACTCTAACAAAACGCCATTACGGAGTACTTTTGCCAAAAAAATCGTACCCTTATAGCAATTGAAAAGAAATCCCAACAAAACTGTCAAACCTAATAAGTCGAACTCGCATGTACAACTGCTAGGACAGCGAACATAGACAGCGTTTTCCAGTAAAAGCATTGTCAGTGCAAAGCAGTGCCTTTTCGATCTCTGCACGCCATCCTGGACATCTCTGGAAGTTGTCTCTAAAGTTCTGGAACTGATGCCGTGTGGACAACCCAACAATGAAAAAATGTTGAAGGAAGTGGTCACAAACATGCAGCCGGAAACGTTACGTTAAGATGTGAAGATGCGGAAAACATGCCACCAGTGAAATGTAAAAGTGTCTTCATGTCGCAACAAATGGTACTGCGTCTGGGTCTTTTCCTCTTCCCTTTATCAGAATGCATCCGTAACTCCGAACTTCGTTTTTGGGGCGCCGCTCCAAAGGAGTGGTGTTCATTTGCTTTTAATGTACATGAGTAAGTTTCAAACGAATCTAAAGAAACCACAGCAAAACGAAAGAAAAGAGAAAATCTCACATTGGCTCGCGCACAACGAAGTTTACCCAACAAAATCAGCCACCAAAACGAAATGGTTACCTGAATTGAGCTGAACTGCGAGTCTCAGCAGAAAGATACGAAGAATGATCGCAACAAACAACAGAAAAGCAAGATTTGCACCAAAAGACACTCGTCGAATGGACAGAAAATTGGGGAAGAACCGAAAGGAAAACCTGCCAAAAAACTTTGGGTACACATTTCTCCCATTTTTTTCTGTCGGATGGGGACAACACGGACAAAAGGGTAACGCATGTCACGCGTACGCCCGGACCTGTTTCGTGTGGTTCTTGTACGGCTTAATAATCCCGTTTCTGACGAGCTGTTGTGTGGAAGTCAATTGTACAATCCTTTAAAAAAGTTCCAAGATGTGTATTCCCTTTGGTGGGTGCGTGTTAAAATTAGTCGCACTGCACTCATGTAAACGAAACAAAAAAAATGGAGGGGCGCATTTCACGCCTCTTGTAGTACGGTATTACGTGATGGCATCTCCGTTTTACCATACCGATCGGTAAACGATCTTTCACACACAATTTTGTTATTGCATTTTAATTATATCTTTGCATTTGATTATTTTACGATTTGACGATTAATTTCCATTAATGGCTTTTAATTCAACACACTAATTACTGCAACGAACACTTTACGTGAAGCTAAACATTGCCCCCAAAAAATCACGTTTTCAGTCACACTTTACCTTTGATTCGCTCGTTTCGCTTCCACTGTTGAGATAACGCTGATTACAAGACCACAATCGTAGAACCAATTCACCGTTCGTTTATGCACTTTTTTTAACAACAACTTGGGATTTTGATGTTTTCTTCTTTTATACACGGTTTTCCAAAACTTTATTTTTTGTTTCACAAATTTAGTACGAAATTTTTAACTTCACTTTGTTTCCCTATTTATTTCACTTTTGTTACCATAATTACCCATCACATCCCCTTGCAACGCTTAGTTTACAACACTTTTTTTTCGATTTAATATTCGGTAAATTTTTTATTGCACCATCTATGAACAGAATAACAAACACCGATCACAATTAATAGAGAATTTATTTTCCTTCTTAAACTGATATTGCTTTGCTTTTATTTATCTCTCCACCTGCAACTTCACTTCAATTGTTCCGTTTTTTTTGGCATCAAACTGTGTATCACCATGATTGTGCCGAATCTAGGCTTACGGGTACACCAAAGTACCGAAGAAAGGAACGTTCCCTAGCAGCAACAAGACCATAAAAAACGCCAGAAAAAAATGATAAGTGATAAGATCATTACGAGGGTGTTTTATGTAATGCTACTAAAAACAAGGTGTGACTATTTAATTCTTCATTAAAAAATCTCGTTCTACAAAACCATTCTTCCTGGTTCAATAAATTGCAGTAACAATTAAACGCCATTTTCTTACAATGTTTTACTGTCACGAAAGGGGAAAAAAGGGGAGCATATTTGTCATATGCTCGACCCGAGTCTCTAAGTGACAGGAATGCTCGATTGATGAATGAAACAAAAAGTAACACACAGGAACAATTAGTTTGCCGAGGTTTGCAAAAAAAAAGACAGAATCCCACGGCTAGCAGAGAAGCCGGCGGAAACCACAACCGAACCGACACTAATTTCGAAAATATATCCAATCGGTTTTTAATGAGCCAAAGTTCGGGCGTGCGCGTACATCGCGCACGTTTCGCGTACGGTGTACACACTCCGCTGGTGGGGCTGTCTGTCGATCTTGTCTCGGCGCGCAGATCGCGAAAAAGTGAATTTTGCGCGAAAACTGTGAATCCTCTATTTTTGCTATGTTTTTCGTGGCTTTTTTTTTCTTTCTGCTCTTTCGTTACACTTTAACTCGTACGGTCGTGGTAAATGTTGGTCGCGGACGCGGAAACCTGTGCATCAGTGCTTGTGTCTAGGGCCCGTGCCAAACCGTGGTGTGTGTGTGTGTGTGTTAAGCACTGGCTTTAGCAGAATCATCTGTTTTACATAACAAACCGCGGACGAACGATTGGAGGCTGTAGTTTTTTGCTGACATTCGCTGGTTAATACATATAACATAGCCTGTTCCTTGCGTATCTCCGGTCCGTCCTCTGCTTTTCGAGGTCACGCACGGAACAATCGGTAAAGCATTAAGAAAGTAGCTCTCTAAAACATCGCCGTAAAACGACCGGTATTTGGAAGATTCGCACTTTTTTATGATTCCAGATTCCACCCTTTCACTCCCATCTTTAGCACAGCGACGATCGGACGTGTGATGATCCTCTGCTTTGAACACACAGATCAACCGAATTGAAACGATCGTCCGGTAGCGATAGTTTGACCTCGATCCTCTCACACAAACACGCATACTTCGGTACGTCTTTCATTCACAATTTTTGCCACAGAATTCACCTTGCCAGTCACGAAACGTGAGAAGATGCCCGGAAAGGAAAATGGAATCGAAGATGAAAGCAATTTAGCATCGAACGCGTTCCGATCACGTATTATTACAACCACGATTTGGCTATTTCAAATCTAAGGAAGCCAACGAACTGTTGCCATGCCGGGTGCAACCACTAATTAATTCACCGCCTAGGAAATTAACTGGACTGCAGCACGTTGTAATTCAAACTTTAGGCTACTTTTCACTTCATTTAACTTTTTCTCCAAACACTGTCTAGGCGAAACAACGGCTCAACAACCACCCATCCTCGGTTCGGTTCTGATAAAACGTTCAACATCATCCGGCACTGAAAAATCACTGGAACCGTGGGAATGGAGAAAAAGAATCGAACGCGCGAAAACCGACACCCGGTTTCTGTATGCCAGGGGCGACAGGGAGATAAACTTATCTTTACGCAAAAAAAAACATAAAACATTTACGCCAAAAACACCCGATACACCGACACAATGATGAGCACACCTTTTCGTAAGGCGCAGGCATCCACCCGTGCCGTGGTGGAAAAGTTGTCGCGAGAACACAAACTGAAACAAGCGGACACGAAAGTACCGATCGCGACCGATGATGCGGTGACGGTTGTTGTTCGAAAACTGGCTCGCTGTACGGCCCACCAACTGCACGCACGCATCCAGCTCGGCTGATGATGTCGAGTGTAGTAATTCGAACGTTCACGACTTTCGTTGAATGAAATGAACGGAATGAACGGTACGCAACTTCATTTTTAACCCCGTTGCGGGATGAACTGTACAAACCGAAGGGTGCACGAAGATCTCACGAGGGGGATGCTTAGGTTGTGCTCTACTATTCTGGCAGCCCTGTACCCTTTAATTGGTAACCTTTTTATTACGGTAAAGCAAATGTTTCATTTATATTAATAATTATATTATATTATTATATTATTTTTTATCATATTAGTTAAAAATGTGTTTGTGAAATTAAGATCCAACATTTAGTAGCCAATATTGTGTAAACAAATTTATAGTTAATTTGTAAACGTTTTTTTTTATAGAAGCAAAAAAGTGTAACAGTTATTAGAACTGAAATTAAATTATTTTTTGTTAATTTTTAAGATCTTTCTTTTATTGTGCGTCCGTGATGTGGGTCCATAGTGTGTTATAATTTATCTTTCACTGAAAGAGCTCACACGGTATTTGAATTCACTCCCAGCATCTCACGCATTTCCTCATCGCTGGATCGCATGGTTAGAGACGAAAGAATTCCTTTGGAATCCAAGTCCCTATAAGACTCTATATCACATTCTCATTTCAATGTCTTCTTCATTCTTCATGTCATGTTGTTTTAAGTAATTCTTGTTTAAGTTTAAATAATTCTAGCAAAAAAAATCTAGTTTTAAAGGAAAAGGATCTTCATTATTCCTGATGCACTTCAAAAAGAAATTACTGTGTTCGGCCAAATAAATCTCTAAGTTTTAAACTAACGGTCTTGGCAACTCGTATTTGCTGTAAAGCATCACATTTTAAATAAAGATTAAGTGCTTATGAAATAAAAATTTTCTAATCGTTATTGGAGTTTAAAAACAGAACTGTTTTTTTCTCATTTTTGAATGACGTTAAACATGTTTGTCAAAACGTTAAACGTTACCTTTAACGTTAAACAGACTAGAAAAATCCAAAATAGTGACGATAGTTCAAACGCGCTCGATTGCTTCTATGGACGTCCACGCATCCAACTCGACTGATGGTTTCCAGTCTAATGATTTGGATGCCTAAATCTTTCTTTGAACGAAATGCATGGAATGAACACAAAGCGTACGGCATCTTCACGAGTTGCTCAAGCAGCGAACGAATATCCGAACGTTACACGAAGTGTTACGCTTAGGCCGTGCTCTGTTGGAAACGATTGAGTGACCACAAATTCACAAAAAAAAGTTAATGTTTTACAAAAAATGAATAAATAAATAGATGTTTTTATTTATGTACAAAATTATTTTACATTACTGTTAATGTTTCCTCATGTTTTGCTATGATTTGCTTTATTTTCTTTACAAAAAATATAGCTTTCACCCATTTTTTTGTCTTATGAACACCGTGAGTTACCATATGCAACATTATGAATCAAAGAACTCATTTTCCACCAAATAGCTCACGCATGAAGATTGCACTTTCTTTTCGTCTCACCATTGCTTCCACAACGATCTTTTTCGATTTTTCAACAAAATTTGTTGCACCGAATGCACGAAACAGGTTTAAATAAATATTTTGTTCTTGTGTAGTTTAAATACTAGTTTTGCTCACAGAAAATAACACTAATATACAAGTAATAAGCTGGATATGATAGTTATGACAAAATTAACTACAAATTTCATTATACATTCATTCCTTTTTTTAAGTTCCTTCAATTAAAGATCATGCGCAAACAATTATTTGGGCTTATATGTATTTATTTTGCTATTCTTCCTTTTCTTTTCCTAATTCTTAACGATCAGGGCTCCAACGTACACTTTTCCGCATAGACTCCCATGTCCTCCTCATAAGTGTACAAGTGTTACAAGTGTATCAGAATTTAGACTCCAGAAACAACTCAACACAACAGCTTCGTCTCCCCGAAAAGCGTCTTTAAAAAAAAACAGCTCACTAAAGCATTACGGCTTAAGACACAAACAAAACCTTCAACCGGTCCATACTGCGCACGAGCCTACCCATTTTACCGTTGGTGAGTTGGCTTTATTTTCAAACAAGAGAACTGGCCTTACGCGAAGGTCACAAGGTCCAGATTCCTTACTCAGCACCAACGTGACCTCTGCAAAGTGTCACATTTGGGCCCGGCTGGTGCCGTACTTAAAAGGTACTTTGCGACAGGATTGGAGCATCAGTTGCGAATGTGCCAACAATCGAGAAGTGGTACGCGAAGTGTAGTTCTAGTAAAGCCTGAAAGAAGCAGGGCTTAAAAAGCAAGTGATCGCCTGTGCTGGGCAAGCTGTGATAGTGGTGATTAGACAAATAGAATCACAAAATGGTTAGTGGATGTTTTTGTTCTGCTTTTTCGGTGCTCACAAGTCACAAGCAACCGTTTCTTATGACTTTTTTTCACTCTTCCTCCATTGTAGTTGTTCGTCAATCGCTGGTTTATGTCGTTGTTGGTTGCACTGGTGGTGCTGGATGGAGGTGTCCAAGCTTATCGTTATTACAAAAAAATGGGCAACATGTTTCGACCGGTAATGATGAAACCGATGCCGGTGGGCCGATTCGGTTTTGTGCGTGCAGAAAACCCCAACGCAGGCGAAGCGTCGGGCGAAGAAGGATCGCAAGCGGCACCACAGCAACAAACCCACATGGATGTGATGCCAGCGCACGAAATGCACGCACCGGAGATGCGTGAGATGGTTCACGATAGTCCACATCCAGTTGAGATCGATATGGGTCCGGGAATGCAGTCACGCGTCATGGGATTTGAGGGAGAGTTGAACGAGGAAGGCAACTTTGGCCGTGCGGCGGAGGAGGGCGAGGAAAACGAAGAAGGAGGTGCCCAGTTCCGTCATTTCAAGCATAAGCACAAGAAACACAAGTTCGTAATTCACACGCATCATCATTACCACCACAAGAAGGGTGGCCATGGGGGTGGATACGGACATCATGGTTACGGCAAGCATGATAGCTACGGACACCACGGTCATGGTGGTCATGGCGGCCATGGCCATAGCTATCATGGTGGCGATGATGATGATGGTGATGATTACGAACCCACGTACGGACACCATGGACGCTACCGGCGCTCATCGATGGGCGAAATGTCCTCGACGGAAGGACAGGAACCGGATGCTCAGGTTAGTGCCGGCACTACAGCTGATGTGGTCGAGGCGCGCTGTTTCATAGTCAACTTCCCAATTAACAGGCGCCGGTTTTTAGGCTTTAGATAGTACCGCACCTGCACATTCATCCCCGGACCATCCCATCCCGTTGGAGCTGGCCCCCCCGGTGGTAGATCCTGCCACGCCGACAGTTTACCGACAGTCCGTCAGTAGGCGACAGCTGGTACGAAGCAAGAACGAGCGACTAGCGAAGATGGGACGTGATCGAGCACAGCGAGCAAACAGGTATGCAGACACAGAACACGATTCCACCGGACCCTGTCCGGCGGACTACGTGGAAGCAATTGGGGAAGTAGTGGGAAGTGCACAGGATAAGGATGTAAAGGTAGCATCCAACAGACGTCCGGTTGGACCGTTCCAGACGATTATGGGTCGTTTGTTTAGGCGTCCGAAAAAACAGGAACCGGTCGTAAGTGCAGACGCACGGAAGCCACTCGATAGTAAAACAGTAGGGTTACGTGAGGAGATAAAGCAGGCGATTACCGATAAACCGCCTAAATCGGGCTCAAAAATTGAAGCTGAGATGAAGCAATATCTTCGTACGAAGGAACTCGCGATAGTGGGTGGACCGCGAACCACTAACGCGGACGAAGAACCTGCCACGAATTCGACGGCTTATGTCGCACCGTTGCCCGGTACGTTTCTTCCCGAGCTGGGCACGATCGTAAGTGTTCAGTTTGTAGATGAAACGGGCCGAGAGCGGAAGATACCGTTCGAACTAACCTCATACCAGCTGCCTGGCAATGGAACCGCACCATACAACCAAGCCATTCCACTCAATTATAACTTTTTCTACTTTCATTGCCTTTCACCCTGTGCACCGACGGCAACTACGGCCAACGGCGATAGGTTACGATCGATGGCAAAGCGTATGGTTGAAGGGCTCGAGGGTGGGCGCACGGGTCGAACGACGGGCGAGGAGAAGGAGGAGGGTGCGGAGGGCGAAGGATCTCTACCACAGCGTTGGCTGCATAGACGACGTACGAAGTCGGAATGGCGTCGCCGGGATCTGAATGTGGGTCGTCGTCGAAAAGCGATCACGGCAGAAAAGGTGATCGAGAGAAGGACACCGGAAGAGTTCCCGTTGATAGCACCAACAGTAATGACTTCGGAGAGTCCGGAGATAGAGTCCGAAAGAGAATATGTAGAACAAGAAAAGAATACGGAAGAAGAGAAGGACAATGAGCTGGAGTGTGATGATCCAATTTGTTCCAATTTCTACGTAGATGAGCTACGCCTCACTACTACTTCCACGACACCACGCGCTCCAGAACATCTGTTAGAGGAGGAACTTGAACCAAGACTTGTTCCGTTTGGTAACGAGCTCGATCTGGAAGATAGTGTGGTAGCTTCACTACCTCCTTTGGTTGTCCAACATCGTGAAGAACCTAAAAGCAGTAGCAAACCAACCAACTCCAAAAACTCACTCTGGAAAGGTCTCTCAAAACGGCTAAGTGCATTCCGTGAACGACAAGCCGATAGAAACGGGCGTAGAAAGATGGTTAGCATGCCGGAACTACCAACCACAACCACATCGGACCCAACCGTACAGGACGACTACGATTCGAACGAAATAATCGAATACTACCATCAGGATGTGGGACGTGTCCTCTACCGGATGGCTAACGGGCGTCTTCTGGAGGAACCGCAACGATTGCATCTTCGGCGTAGTTCCGAAGATGGTGCCGATTCCGACACTCCACAACGCAAACGACGACTCAATCGGCTATCCAACCGAGCACAGCGAAGACGCAAACCGGACAAACACGTTTCATCTCCGGCACCGAAACCAGCGGAAGCTGGCAACGACGTAGGAAAGCCTGTGATCAACATCGGTTCATTCCGGCTCCCGGATAACTATGATGGGGGAGCACATATTGGATCTGTACGGTCCGTAGACGGTACTGTACCAACGGACATGGACAGCTACATCCTGCAGAAGGTCCGCGAGTACTGTAGCACGTCCTGTGCATCCGGTAAAGGGGCGGGGACCCCAGTTATCATAGTGCCGGAGAAACCTTCATACACCGTAGCATACGCACCTGCTGCTGCTGCTCCTGCTACTGCGAATGAACCGATCGTTGGCAGTAGCAAACAGCTGATCGTTCAGCCACCCTCGACGTATGAATCCGCATCCACGTCTGCCCCGAATTCGGCCCACCCACCCACCTGCCCCACCAAAATCGTCAAATGCATCCCGAAGTCGTGGGCCGGCAATAGCAAACGTTCCCGCAAAACCAACGCATCGGACGATCAGCAAGCGGACAAAGCCGATAACCCGCTGGTTTCGCTGGCAAGAGGAAGTATGAATCCGTAGCTGTGTTACACCGGAAGACCACGCATGGGCTGTGTGTTTTAACATAACCTCCTAACTCCTAACTCATTTTTTCAGTGCAACGTTATCGTTTTAATCGGTTGGGACGAATATTTAGACCGTTCACTATGCTGTAATAGACTGCTGTAAACCGGCCCCCTTCATCCGACATCAATGTGCCCTCTTCTCTCGTCTCGTTGTTCGTGTGACCTGTGCCAGTTCCTCCCCTCTTACAGCAACAACACATACCCAGCATCGCGCGTAGCGTTAGATTAAGCGTTCCATTTTGTGTATACCAATCCCCGGGGAGAAAGTGAATGAATGTGTTCTGTGCCTTTTCCAATTAATGCTAGAATAAATGTGGCTAACGTTGTCCGGATGACGGATGACGGAAGTGCCATTTCTTACACAAAACCAAACTAATGATTTGTTTCTTTTTTTTCTCCCCCTCTCTCTCTCTCTTCTCTTCCCGATGCTCGATCGACCCGATGACTGGCCCTCTTTTGCTTACCCCGCACACAAACTCCACTCCCTTACACTCCGCAGTCCGCACGAATCAATTGTCCGCGCCGTGAGAAATTTGGTGTTCGATCGAAACAATCCTCGGATGACGGATCCTTTTGGTGGAGTGAAACCGACCGACAATGTGACCGATCGTCGCCGCCAGCGTCAAGATGTGCGGCGTCGCATGCAAAACAAACCGCAAGCAAGGCCAATTGATGCGATCAAGAATGCGATCTCTTCCATCCGCCAGCGGGTGCAGCCCACAACGACTACGCTCGCCCCAACAACGGTTGCCAACAGGCGGCAGAGAGCGGGACGCCCACGCCGTACCAAAAGTGATCGTTCCTCGCCTGGCATGGTAGCCGCTCCACTGGCCACACCATCGCCGCCTCCGCCTCCTCCACCACCGATCAACTGTGCCGAATGTCGACGGCTGTGCAATCCTCTTGGACGTGCAAGATCGCGTCCGTTAAATGTACCACGCCGACCCGGGAACGGGCCACTCGTTGCTAACAGTGGACCGTCGAACGATGGCATTGTAGCGAGTGCTGCACCGGCCGCCAGTGCACCGTGGGGAAATTTTTTTAATAACATCTTCGGTAACGGCGACTCTGATGGTATTGTTTCTAGTACAGGTCCGGAAGGGCAAGGACCTAACATATTGGGCAATATTGCCGATTTCTTTACTCTGCGCGACCCTGGTTTGGTAGCGTCGGCGAAGGATGAAGACGCATCGATCCGGACCTTCTGGGATTTGTTTGCTGCGCCTTTCCCGGGCGAAAACGTAGGAGCGGCAAAGAGATCTAGAGAACCTGAACTTAGTCTACCGTTCTGTGAGGATATTGCCGGGTAAATGGAACACGGAACACGGCAATTATGGCCACTTTGGAATGAATGTGCAGTGACGTATGTCTGGATGTTGTTAATATAATATAATGAATTGTTTAAACTATTACTTGTTGCGTACTTTTTACTTATACTTACTGCGTATACTTCCACAAAAGCGGCTGGATATCAGTCTCATTCACTGTATGCGACATGATTAGCTTCTACTGGAATATACCCACCCACTCTTTTATCGGTCTTTAAAAATTCTCCACAATTATTAGAACATTTTTTTAGTGAAGCATACAGGTTACAACATAACGAGAAATTAGCGTGGACTATTATGGTGCAATTTAAATACATGCGTATTTAATACATTTAAATAGTTGCGTCATGAAATTGACATCGAAATAGCAATTCCACGAAGTCTTCCTAGAACGCCCACAAGGACAAATCAGGAATGGCAGACAAAAGTTATGAGCGATTTAAAGGACTCTAGATTAGAGAACTTAAGAGAACGTACGGAGAACTTGACAACTGCAGTACAAGATAGTAGAGTTTAAGAAGAATTTTAGATAGAATAGTAGTATTTAATAGTAGAATAGTAGAATTTAACTAATGAAGGTATTCTAGGAAACTGTTGTAGACTAGTTAAAGAGTGATGGTGGTAAGACGTAGCAAGAGGCCTCTTCACTTCTTCGATACAATCAAGGCGAATCTTAGCCGAAGATCCTGAAAGAGTGCCTGACAAAGATTAAGTACTGAAAATGTAAGAACAAACCAGAGTGGCATGATCTTGTTTTCTCCATCATTGGATGATTTTTTACAATCGGTCTCTCCCCACTGCTGGGTAACGAAATTGTACTGATAGCCGATAGCCGAAGATCTTCCAATTATATTGATAGTAAGAGTCCGGCTCCACACGGCAGGACCGGAGATCAAATCCCATAGCAAGGACTGACTATCCGGCTGCCTGGTAAAAATAAGTCTAATAAGCCAGAAATCGGCGTGTAAGGCGTGACCTTACAGTTCGTTAAGTCAACAAGAGAATGAGAGAGAGAGAGAAGAGAGAGAAAGGTTCCAGAAGTGAACATCATTACCAATTTACTAAACTCTTTAATATAAATAATATCTAAGTAATATTAAGAAATATAGAAACAAATTTAACGCATTTACAAAATCAAAACATACAAATAGTAATATTTTTATTGCTTACGTCTACACAATATTTACAACACCACAATCCACCAAACGATCATCCCATGGAAGTTAAATAAACCCACAGTACTTCAATAGTTTGCGCATCTTCAGCGGTAACATTCGGCGACCGGACACTTGCATCTGCTGCGGCAAATACAACAAACCTTGACACACGCTCTTGGTCGGTACTTTAAAGTGACTATTATGATGTCGCCAGTTCCGTTGCTGTTGGTCAACGTTCGTCGTGAAGAAATTTTTACGTGCTTTTGGCAATCCTGGCCGACCGCCGATGGGAACCGCAGCAGCCATTACCGTGTGTTTGGTTGATGGTAAAATTCCCGGATTCGCTTCGTACACATCGTGGAATGGATAGCGCGAGAACGACACCATCAGTGGGTAGAATGCACGGTCCGATTTATAATCCAGTGCGGGCCACCGTGCAATGGCATTGCAGGATACGCTGGCTTCGGTAAGCAACACTTGCCCGGGAGTTGGAAGGCTAACGAGAACCACCAGCAACCGTAACAGTGCTGTCCAATGTTGTGACGTGGGTTGATTAGAACATCTAGACGCGGACATTGTGAAACTACGACAGTTACCACAATCGGATAGTCTAAGCTACTTAGTTCGTCTAGTCACCGTTTCCTCGAACACTCACTTTCTACGACACGCCGGCGCACAGCGGAATCGGAAGTGAAACGTTTGCTAGCTCGAGTGAGCCCACCCAACCGGGTGGACATTGACATTGAACCACGGACAGGTACGGTGAAACCTGCATGGCTGTTGGTTTAGCACCGCGTAGCACGTTTTATTGACACTTTGCCGTCTAGCGCGGGAAGTGTGTTCGCTTCCACCAGCGGTGGAAGTGCAGTACGCCTTTTTTGTTTTTAGTTAGTTACATGTACAGGCATCATAGCCTTTCAAAATAAACCTATATAAAACTAGCAAAACACGTCCCAAAAATTTATTTCACCGCTCAATGAAATGCCAAGTTGGTGGTTACAGAGCGTGTGGAGAAATGAAATAATTACTTTATATTAGTTTACAAAATATTGCACTTATTTTAAATGTATGTCCATTTTATAAAAAGATGAAAATAAATGCGATGTTCTATTATTTTCATTTTTTAAAACAACCTATATAAATGTAGCTATTTAAACCTATATTATGTAGATATTTAAATATAAAACAGGTCATTTTTTACAATCAGCTCAACACTGCTTTAGTGCTCACAAAGAAATTACTTATTTTTATTAACACTTTCTGTCTCTCTTTCTTGGCTTAACAACGACCCATTAGATCATGCTGGCCATTTCTGGCTTACTACACTTATTTTCACCATTTAGCTGGATATTCAGCCTTTCCTACGTAGGAGATGGGTCTGGATGGGAATTGATACCCGTTTCATTCGTGTGGAACCGGTGCCGTTTTTCGCATAAACCGGCCAGTTAGTGGCCCAGGTGCTAATAGCAGCCAAAAGCCAGTAAAATAAAACTAAAATTCGTTTATGTTTATAGATGTGAATAATTGTGTTTGAGCGTGTATGTAAAAAATACTGCATTCTTTTGTAACTTTATACTATTTATTTAGTTAAGCTAAGTTAAGTAGTATTTTGTTGAGTAAATCTTTTGCATAATAATGTCGTAATGAAACGTTTTATTTGCAACGAGCTCAACGGTAGTTTAAATTGAACGAAATATACATGAGAAATATAGTAGCGCCATCTATTGGATTGTCGAAGACACGAACCAACATTTTCGAACATTTGTTCGAATTAAACGTTTGGAATTTAATTTCAAATTTAATTTTAAATTAAAATGTCTCTTGTTTTATGACATAATTTTATTTATTATTATTTTATCATCCAATTGCATTAATCGAATGCTAATTAAGAATAGTGAAATCTCAACTTCTGTCATTCCAACCAATAAATCTCCATTTGTACCGCATTCGATGGAACAAAAAACAAAATAGACACACTTGGAATCAAATTTTTATTTATTTCTCCTTCTGTCATGGTATTTTATTTATTTTTATTTCTACACAAATAAACAACAATTAACAGTAACAATTTCCTTTCAACCGAAAAGACTGAAAAATTCGCGATTTATTTTACGCACATCGGACGCCGCGTCCGCCACCGGTGCTGCCGCTCCGCCAGCGACCTGTGTGATAAAGTTCGCTATGACTCCCATCATCATTTGAAAACTTTCACCCGGTTTCCAGTTGGTAGCCTACAATGATTGTGGACATTAGATGAAGGGTAAAGCACGAGTGTAACGTCACACACTTACCACTGTGTCAATTGCATCGTTCAGATTAAACACCACCGTTGGTCGATTGCCACTCGTTCCATCAGTTCCACCGACACCTTCGTCGCCTTGTACCTGATCCGCTGACGATACCCAATCGAACAGACCACCCTGGCCGAAGAATCCGAGCGGGCCACCGTGTGGTCGATGTGGTTTGAATGGTTTATGTGGCGATCCACCACCAAACGATATGCCCTGGCAAGGATATCCACCAACTGCGTCGTAATAATGGTTGTTAAACACAGCGCCACCAGTTCCGGTATCTGATGCATGATCACCACCACCGTAGTTATTGCTTGGTGCGTAATAGTTTACGTCTGCCAAGACAAAGTTTAGGTGCGGTAGAAGTGTTTTTGGATCGACCGGATTCCCCTGCAGATCGCGGCCATACTTGAGCTTGTGGAATAAGCTGTAGGGAATGCAGGGTTGTCCCGGTTTTCGTCGCTTGTACTTGAACTTGTGTCTATTTTCGCCGAACAGCGACGTGAGTCCACCCGCTAAACCTCCAAACTTGTCGTTGAAACCATAAAACAGATTGTTCACCGTGTTGGAGGGAACGCCACCGCCGCCACCACCACCGATCGGAACCGTTGCTGCATTCACCGGTTTGTCCGGTTGTTCCCCTTCCTCGCCCACATCATCATCGTCCCCATCGTCATAGTCTGTGGCCGGTTCGGCCTGAATCGGTTCGTCATTCTTCGCTGGCGGCAAACGATTGTAGGCTGCATTTGGGCGATCCGATCTCGTCGTGTACCGTGGCGGAGGAGGAGTGATCGATCCGGGACGTGTAAGAAATGGACCCACCGTTGGTCTTACACCAGGTGGATCAGGATCGCTCTCATGCACCTGGTAACGGCTGTAAATGTCGGGAAATCTTCCTGGATGATTCTTGCTGGATGTGCCATCGTTGCCACGAATGCTTCGCCCTTCAAATGCTTCCTGGCGCCGATTTGCTGTGGAAGTGCTGGAGGAGGAAAGGCTTCTACTACCGTCGGGAAATGAAAATGGTAGGGACACGGACAGATGAACGAAACAACCAAACACTATCAATCTGGATAACTGAAATGGAAATATTTTTTAAAATTATTATTAACCAGTTAAAATCGTTCTAATAGCTTAACTAAAATAACAGTAAATAGTAAATTTGCATCACAAAGATCGCAGGAATGAATTCAAATTACATGATTATGAAAGTTTTATTCTCACGATCAACGTTTAATGGATAAACGCACACACGTTAATGAACTTTATTGATGATCTTCGAGACTTTTTTTCTTGGCTGTTGAATAAATCTTTACGGAAATAAAACATTCAATTCACTGGTAAAAATTATACGATCAACCCTGCAATTTGCATATTTTTATCAATAAAACATTTGGGGTGTTGATCTACGGCGCCGTTTCCACACGAGAGGATCGGGTATCAAATCTCATCCGGACCGTTCCTCGTAGCATGGACTGACTATCCGTCTATGTGATAAAAATAAGTCATAATACGGAATGCTCTTACGCAGCACAAAAAAACATTCGAACATTCAGGATAACCATTATTCATTGGCTAATAAAATTTTAAATGATCAATTAAATGATATGTTGCAAATGAACTAATAAGATCACTAATCAACCTCTCAGATTTGCTATAATAATACGATATTGTCATAAACATAAATTTATCCTGCATGATATCTTTGATAGTAAACATTTTACGATCGTTTGGTAAGGATAGTTTATTAAAGTTTCTATTGATTTTTTTTTCATATCTGTTGAATCTTTATAAAATATTAAACAATAAAATGATTATTAGAATTCATTTCGTCAGCTAAATTTTATATTTTTCACTTTTTGAAAGCATTATTTTATTTTATTTTATTTTATTTTTATTTTTTTTTTTTTAAATTAACATATTTTAATGATTCATTATATAACGTACTGATGATGACGGGTTGACGTGTATGGAACTGACAGAAACACTTTACATTCTGCTGTAGCTTCACAAAAGCTATCATGCGTATATATCTTATTTTGAGATTTAAACTTTAAATACGATAGCACAACTCCTTTCTTTAGAGCTGACGGAACAAAGAGATCACTGAGTGATGTCACAGTAAGCATTCGATAAGTACACAAGGGTTTTTTAAAGTAGCCTAATATTATTTTACACTAAATGATTTTGCACTTAATAAATATCACTAACCATGCGAGAGAGCTCCATCTTACAATTGTACCGTTTGAGTTCGATAGTCTATCCGTCGAATAGAACTACCATTGTAACTTTACACTACCATAACAACACTTGGCAAATAACGACAAACTATGATTTAATCTATTTTTCCACACACTAAACACAATGATTCGCGATCGTTCCGAACTGCTCGGCACACGGAGTAAAACTGTCTTTCGCAGATCACTCCTTTGCCTTAAAGACCCTTTGACTTGGGAGAAATACGATCAAATTGCGTTGGACACTGCGTCCACCCTTTGAATAGAGTCTTTCTCGCATAACGAGCAACAGAGAACGGTTGATCGTGACTGAAAGAAAGTGAAAGAAATGGGACATCTGCAACTGAGATTCCCACTCCGCACGCTGTCTGCCCACTGGCTTCCATTCATAAGTGCCAAAAAGTGTGCCGAAGACTTCCCCCCATTGAACCGAACCGTGGAACCGAGCAATTGTTTACACGTTTTTGGTCTCTAAAAACGAACGCCGCACCGGGGATGGTTTTGCAAATCTCGTCGCCAAAATGAATACGAAACCAAGTTCCTTCCTATCCTCAGCAGCTAGTCGTCGTCATCGTCATCGGGCTAGGTGGAGCAAGTTTCCCTACAAAGCTCCAGCTCCAGCTGGTTCGTTTGTCTCACGTTTGCCTGATGAGGTAACAGCTAAAGTTCCCGCCATACAAACGGATTTCATAATCGTTTGCCAAAACTGACCGTTGCTGTGAACTGTGCGTGTACTGAGAGAAAGGCAGATGTGCGGAGGCGTAGCGCCGAAAGCCAAACACTGCCAAACACTTACTCACAAACCCGTTATCCGTGTTGATGAAGGTTCGGACCACCTCTGTCTCGGTACCCTATCGGGTGGACCCGTTCAGTTGCTTCCCGGCCGTAGCACATTTTTTTGGGTGACAACGATGACGTCACCTAGCACCATCTTCCCACACAATTGTGGAACTTGGTGAGATTATACTATCTTGGTGGTGGTGGTTTTGAGCCGTCGTTGCCATTTTTTTGCTTGAAGAACAGGAGCAACAGCTACATAAAACGTGGCTACTTCCTTAAAAGACACTCGCAAGGAGAGTGACCAACTTAAACAAAAAACTGGAAGGAAGGTCACTGGGAAATTGGGTCATATGGTAACAGAGTTGACGCATGTGATTAATTTAATATTCTTTTAATTGCTCATTAAATGAAATGCGTGATATTTTCTGCTAAAGTTAAAATTATTTTTTTTTGGCTTTTCTAACAACTGCAAAAACATTTTTGAAAGGTAAAAGTACTTAAAAAAAATGGTAAAGATAATACAATTATTGCGAACATATTAGAGCAACATAAGAGTAAGTTACAGAGGCCTCTGAGTAGAGTACCACAGGACATTTCCCACCGTTACACACGATACGATTTTAGAACTCTAAAAATTCAATAGCCTTTTGCAGTTTTTTATTGCAAACTATCTGCTTAGTTATGTCATGCCTTAGACATTAGATGTACAAACGTTGCGACGTCGCATATATTGAATATTCGGCACCGGCATCACTTTATAGAAACTCGGATAAGGAAATCACTGAAGAGAGAGTCTCTCTTACATTGTGGCATCATTGCATCATTGTAGTCATCCAAAATCGTCCGCAAATTTTTAGGAAAGATCCAGAAAAACCATTATAATTTCTAAAAAAAGTTTGAATAACTTAACTAAACTCCGTTTTAAAGAAGCAAGCAAGATTCCTTGTCCCAAACCATCGATTACAAAATATCTTTAATTGAGTATTTTAAGTATTTTACAGTATTCTCTTCCAAGCTTGATCTGGATTTGTCCGGACACGCATTTATTGGCTCAATGTACTCCATCGTCATTTCTTAATATCCTTGATATCGAAGTAATATTATGTCAAATGTGGCTGTTCTGAAGAACTAAGTTCATTCATGTCATACGTTTTCGATCGGAAATTTCGCCATGATGTAGACCCTTATATTCTACTACAGTTAGGCTTTTCAAGTTTCAAATAATTAAAAATACCCTTCAAATCAAAATATTATTCCAGCAATACCTGTGCTTTGATCTTTGCGCTCCGTTTACGTATAGCAGTAATATAAATGTTTAAAATAGATTTATGTTTACATCTTTCGTTAACATACTCACCTATAGTCGGATGTTTAGCTTATCGGCAGTCAATCAATGTGTTGCTCTGTTGCCTCGCCTGGAAAGCCCAATTGCAGAAAGTTGACATCTTCACATAGCTCGTGTGACGATCATCTTGACAACGGCAAACAGTGATGACGTTTTGCCGATTAATGCCCGGATACGCTTCAAGCAAATTACCAAACCGATGATCGGTTTTTGTTTGATTTTTTTTTCTTTCTTTCTTTACCATCGTTCCACACCGATGTGGGTGGATTGTTGAGCCGTCGTAGACTTAAAAAAAGCTACACTGCCTTGACCTCAAAAACATATTCGAGAGTTGAAATCTGTGAAATAAATTTAAATAACAATGAACCCAAACGTTGAAATATAACAGTTTATCGATTTTCGGACCTAAAACTTCCTTTAAAGAGGGAAAAAAAGATCAAGTGAAATTGAAACAAACCTTGCTTATTTGTTTTGTGACAATTATTTCAACCGAAGATTAACGCATCTTTATTCCGGTGTCTTTTTTCCCCTTTTTCCTCGGCACCAATCCAATCAAAATTGTTCTGCGACATGACTTGCGGCATGCTTTATCACCATTCACTTCTCAATCTCGATTAACTTCGTTTTGCTTGTTCGCTCAGTGATAGTTTTCGTAAAACTCCCACATGGCCCGGGGGCTGTTACAAACTGTCATGTCCCTGTAGGTTTTTTTTGTGTGTGTTGCCGTCCCGTTTTAAACCTCACCCATAGCGGCGCCCCGCACAATTCGGACCGGTACAGTTTTTCTCATTCATCGACTGACGGCTGCACTGTCTTGATCTAAATTTCAAAGTTTCAACCCAGAAAAAAACACGTTTACGTTCTTTACACACTTTGTAACAATCAACGGGGAATGTAAGTGGTCTCATTTCTCAGAGACGCTTTCTTAAAACGATCTTATAATTCCTTTTGAATTCTAAATCCAAAACACATCGCACATTGCATAAATCGCTCCATACTTTCCTATCAACATTTGTTCGCTTCTTTTTCCTCTTGCTTTTGTTTTTGCTCTTTCATTCCTTTGCTCGATCCTTTGGTTTTTCTTACAGCACTTCCTATTACTACTTGATCGGACACTTTGATCAATTTGTTCGCTTTTGTTTCATTTTGTGTACTTTTTATTTTTTTTGTTGAAATGCACATTTCTTTAGCTTGTAGCGTTTGCATTTTGCAACACTTCCCTTGAGGCCATTTTGTTCTGCTTGCTTGTTTTGCGCTTTGCTTTTGTTACACAAATGTGCTTTTCTACGAGCGTTCCAAACACTTTCGCTGCGCTTAACTTCTACTCAATTACAACCCAAACTTGCCCATCCTGAATGCAATACTTTAAATATATATTTATATTCTTTCATATATACTTGAGTTTATATATGTGGTTTGCTCGTTTGTTTTTTTGTCTGTTTGCTTGTGTGTGTGTGTATATATATACCTTGGGTAAGATGGTTATGTATTTGCATGTCTGGTTGGTTTGACTTTATATTGGTTTTTTGGTTTTACGCTACACTATTTTGTTGTTCTAATTTTATCTCATTACACTTACTTACCCCTTTTGGATCTATCACCCACGCTAATGAGAGCAAACTTTGTTTCCATCCTAACCGTTTGCTTACTGTTGAACCTTCATTCACCTTCATTCGCTACTATGTATTACTAACCTTCTGAACTAAAGCTATTGGTTTTGTT
Organism: Anopheles funestus; assembly: GCF_943734845.2. Classification (NCBI taxonomy): domain Eukaryota; kingdom Metazoa; phylum Arthropoda; class Insecta; order Diptera; family Culicidae; genus Anopheles; species Anopheles funestus. The sequence continues at coordinate 42,085,329 of NC_064598.1, read as the reverse complement.
CCTAGTTTTTTTTCTCGTGTCCTTTCTCTACTTATTAACATCCCTAAACGGGATGTTTTGCTCTGTAAGCATTCCATGCTTGCTTTCATAGTTGGAACGCTACATTTTGTTGTGTTTTTTTTTGCAAAAAGGAAAACAAAAACAAAAAATTTCTGTTCTCTAAGTACAATTCTACATCTACAATTTGTCATGCACTTGCACTGTTATTATGTGTTTTTATTTATACTCTCTTTAGTAGTTGTGTGTATCTACTGTTTCTTCTTTGCTTTTTTATTGTTTTTTTCTTCTTTTGTTTGCCTTTGTTACTCTACAAGATTGATTTTTCTTGTCTTTTACATGTTCTATTGAATGTTCTCGGTTTTTTTTCTCTGTTTTTGTGCGATTTACAAACGCTTTCTTATCTAATTAATTCCTCCCGCCTGTTTAGATTATATGCTTTGTCGGCGAATGAATGATGCTTGTTGTATCGATGCATGTGGAATGATTTATTTGCATTTTCCAGAACCTCCCATATAAAAACGCTAGCTCATCTCATCTCATGCTCGATCGTACTCGTGCTTTGCAAACGTGTAGCGATCACTTCACAGTTGCACAAACCGAAACAATTGTGTGCAACAGGCTATGTAGCCAGAATCGAGCAAAGAAGCAATTGGTAAACCTAAAGCGTAAACTCTTACATATCATACAACTACTCAAATTCAATAGGGACATTAACGAAACCGAAGACTTTTGTGATTTTTTGTCCGCTTCCACACAGACAACAATGTGAACATTGTTGCCGCGACCGATGCGGACCAGAAAGCTCGTGCATGTAAGTGTATCGATAGATGGTGAAGTTTAATATTATCTCCTTTCTACTTGACGTGTGTGTGTGTATTTTTTTTGGGTGTAAATGTGAGAGAGTGTTTGGATAGAGCATCTTTGGTGCAATTTAACAATATACTTATCGGCTACTCGACTTTACGTGTATACATTGTGTGCATGGCTTAGTGAAATAGTGCAAAAAACGTATAATTTAACACACCCGTTTCACCAGCATAGCATGTAAGGATGTTAAAACTTACTAAACTGTCAAATATGACAATTTTCTTTTCGTAAACTAAGAGTACAAAAAACAAAAAATCATTTATAAAAAAAAAAAAAATGGTTGGTCTATGCATCCTTTGGCACTAGTTAAATAATTAAAGAGCTTCCATTAAATAGTATCGGCCCATTTTCATGCCCATGTCTTTTAGCGTATCTTCAGCCTTTCTCTTGTTCAAATGTGTTTGTTATGGATGATTTATTTTGTCCTGCTATAATGCTCTCACTCCCTTCTATTAGGCAGGAGTGCACTAAATTTGAGCTTCAAAATGTATTTTCGTTTCTTTACATTATCATCATCGAAACAACTTCATTCCAAAACTCCAATCAACTGATCAGCAGACAGATTTTCAACAACCCGGCCTCACACGCGGAAATGGTGTGAAAACAAACGTAAACTGGCTATTTAAAAATTATTATTCGATCGAAATTATTATACATTCGATCCTTTACATTCCTATCCTATTTACACAATGCTACCCCCTGTTTGAGATAAATTATTTCTCCCCGTTCCTTTACCGATTTTTAGCTTCATTCGTTCAAAAACACCCACCAAACAGTCGGCATTGAGCATTCTTGGGTTAGCATATTAACTAGCTCTCATTTCATTCTCTATACTCCACAGCTCTATCTACTCGATACATCCATGGCTAGAAGGTGATAGGGTACATTCATACAGTGGAACAGGATGTACGCGACTAAGAGGAAAACAGCTCTATCGTGTGTGGTGAGTGTTTCAAAAACATCGCAATAATCATTTACTCCATCACCCTTAATCCTTTACGCACAACAGACCCGTTTTGCGTGTATCAGTGCCGATGAGTGCTGATGAATCGAATCGATCATATGCGTTAGCCTTTTTTAGGCGGTGAGCGGAGTGGCGAATGGTGGTGGTTTAATGTGAAGGAGTGAGAAGGAGAAGGTGACTTTATCGTACACCGATCATCGATAGCGCCTAGCTATTAGTGTTGAAAGTATGAAACCGAATCCAAACCGAAGCATCGCATCACTTCACCACCGTGAAGTACACTACTAGTGTAACGCCGCGGTAGAATAACGATATCTTACAGCAGAAGTATAAGAAACAGATGCCACCAAACGTAATGCGATTAATTTCAAAAACACATACTCCCGCAACACTGTATGTACACGCATTCTTATTCGTTTGTTCTCTGTATGTGAACCATACAAACGCACAACGCACGAAGTTTTCACGCACGAGATTTGCACAAAAATTTGCACGGTTTCTGATATTGGACGTAGCAAATCGCTTTTCACAACAAAACACACGCACACCTATAATTGCCATTCATTGCTGCATCTCTTACGTTGCCATACGAAAGATTTAAATGCTTTCTGCTAAGCAACGAACCTTTTGTTTTTTTTTTTGGTAATACATCGTTGTATGGTGTTGATCGTCCATTATAGGGCAGCTCCAGTAGAGTGATAGCTGGCCAATGGTTTGTTCGTCACTTGTTCGTTATCATCCGTTTCAATCGTTTCCTGTTCCCGCTGCATGCCCGCACACCCTCCGTTCAACTCCAACTCTCCCCGCTCGAGCCGTATTGTCACCTTTATCTAATCACCCTGTCAAACGTTCATGGCATAAAATACAGCCCCCTGGGTTTGCTGCGGTGCGTTCGGCATGTTACCACCACCTGTCTGGGTGGACACTACACCACCACCCGTGCCCTGACCGCTCACTCCCGACGATACAACGGCGGCCGTAGTTCCGGCAGTAGTAGTGGCAGAGCTCGCTAGATTTGCCGGCATTCCCGGTGGACCATGGCCTTGCCCAGTTGGGGAGAGAAGTTGGCTCGCATCTGATGGTTGTACGCTGGCCGCACCTTCAGGGGCACCTCTTTCCGTGAATTTAACGCCCGGTTTACCATCGGACGGATATTGCGAGTAGGCGGGTGGTTTGCCTTGCGGTGGCGGTGGTGCTGCCGTCTGTGATGATGGTCCCGTCCCCGTAGCCGCATTAACTGGGGCCGTGTTTGTTCCCAACCGGGGTAGTGTGGAATAGTGTGGTGGAAGACCTGCCCGTGCACCGGCCGCCACTACGTGCAATTGCATACCGGGCAGTGGATAACCGACCGGAACTCGAATCGTTTGTTGAGTGACCTGTCGAAGACGATACAAAAATATTGAAGAATTACTATGCGGATTCGCTTGTATCAACTTTTGCAAGCCTATATCAGATCAGTACTACTGGATAGTATTACCTGCTGGTACTCGACGATGTTGTGCTGTCGTCGATAGTTCTCCTGCTCCTGGGCCGTGTATCGATGATACGTTTCAGCATTGTACGGGATCAGCACCATCGTCTGATGGTAGTTGCGCAACGGTGGTGGCGATTCGGGTCGACGCGTTGGACTACGGGCAAACTTGCCGTACGTCGCCGTATCAGTCATTTGGTGAATGTGATGTGCCGTGTGTACGGCCTGGTGTTGCGTGTGTATCTGATGTGACTGCACCTGTACGGCGCTTGCCTGCACACCCAGCGGCAGGTTCGCGCAGTTCTGATAGATTGCTTCCTGGCCGTGATAGCTGTGCCGCGTCTGCACCGGTATGTGGTAGTAATTGCCGTGCGGATCGACGGCAGCCAGCATGTTGGTTTGATTTGCAGGAGCGACTGCGCTACTTGCAGTTTGCTGTACCGCACCTGCTGCAGCCGGTTGAGGTTGATGGGCGACTCCCTTCGCTTGTGTGGCTGGATCGACGGCCGGATAGTAGCTCCACGAGGCGGTATGTTGGTGTGTGGTGATTTGCTGCTTAGCTGCCGCCACATGCATACTTGGCCGTGGCAACGTATTCGATTGAATCGGTTGCGTTTGTGCGGGAACGGTAGTCGATTGAGATTTGGTCTATGAAGAAACAAGGGTGGTACAAGATCACAGTTAAGTTTGTGGTATTTAATATTTAAATCGTTTGTTTGCCAGATGAATATCACGAAAAATTAACTTGCATACTTAGTAGAGAGCACTTTGGAGAAGTAAAAAAACAGCGATCTTCAAGTGCGGAAGTAAGAAATAAAGTTATTTAGTTTATAAAAATTAAATCACGTTTTGTCTTTCTGTGAATTCGTTCGAATTAAATAGGATATTACAGGATGTACAAGGGAGGCAAGCGACATTGAGATCACGTGTAAGGAGACATGACCGCTAGACTAAATGTGGAAATCTCTAGCATATATGGAGTCTATCTCAAGAATCCGACATCAGATAGGATAAAAGGGTCTATTGATATCCTGTCAAGAAGCAACGGACTGCTACACGAGCGAATTCTTTGATTTCTGATGATCTCTGAGTCCTGACGATAGCCTAACAATTACTTCCAAAGTTTTCTTGGACTTTTGTATTACAATCCCACTATGGAGAGAGTGTTGCATTCAGCTTTACTCCCAAGTTTTTTACAGAAGTAACTCTATTCGTTACGGCCTCGTAAAAACTCTAACTATTCAGGATCTCATGAGATGTGCCAAGCGAAATAACGCAACATCTCAACGGACAAATTTGGAGACCATTGTAACGACTCCTAACCAAGAAGATAATAAGAACAATTTAAAGGGAACTACAATCGAATCAAAGTTTAAACCTTCTAGTAGCAATCCTACCTGCGGTGGTGTTGGTGCAGCGAGTTGTGCTTGCATTTGTTGCAAAATTTCGTTCGTTGAACCAAAACGCGGCTTTATACCACGCACCGAGGGTCGAGAGTTGAAGCCATAATCATTCTGCTCATCGTCATCCGAACCCGCACCGGAGGCTGGTGCTGAAGTCGACGTTTCAGCACTGTACCGCTTCTTCAAACGCTCGGTACGCGCACCTTCCTGCTGCACGAAGGCGGCCAGCTCGTCCGACTCCTGACCGGGCGTACCGGCAATCACATCCGGTGCCACCTTCTTACCATCGTCATCGTGCAGTGCCGCATCAATATCTCCGATGCTGTACTCCGTGCTTTGCGAGCTGGCCATCGAGCTACGGTCACCCGGATGGGCTAGCGTGTAGTACGACAGATCGTCACGCTGTCCTGCGACACAAGCCGTTAGGGGAGCGAGCGTGGAAAGGAACTGACGTCGCGAATCAACATGCCGCTGCTGGGGAGGCTGATGTATCTGCGTGTGTGCACCCTGAATTTGAACACCCATTCCAATGTCCGGACCCGCCGGGCAACGGCAGTCCTGCCAAGGAAATATGGAACAAACAGTTAATGATGTTTAGCTCCGTGTCTCCACGGTCGATGCTTTCGCGCCGTCGAGCGAAGGCTCAACGACTCCTTACCTGCGGTATGATCACAATCGGGTTTTCGTCTGCCTCCGGTATCTTCTCCTGCCGTCGATCGCGATGGAACAGATCGGTGATCTTCTTGTAGGTTGAACCATTCGAACCGCTGCTCGAGCTTGAAGCGGACGAGCTGGGCGAGAAGCTTTTATCGGGCAGATATTTCGGCTGCTGTGGATTCTCCTCACCTGCCGGGCTGTCGCGGCGTTCCATTTCACTGAGATCGCCGTCGCCCGCCTGATCACTGCCCTCGCCTCCACCCGTCTCATCGATCGGATCATCGATGTCGCACGTTAGCTGCCGGATACGCTCCTCCAGAGATGTAACATCCTTCACCGGGATCTTTTTCCTATTGCAAAACAATGAGAAAACATTAATCAAAATGTATCAAATCACGTGTTCGTGCTATCTTTTTTCCCCACTCTCACACGTACTTTGGTTCATACTTAATCAGAGACCTTCGCAAAGCGTTTCGTTCGATCGAACGCCGAATCGTGTCCGATTCTCCTGGACTGCCAGTCACCACCGTACCGGCGGTGGCCGACATTGCTAAAGCCGCCGTCGCACTGTTCGGTATATTGCTCATGCTACCCGAATTGCTTGTGAGACTGTGCTGATGTACCAGGCCCGGTGGCATCGAAGCTGTCTTTTTCGAGTCGTCGAACGCTTTCAGCGCTTCCTGCGTCAACACGGTCGCATGTCCAACGTTCATCGTAACAGCAGGACACACACCTGTACCGGGTGCCGTGTTTGTGGTTGTTGTCTGCGTGTTTAGCGGAGCAGTTGAGGCCGTGCCCGATGACGAAACCGACGTGTTTGGTGTTGTAGGGCCCGCCCCGGAAATGGCCGTCGTCAGCAGTGGTTGAATGGCGCTGCTAGGAAAGAGCTGCCGTACGGCGGAGTTGGGCCGCAAAGCGTTGTGGAACAATCCGGACGAATGGCGCTTGAGTGTGTCGGACATGTAGTTAATGGCGCGACAGGTGCCCATTTCACCTTCGCCCAACCCGGACTGCACTTCCCCGTCGCAGCATGCCTCACGGATCGTTGACTCTTCGTTGAATCGCACCGAACGCTTTGAGCTCGTTTCTTCGTCCGATGTCACTGCCGTCGAATCGTCGTTCTGTTGAGTATTCGAAGAAACCATTTTGTTATTAAAAAATATGTCATCAACAAATAGCAAATATCCAGCATCAATTAAAATGTTAACTCTTCGTAGAAAACCAACACCGAACGTGTCTACTTTTTTATCGGTAATTGCTTGAGGTAATAATTTATACGAGTTTTATTTTTAAATTATACGCCGAAAGCTTTTCCCATTTGGAATTTATTTATACATAAATTGATTTAAAAATTGAAAACTACTACTAGAATTAATGATAACGATTGTAAGCCTCATTTCGGAATAGTTTATTTTTGGAAGTACATAGAAACTACCGCATATATTGCATTTCCATCCTTCTATAAATAAACCAGCGTGAGTAGGGTACTATTGCCGGCACCATCAATAACCTTCCTCGTGCGATTTGAATGCCGACATCTTCGGAAATGAGAGCTGTCAATTTACCATGTCACACAGTAAATGGTCTTGTTCTGTGTATTGATTATTTTTAAATCGTAAATCATTAATTATTCACACCATTCCTGTTGCACAATACGATGTGAAGTTCGTGTACGGGTAGAACAAAAAAGTCATGTATAAACTCCTTCCCCCTGTTCCACCAACTCATTATGAATGTTTGATATTTAAATTGCTGGAGTGGAAGTTTAACATCGTTTGCTTTACTTACTGTCTCTCAGTTGAAGCTTTTATATACAATCATACTTGAGAAGTGTGATTGAAAAAAAATCAAAAATACAAAAAAAAAAACATTAAAAAACCGTGAAATTGTTCCTCATAGTGACCGCAAAAAAAAAGAAAATACGTACAATCCATCGATGGTGAAAGTGAAAATCGTGTATAAACATAGCCCAACCACAATAACGGAAGAGATACTCATCTTTTCAAAACGCTTTCCACTCTTATCGCCCACTGCAAAGTACTCACGATAAAGTAAGAATTTCGAGCTTTCCTTACTTCAAAACGGTACTTATCCGGCGACGGTAGTAGCAGTTAATGGAACATAAAATTCTTTTTCATCGACAAGGATACCAAGGTTGAAAGAGTCGGTCGGAAGCGACCGGCAGTTGTAAGCGGGTTGAAATAATCGATACCATCATAATAAATATTGGCGCATTTGCAGTCTAAGCACGTTCCCCAGGGCTAATAAAACCGCTATTTGACGGGATGAAAAATTCATATTACTCTCATATTATCCTTTCCGCTGGATTTTCTCTGCCGTGTGTATTTTTCTATTTTATCTGTCCCACACAATAAAAAAAAACTGCCAGTCCCACCTTTTGATTATTATCGCTTACATCATCTTTAAAATATGAATGTTTGTCTTATCGTGCGAAAACTTATGAAACGGTTTCCTTAAAGCTGTGCATTTAAGATGATGCATGAAAATGAAAAACTTAATGAAAATTAAGATGCAGCTTGTCAAATATTTCTTTTCTTTTAATTTTGCCAACGAGTGAGTAGGGTAATTAAAAGTTTATAAATCGTGCTACAGAAAATAATAATTTATGTGCAAGAATGTTAAGCTGTTAAAACGATTTCAACTGAAAGAATTTAAATACAGGGCCTTGAATCTCGAGTTTGTATTTTCTTTGTTTCCCTTCGCATCGTTTGAGGGTTTCGAGATTCTAGCAAAGAACGATGCAAAACCATTAAATTGTATTATGGATTAACATAAAGAACCCTCCGGCAAATACACGATTTGTGTGCGCTTTCTTCGCCGGTTGGAAAACATCCACCGTTGTTCAGATTCTCAATTTGCAAGCTCTAATGGTGTAATGGAATTATTAAAACCTTATTCATTCAAGATATTTTTTTAGTTTGCAAGACCTGATTTTGAAGGATTTTGGAAATGTTTTTTTTTACCTTATCTAGCAAAACAACAATCTTTATTACGTTACAGTTCCATTAATTTCTTCAATTCTGCAGCAGTAATATGTAATAAAGAATCTATAATGAATACAAATTAATTTTTAAACATCTTCCAATTCCAATGTAGTTTTATCATACTTTGTTACAGCTCATTCCATCAGCTGCATCATTACACAACCTTGCTCCATTAGTTTTAATCGAATTGCACAGAAAAGGAAGCATAAGGAAGAAGGGGTCCAATGTTCCGGGCAGGACAACGCTAAAATATTGTTGTCTTTCTGTCCTTGACAAAGAAAACTTTTACAGCTCCTCTATCAACAAAAGGATGTTTCAAAGCATTATACCATCACCGAAGCCGATTCTAGCCAGTATTTCTTCTCTCTTTCTCTCTCTCTTTTGCTATTACTCATTACTTTTCGTTTTTCGTCCTTTTATGATTCAATCCGACGATGTTCGTCCTTGTCAAGAGAACTGGGTCACGTATTCCGCCCACTGGAAAACTTTTCTCACCATCATTTTGATCGTTGGTACAATTTTTTTTGTCTGTGGTCTAGAGAAATTGTGAGCTTTGTTACTTTACGATGATTATATCCATGGTACGTATTTCAGTAAGCAACCCACCACGACGCTACCAATCGGGTAATTGTTAGAAAATTATTAAACAAAATAAAAATGGATTGGGCGAAAAAAGCAAAGACCGTTATTGCCACAAAAGTGGTAGCCAGATTTGCTTTCATCATAAATTAAAGCGTGTACAATGCGGGAGCTCAGTGCAGTCAGAAAAAGAAATCCCGAAGCTTCCCGATTAGTTTCCACTGTCAGTGGTGAACCAAACGAAAAAGAAAAAAAAACCTTCGCACACCAACTTCAATCTCGAAACTCTCGTCTGCACCATTCTGTTCCAGCCCACCCGAGGGAAATGGCAAAAATACTTGATTTATTACCGGTACGTTAGTCGACATTCGCGCCAACACTCCACACGCTTTCCCGTTCCCCGGCCGGTTCCCCTCCCCTCGGGGAATCTGCTTTACCCGGTTACATCATTCCTTTCTCAATGTCCTTCGTCGTGACGCGGGGAGTAATAAATTACATTCTACAACAGGACCCGGCACTGGATGTAAAAAATGATGAAATAATACACCGAATACACGAGAGAGGGCAGCCCCATACGAAAGCCTTGGGTTGGATACCTTTTTGGGTGAGAACCCAACACACCACTAAATCCTTCGGGGGCACTTTGAGCCTCTTCCGATACGAGGTTTCGGCCGTGTGGAACCATACCAATGAATGTTAGGCAAAAAAGACCTCAAAACAAAACAACAACAAAAAAAACACCTAGAATGGTAAAGCTTGGTGTAAAGGTTTCAAAACTGGCGCCACCAAACGTGGCATATTGGCAATTTGACTAAAATGAAATTTGACGTGTGCGCTTAATCCCATCAAAGGCACTTGGGATGGTGGATATTACTGCCATTCTTATAGCCAGTGTATGGCGATGGCATGAATGGCGATAGGAGAGTTACATGCTTTATACTATCGGAGTTTAAAAATATTTTGTGCCGCACTTACGGGCGCCACACGAAGACAAGTTGCTGCGCAACAAAACACCATCAGTTTCAACACAAATCGCATTTAACTTGTACCATTAATGTTTAACGGCTAAACGTTAATGATAGCATTTTGTTCTGTAAAAACCCAATTTGATATAAACCATTAACCCGCATATCAATGCACACCGGGCATTTGAAAGGATAAAACCGGGAAGAATCGAAATCTTGTTAGGGTTCTATCTAGTACTTTATATTAACTAGAAGTTGAACGTAGAAGATATACAATTTTCCTCATTTTTTATCAATCGATGTTTCAAAAAGCTATCAGGCTATTTTTTTAAATTAAATGTTTTTTTATGAGAAATTTATTAACATGAGCAATAGCTATTCTAATAGGAAAAGAGAATTACATTGTATTCACAATGATGACAAAAATACAGAAAAAAAATTAACTGTTACAGAAACAACGACGTGATTTTATGAAAAAAATATAATATTTGTATGTTAAATATAAGGTCAAATAAGTGGCGTTGAGAAAAATTGATTTATATTTTTTTTAAAGAAACCATGCTACAGTTTGACATAACTATTTAAATATTATCAAGAAAATAACTACTCCATAATTGTCCGGTTGAAAGTACAGTAGAACGCCGATTATCCGTGCTCATCGGATCAGCCCCCAGCGGATAAGCGAATATCACATTTTTTATTGATAAATATTAGTGTTTAGTGTGTAATGGGTGGATTTTTTCCTAAAGCTAAATGTTAAAATTCTTAGGTGCGCTTTGAAAAATAAATCTGTTCTATTTGATCGAACTTGAGTAAATTGCCTATTGAGGCTTTTCTTTCTTGTCATCACCGGTTTGCAGCTAATATGTCACTCGCCTTTGGAACTGTCATTTCCGCGCTGCACGGATAATGCAACAGCCGGATAAAAGATACCCGGATAATCGGCGCTCCACTGTAATTGAATGGCTAAAACTATCCTTCCAATCAGTTAGAGCCAATTAAGTTATTAGAAGAAATAAATTAATATTTTCAAAACACTTTTTATGCTAATCCTGTTGACTATGATATTTAAAAACCTTTTGTTACTATTACCTATTGCATAAATGTTATGTTTTGCTAACTAACTTTATATATTTTTAGAAATAAAACCATTATAAACGAAGACATTTATAAGGTGAAACCATTTCTTTTCCATTCACTATTAACCATAGCTCGCAAAGCTACACATAAAGCGAAAACAAACAAACCACTTTTTGTTTAAAAGTTATTGGAACTTACTTAACAATGCTATAACGTTTACTTTGAAACAATGATGAAGTATATGACAATAAAGCTCGTTTAAAAACGGTCATTGCTGGATAACAAATAATTACATTCATAATCTTATATTTGAAAACAGCTAGTTTTATCCCAACAAACCCACGAAAATGCCCACCGTGCAGCATAATACGCGCGCTCACCATCCCCTGAACGGTGGCATTAATTTAAATTAATCTGCACGCTCAAAGCCTACCGGCGATGTTGAAAATTAGCTCACCTGAACGGTTGACTGCTGCTGGTGTGCCTGGTGCTGCTGATGCTGCTGCTGTTGCTGCTGTTGCTGCTGCTGGTGCTGCTGTTGAGTGTGCTGCTGGTGCGGATGATGCTGCTGTTCATTTTTCCACAGTTTACCTCCCTTAAGGATACCACTTATCGCCTGCGCCGTACTTAACGGCTTATGTTTGGCCGGTTCGTACTGGCCCGCGCCACCACTCGTCGCTGTTTGTTGCTGCGAGGCACTTCCTTCCCCACCGGTCTGTCCCGTACGCATACCCTTCTGCTGCTGCTGTTGCTGCTGCTGCTGAAGCAATCGGTAGTCATGGCTAGCTGCTAGGGAGGACTGTGTGGTGCTAGCACTTCCTGCCACCGTCGGTACAGCGGTGGAACCACCTTCGTTGCCTGCTGGAACGATAGGTGAAAGCGTGGTGGATAAGGAAGGCATAATTGTGGGTGTGGAGCTAACCACCGGCGAACCGGCCTTCGCTCCGATACTGGCCGGAGCAGTTTCTGGCAGCGTCGGCAGCGACTCATCCTTTTGCACGATCCGTCGCTCGGTCACCGTGGTCATCGTAATTGTTTCCACGATGTAGCGCTGGGGAGTTTGGGATACCGTTGTACCGTCGCCACCTCCCTTACCGTCACCGTCTTTCACCCCACCCGGGAGGGGGTCGGCACAAACAATCGAACCCGTGGTAATCGGTATTCGAAGGCACCGGGCGTACCAAATGGGGGACGGGGTGAGCAAAATTCAAAAACAAACGTGTACTTCATTAGTTTCATTTCATTCACCTTGCTCTTTGCAAAATGGTCGATAGTGCCTTTGCGTCAACAAATGTTCAACACACCAGAGAGAAAGAAAGTAATAGCAAAGAGCTTTTTGCAAACGAAAGGATATGCAGCATATTTTGTATTGCATTGTTTGCTTACGATTTGCGGCATAGAACACACGTGAAGTACTAAGTGTTTCATATGCAAACGTGAGTTAAAAAAGAGTGGTGCCCAACGAGTGGTGGTTCGGAGTAGAGCTGACTATTTACAACGAAAAAAAAAACTCACGAATAAAAAGATACAGTAGCAATTATCCGGTTGAACAGTTTAGCTTTTTATGTTTTAAATTAATCTATAAAATTGAACATGTTTTATTTACCATTTTACCAATTCTGCAACGTAATCAGTAATCAAGTGCTTTTTTACAAACTTATTGCACTACTGTATGTGCCGGTATTCACCACTGTGTTGGGTACATGGCCAAAAAGTTCATTCGCTGCTGAAGGCATATACTACGCTACCGTCAAACGAAACGTGCAAGTGAAACTACTATATATAATCATCCTACAACCAGTCTCTAATTAGCGCAATACCAGTATTCGTTGTTGCATCAGTGATAATCTAGATGAGATGAGAAATTTTTAGACAAGTTTCAATGTGTTTCAGCCTTCACCAAAGTACTCCTTTAGTAATAACCATGCGCCTCCATCGATGGCTTCATACACGAACTATTTCCAATTGTATAAAAAAATATTTCTAGAAACCTTCAATTATTATTTTTGCTTTTTTTTTATCTCCGATTGGTTAACATAACTCGATTATATCAGTATAAATTAAACAACTTTAAATATCCATGATTGAAATCGCTGCGCATAATGCTTCTTTAAACATGCACTTTCGTGCAAAAAAAATGTACAACCCATTAGCTTACAAGAACATTTGCATGGTTGAAAAAGTTAAACTTCAACAATAAAAAAAAGAAGAAAAATATGCATCGCGTCCAATTTGTTAAAAGTGTTTTCATGAAAAAAAAAGTACAAACAAACATATATCCATGCACCCATCATGAGATGTTGGTGTTGCATACTCCAGCAGAGATTTGGTGACGTGCCAGGATTGAAATGGTATTAGATTGAATTTGTTTTTTCTTTCCCCTGCGTTTTGTCCAATATTTCGCTGCCAGGTGATGATGGTGAATGTTTGGTGAAACGGTACACGGTGGAGGTGACGAACGGTTCAATGCGATTTCCTTTCGAGCGTGAGATTGAGCGTGTGGGTGTGTGTATGTATGTGACAGTGTTCAAATGAAAATTTTATTGCATTTGCATTGCAGTGTTCCCACCAGTAACGAACGTGATGTGTTTTAGTAAAAATGTAAAGTGTGTGTGAGAGATATTTTTATATTGAAAAATAGTAAAAAAACTAACAATAAACTATAAAGTGATAGAAATAGAAAATGCGTCATTAAAATATTACTTTCGAGAATAATGGAAACTTTACTTGAAACCAGAACATTATCATGTTTGAATCAGAATTTTTAAGTTTATAAAATTAAGAAAACAAATCGAACATTTTTATCATACATTAGAACGTACTGCAGGCAGCAACAGAGCATTTCAAACACATTCTAATATCGGTTGTGATGCTATAATCATTTTGAGCGCACATTCTCACAAATTGAAATCATATACTTATAATTGAACGAAACGGAACTGAAAAATTGAAAGGCAGCCGACAATAATCATCCACTTCGTGTCCTACCTTGCGAACCCGAATCCTGCACCTGTTTGATGGTAAGGAACTTAGGCCTTTCCTCCCCAGCTATAATCTCCTTTTGCGTAACGCGTCGTTCTGGCGATGACTTGGTTAGGGGTACCAGTGCGATTGGAAGTGTAGCATGAGGTGGCAGCGGTGCCTCCAGCATTGGTGAAATGTCGTCCGAACATTGGGAGTCACATTCTAGAAAGATGAAAATTACACGATTAAAATTGTGGCATCAAAACTTACTTTTATTGCGTAATGTTTTGCATATTCCATAATTCCGTAAAATATATTTCCATAATGTTTTTAAAATATATTCTTACTTAACATATTCTGCGAATTAATCTAATAAAATTGTAACGGTAAAATTAAATAACTGTTTAAAATACACTTCACATATCTTTCAATTTTTCATTAAAGAAATGAAGCTTGAATAAAATTTCAAATAAGTAAAGTTCCATAAAGTCATAATTTTAATTGTGCTTATTAAATTCCTTAAAACAAGTAGCTATTTACTAAACAGTTGAAGTAGTTTATTTACTATAAAGTTGACTAGTTTATTTGCTATAAACTAAGATATTTTTCATTGAAAAAGTAAATTCAGAACACTTTACTGACGTAGATTCACTTACTATTAAGGTTAAATTATTATAAAGACACTAATCTTACCACATGTTGACATCGGATATGAATAAATCGAGCACCACTTATTGAGGCGGATATATTGTGGGTAAAATGCGTGAGAAAATTGTGGTTAAAAAAACACAACAAGTAACGAACCAATTTTAACCTTTTTTGTGTGTGTGTGTGTGTGTAACACGCGAATTGGAAACTCACAACAGCAACAACAAAAATAAAACCCTCCCTAAAACTGCCATCGTGACAAATAACATTCCAAACACGCACGCACCCGCGTTCTGGCGTGACTTGTGCATTTATGCGATTCACGCAGCAAGGACGGCTTATAATGTATCGGCTACGGATCTCGTAAAACCGGTGAATGATTATTCCAGTCATCCAGTGTGCGCTGTTGCTTCTGTAGCGCTTCTGTTGGTCAGCACGACCTAATTCTTGTCACGATTCAAGAATTGAGCCTGCTTACCGTGCCACAAAAATGTTACCGAAAGAGAAACCAACCGCGAAGCTATAGCCATAACCGAATGGGATGATAATGCTGGCTGTCGATGACGCTAAAACAACGGTATTGGGATGTGCGATGTTTTGTCGCACCGTGGTCCCCCGACGGTGAGAAAATCATCTTACAAGCCGCATGAAAACTTGCGCTTATAATTCGGTACTCAAACAAAAAAAATATGGACGAATAATATATTACCATACGGTACCGATTTCCTTAGCGACCGAAGGCTATCATCCAAATGATACTTTATGTTCGATACAGTTGCCAACACTTGGTACCGAGAGACTTAGCCAAATTACCCAACGGACCCATAAATCTATTTAAAAGCCTCTCACACCCTAATGCAATGAGCAGAATATTTAATCATTCCTTTCCACTAACTAACATCCATAAACCACAACCGATTTCACAAAACCCACAAACTAGCGGTGGATGATTGGAAAAATGGCATCCATTTAATCCCGAAACAGCGTCACAAGTCAACGTAACGTTTAAAAAATGTAGATAACACTAACCGTGTCACTTTTAAGAATTTAGAGTGAACTGGAAACTGTAGTTAACAAACATGAGAATGTGTTTAAACCAATTTAAAATTGTTTTATTTCTGAGAAAAAAATATCCAGAGGATAGCTTTGCAGTCCTGATAAAGAGGCGAATGAAATCTAGACACACATTTCCAAGAACATTTACTTCAATATTTGCACCAATATGCAATTTAGACTGGGTCCATTTCATTTAAGCGATTTCATTACATCTCAAAAAAAAAAGTAAAAAGCTTTGAATATTCCGAATGCAATAGAACGGCACACAAGTGCGATAGGGGCTGAAAAAAGATGCAGCGATAAAGACACCAACAATTCCAGGAATTCAATATGACACCAACCGATAGGGTGAATATACCAGGCACAAATAGATGCATTTCCACGAAAATAGTCGCACAGAAGAGTCAGAAACTGTGGAGCTACTGAAATGCAAATATATTGCAATTGAATAACTCATTAATCTAACCATCCGATTTCTGCACCCCGATTCGGGTGTGGTCTCATTGTTCCAATTTGCACAATTGTTCTGAATTTTGTGCGATAAATTCAATTTGCGCATCAGAAAGCGCAAAGTTTCGGTACGCATTACATCCCCGTTATAGTTATACAATGGCCTACGTACATACATTGTTGATGGGTTCCGAGAACGTCATTAATTTTGTCGCATGTAATAAAGTATCAGGAATTTGAAAATTGATTGTAAACATTCGCAGCACTGTAAACGTAAATAGTTAGACAAAATTTTACAAATTCTTTATATTTCTTCTTTTTTCTTTGAAAAATTAAAAAGCTTAAACATTTTTTTTTCTTTTTTTTATAGCAAAGCTGAGTGTTGGAAATATGTCGGTATTTTAGCAGCAAGACTGTTCGCAGAAAATATGTCAGAACATTTTACACTCAGCCTGCGACATCGAGTTTCGTGCTTATAAATTCGCTCTATCGCATGGGAAAAATTACTCAACCGGTAAGTTTTTTTACAATCCTCCATCACTAAAAGCTTTCGTTCCCAAGCATCTATCGCTGATGATGAAGACAGCATAAGAACGTTCCGGTGGTTGAACTTACATTTCATTACCACGTCTAAAGCACCGTCGCTCTCATGTCGGGCCAGATTTTCCACAATTATCAACAAATGACTCCCACCCACTGTTATCTGCCATCATAAATTCAATGAATCGTCTGCAACGTCTTACTGCAGAACAAATTTGCTCTTGCGCTACTAGCATTGTCCTTTCGTACCTAGAAACGTTCCAGAAAGGTTGAGCTTAAGGGCGAAACCGGGGTTTCTTCGTAGCTCACACACGACACTGATCTGCACTTCTCACCAGCGCACAAGGGTGGCTTCGGTCAAGTTTATAGTTCATCAAACCTTCCTGGTGGAGAATTGAACCTCAGTACCTATTGTCGTGGAAGGAGCGTTCCCATGATTGAGATTAATAGAATGCTGGCAAAACTCGACTCATCCATCACGAGTGGCGAGAGAGAAAAATGGAAAACGCTGCTTGCCTTTACCTTTTCGACGTATTCTTACTGTTTGTAGGAAGTCGGATTGCTACTTCCACGTCATATAGCTGTATGAAAAAAGTATACCGAATGAAGTAGGTGTCCATTCGCGTGTTGGTTGGAAGAACCCGTTTATTATCCACCCTAATGTTTGCTCTTCGGCGATGAAATTGTACTTAACATTTAAACCAACATGACGGTACTCAGCGGATTCACGGAATCAATTACCATCACGATCAAAGTTTCGCCAAGTTCTAGGTTGAAGCCTTCGCTTATTTAGTTGGTAATAGGATTGATTGCCATTTCTTCGAATCAATTCAATTTTCACATGCTTTATCAGAGTTAACCGATTCACGCTTTCACTCAATTTTTCAATGACATCACCACACGCATAAGTTATTACTAAAACCTTTTTAATTAAAAATCCTAATAGTTGAGTCGATCAACTTACAAAGAACATATGAAGTTGTAGTCTTTTTTTCTACATTGGCAAAAAACTACAAAAAGTTGCACGAAATGTTAAAGTACATTAGCGTGAACATCCAATATATTGGAAGCACTTGTCAGGATTTTATCCACGTTCTCAGAAACCTACTCCAACACACATTCGTAGCGAAAGCGCACCCGAACGACTGTGTAGCGTTCCGAATAAAATCGAAACATACTGAGCGGTGTTGAGAATATACAACATTAGCACACAAAACGAACGGCAATCGTACCATGAATCGATTACCGGAGAATCACTTTTACCACACCCAAAAACATTCTATTACATGCCCAAAACAAGCGATTAACTTCCACTTGTACTACGAACAGCTTCCCGAATGCCGGTCAATTGACAATTTCACCGCTGTTGGTTTGTGGTCGTAAGCGATGTAGAAAGTACCATCCCAACTTCTTTCTTCGTAATTGGATGTCTATTAGGCACATGGTTAAACATCGTACCGATCCAACATTGTAGACATTCTTGGGCGAGAAATTCCCCGACACAGGATACCCTCGAAGGGTTTTTCGTAACTATCGCAACAATTTATCGTTTACCTACTTTATGGTTACTTTCAAAATCCTCAACGAAACTTATATGAGAAATGATCCAACTTTTAAAGCCTTTGTTTAAGTATGAAAATTATTCCTCAAGAAAAAAAATCATTTGAGAAACACTGAGATCAATCAATGTTTCAAACATCGTTTGCAAATTTCAAATCAATGTAACGTCAACTGTCACGGTACATTGGAAAACCCAAATCAACCAGCTCAACAGCTGGCACTGTAAAGTGAAACGTTCGAAAAGCCTATTAAACTGTCGATAAAGCTCTTTTATCGAGTTTTCGTACTGGCGCCGTCATAATTTACACCCTGCGACAAGATGGAGAATATTTCCTATTTTTGGAGCTTTAATCCATGTTTTTTTACACTAAAGAAACTCCCACTGTTTTGAATGTCTTACGTAAAGCATTTGAGCGGCACAAGCCTCCCGTTAGCACAAGTCCCCGAAGAAGTTAAAACCATCCGAGCAGCTCTCGGTTGTCGAAATTACTCGAATCCATTGCGATCAGTACCAAAGCGCCACGAAATGGTACCAGCGGAAAGGACATTAGGCAGAATGGCGTAATTACATTTGATGGTACCATAAGAATGGTGAAGTGTGCCATATTTTCTGTGGCATATTTGCAGCACGCTAGAAATCTTGGGCCAGGATTTGTTATTTGTAATTGCTAAATCTCAAGCTCTCGTTCAGTTACAGCAATTTAGCTGGAAAACTATGGAAGATATATCAGTGACAATTTCTAAGACGTTTTACCTTCATTGCTGGTAGTGCTGAACGGCTCCTTAAGAGTTCGCGATCCAAAGGACAGTAACGATGGACACGTGTGCAATCGTAACAAGTTCATTTTTCCACCTAAGAATGTATCCTTTGCTGTCTTATTTTATATATACTGTTTTGTTTCTCTATACACTTTCTTTATTATTTTGCTTTAAATTTCTTCACTTCTCTTAACATAATTGAATATCCGACAATATCCGAGTACCGAAAGCAACAAAAACTGACTTTCGACTTTGTTGTCTAATTTATTCGACATCACATACAGACGGTGTCCCAAAAGTACCCAGCCTCACCCGAGCAAACATAGAAAAGCACCTAAATTAACCCTTTGGGATATACGAATCATTATTTGAGCGTGTGGTTTCTTCGTCCTCTTTAGGGCCACTCATTTATTACACTGTACACTCCGGTATGCTGCTCACAGAATTAATGAACAATCTGGGTTGGTCGCAAACCAAAAAAAAAAGAAACCAACCATCTCACCATCTTTCAGTCCTCAAGCCATAAACACATCGTAACGGCGGCGGAACGATAAGTGTAAAGCTCAACAAATCAGTACCTCAACTCTTATCGCCACCGCATTGTGTGAGCCGGTTCCGATGGGAATGGTTTCGCGTAATGGTGTAAGTTTATTTTTATTTCACTTGTGCCTTGGTGGACAAAAATCATTCACTTTCCAGCCACACACACGCACACGAACCTTTACAGTTGCGTGATATCTTGCGCGGCGATGAAAAACGGCTTTTCGCTCACCCTCACTTTCCTGTTGCAGAATGTTCGGTAAAGGACGGTAGAGTCAAACGAAAAAAAGAGAACTTTATAAACAGCAACGCACGGACCCTACGAAACACGCAACACCAATTAATTTCATTCCCCAATTTGTCACCAATTTTCCTCTCGTTTTCACATTTTGCGCACCACCTACTGCTCTGATGGCACTTGATTATTATTTCACAATAATTTTCGGGCATAAGGGACATGAGTTGGTTTTCGTTGATTAAGGCTGCTTTTACTGTCATACACCGAGAGTCACACAACCGGAAATTGATTTTTCGCCCACTGAATTTAAGGATGTTTCTGCAAATGCAAAAAATCCACCAGAGCTCAAACGAATGTTAGAAATGATTTGTCCCCTTTTTGGGGACATAACTCTGTCGTCGCTAGTTCTGAATAATCACTGCTCCTAACAAACTTCGTTATTCACCACCAGCTCGTCCGGTAGATAGTTCGAACCTGTATAACAGTGTCTCACTAGCACTAGCCAAAATTGATTGCGTCCAATCGCGATCGGTTAACTTTGCGGAATAAATTGAACCGACTGCTGCCGGATGGCTGCTGACCGTGATGGAACGCACCGTGAACGCGCGGACTCTCGCTAAACAGTCGGAGCACAATAAGGGTTCTCCCTTTTTTTCCTGACAGGGAAATTTTGGATGACCGCGAGAACGAGTACGAGGCAAAAACAAAACCGCTTACTCGAGCCGCATTTAATGTCTGCCTGATCGTACCAACTCCCAGCTCCAGTTTTCTTTCTATTTATCGAAACCACATGACACGGTCGGATCCGTCATCCGACCATCCGACACCCCCTCCCCAAACTTCTACGAACCCGGTTGGTGTAGCATAAACGAAATCAAAGCATAACATGAGACAAACAGAAATAATATTTATATGTGGAACACGCGTTCCCACCCGGCCTATGTAGTCCCCGCCCTGTATGTATCTAAACATAGTGTAGCATAAATAAACCACTCCTTTGTGTGGTTCCACCACGTTCGACCGGCACCGGTTTGATGCAGGAGAAATGCAATGACCAGAACGACCCACGGCCAGCGTGCAAGACAAAAACATACAACGGAGGTTCATTCATTTGCCCGAACAGCTCGACTTCCGGAATGTTTTGATCGATGAAACGATGCAAACATATTGCAAACTTAAATAGCTTGAAAACATAAAACTAAAGCTGGTATGTTAATAGTTTATTACACTGGAAAAATTTCGGTCCAACACTAATATCTTTTCCTACAGAACTAGACAATGCACAGCATGTATGCGGAAACTATTCTTACTAGAGTGTGAAGCCTTAGATGGGGTTCAGACTGTGATTAGGCAACAACGAAAAGCATCGAATTACAAAACTTTAAACAAGTACAGGTTTGATGCTTTCGCAAAACATGAGTCGCGTGTGGAAAGTCTTTTCCAACAACAAAATGTTTTTCTTCGATTTTCTTCAAAAGAAACTTGAAACTTGTTTTCGGCTTAATAAGTGGAAATCATGTTCCTGGTTATATAAGTAATACTTTACAATCAACAATTGGTTTTTTTTGCTTTGTCCTATTAATTCTTAAATATATGATACCATTACTCTTCACAACTTCCTTTCATTACATGTTAAAATTATTAAATTTATTTAAGCTTGAAACTGCTTTAATTTATTTAAGCAGCTGAGGGCGGCCCAGTAGTGTATGTAGTAAACGGCGCCAGTTCCACAGGACAGGACCGGGGATCAAATCCCATCCCGATCGTGTCTCGCCGTAGCAATGACTGACTTTCCGCGTTTCGTGGTAAAACATGTCTAGTTAACCATGAATGCCGGTGAGACCTTAGACGTAATTAAGCCCAGAAAGAAGCTTGAAAAACTGAACACAAAATAAACTTTTCTAATTAATAAATCCACACGTGAGCAAACATTCAACAACTGCAAACTAATCGACTAAAAAAAAAAACAATGTTCGCAAACCGCATTTCCTGTGAACTAGTATAATTTTCTGGAAATTATGTTCAAACAGTTTCCATTGCATAACCTTTTGCAAAGTTCAACCATGCAATGGGAATGAGGAAATGAAAAAACGAGACCTTTTCACATAATCCTTGCTTTCTGGAGTTGCTGACAGACGGCAGGAGTTGTGCCGCTGGATATTTGCTGTCAGGATACATTGGAAACTGTGCTTTTGAACTTATTGAACCGGATTGAAGCGCACTACTACAACACTTGTTCAAATTGCACCTTTTACAATCGCTGTGTTTGTACTTACGTTGTGTAGAAGTTTTCGCAGTTTACTATAAAATGCTTAAATTCCCATCTTTCACAACAAACCAAAGGTTAAATGATTTGTGATTGTCTAGCCAATGCTGATGAAGATATATCTCCACTAAACTATTGAACAGTCGCTAACGCAAACATCATCAGTGCAGAATTTCGCCAAACAAACGACAAATATGTAACTTCATGCGTTACTAATTTCGTGTCTCCTGAGGCATCTTAGGCCCTTCTCACTAGCGCAGACCGAAATATATCAATATCATTCTTGGACAGCAATTGGGTGAAGCTCATTAAAGACGAACATCTTGCCAACGCGGGTTGACTTAGGAATGCTACACATATTTCCCGGATTTGTCACAACCCACCCCAAAATGGGGCTCACATTTTGTTCCCCTGCTTTTCCGAGGGTGCGGCCGACGCTCCCTTTGCGTCCCTTGTTCCAGATAACGCACAATCAACGAAAGCTTTGCGCTTAATAATTGGCGATGAACAGCGAGGGTGGTACGAGCATTTGGAGTACCGGGAGTGTTGTGTTACGGTTGGCGATAAATGTCAAATGCCTGCAACAACTATCGAACCGTGCTTCCGCCCACGGTGTACCCGATATATTCATCCACCCGACCATTTCCTCCTAACGTTTTTCGCCTGACAAAAAGGGGAAATGCCATTCGGGCTTGCCGTGCGCAAACATGATGCGGAGCCTATTTACCCGGCATGGTGGTAATTTGCTGCCGAGGATCCAACTATCACCTACCCATGCCTAGGATGGGTGAAACTCTATATCGCGATGTGGCTGTGTGCCCTCATAAGCTTAGCAAAAGCTGCAGTCACGCGTGACGGAGAGCGGTTCCGACTGCACGAAAGGGGCCTCTAGTCGAGGGGGACTCGTAGGTCACGGTTCACGAAAGCTCATCCTATCCCTTTCCGCTTTACGATTCGACGATAGTTTGAACTTCCCTTCGATCGACCACGTGCACATAACCGGAAGCGAAACGGAAGGTAGCGCATTGAAACTCCAATTTCCGCTGGGAACCTTTCGATGGATCAGAACAAGGTGAGTGAACGATTGGACGTTAAGAACTTGTTGCATCGCTCAGGTTGTTTACTTCCGGCCATCGTGACAACATCCTGCAGTTGTACATCAAAGCTTACATCATGAACTAACATCCAAAGCTCTAGTTTTGTATTTATAAAAAAAAAAACGACTAACAAATCTCATCACAAAACAACCGAAACAGGAATAGATGGTCAACTCGTCCAACCGACCGTGTCATGAATATTTACGCCAACTAAACCATCCTTCCTGTTCCGTGAAATTCATTGTGTAATAAGTTCCGGCACATTCCATTCCAACCATCAGTCGCACTGTTATAGACTCAGAGATAATGGAACAAATTAGTTCTCTTGTCAATATGTGTATCGCGAAAGCCTCACACATCCTCCAGCTCAGATAGTAGAAACGATCCGAGCGGTCTAAGGTTGGCGATATTATTAGATACAACAGAATTAGCACAATAAATGAGCTTCATTCATTCACGGAAGCACCTCCCTGTTGCGAAGGGAATTGTAGAAATTGAATAGTTCTCATCTTCCACCGATCGAAAGGAACCACTACGGGGCAGCAAAATGGAATCGTCAAGTTACAGCTGTCAAGGTAGAAGGTAGAAAATCATCCACAATATTGTCCATTTCCTGAAGCTGTTAATGGATCCGACGTTTAATGTTTGACGAAAATAGGTCCTCAGTTTCGTAGTAGGGAGCGTTAGCATCCAAAACACCCTGACACCGGTAAAGGTCAAAGAAACCTTTCCTTTCATGAAGTAGAAATCGATTTATATCTAACAACCGATCTACGTCTTTCGTGGCAAATGACTAAATTTAAAAATAAGAAGATTAAACATGAAATATAACAATCAACAAATGCTGAATGATGAACGATTTGAGCTTACATGAATTTTTATAGTTAGTTGATTCAAAATCAGTGACGAAATGCACCTCTCAAGAACCTAAAGAAATCATTTAAGCATCAAGAGAACTCACCTTCATCATGCATTTGTTTGGCAGCACATTCCGCACATTCGGCACATTCTGTGCATACAGCAGTTTGCTGGACTTGCTGTTGTTGCTGCTGCTGCTGTTGCTGCTGTTGCTGTTGCTGCTGTTGTTGACTAGTGGAGACGGTTTGGGAACCAGCCTGGCCTTGGCCTGCGGTGCCCGTTTGTTGTCCCTGCTGGCCAGCAGCAGCTCTGGCTGCCAACATGGCAGCCCGTTGCTGCTGTAGCCGCTGGATAACCTGGAGCTGCTGAATATGTTGTGCACCGAAGACATGCCCACCGAGTGCTCCACCGAGTGCATTGTCAAGCAGTCCACTGCCGTCTTTGTAGCCCTCCGGGGGGCTCAGCGTGGCCTGGTCGACAAACTCGATCGGAGGAGCAAACTTCGGACTCTGCGAAAGGGAAAAGCGACAGAACGAAACAATGTTAGTATTGTGTGGGTATCGAGCATTTTTCTTCCGTTGTATGAAGGTATGTCCTTCACATTACAATGTTCCAAGCCCTTTCCTCTGTTTTTTGTTGTGAATCGATCACACATTACTTATTCGTGTGCATGTACAATTTCCAATCAAGGTGCAGTATGGATCGTTAGTTCACTCAATCTGCCAATCAATTTTTCTTAGCGCGAAACGCAACAATCGACGACGGTAGAGTAGACTGACGAAGCGTGTAATTGTTCGGCCGGAAGATTGAATTGTTGCTTTCTTTGAATTGCTATCTCGCTCCCCTTTTTTTTTCTTTTTGGCCTGTCTACCGCTTGTCTTTTGTTATGGGCCGGAATCGATGCCCGGAACGGGCCACTCCCAGGCAAAATACGTCTATAGACGAAACTGTAAGACTTTCGATAAATAGCTTACAACTTGTCATGCGATAAATCACAGCCGATTTGAAAATTCCACCAGGAAGGTAGCAAATTTCATGTCGAAAAGCTAAGCAAACATGCAATGCGGTGACTTCCAGTTCCGCATACCTTCACGAAGATTCGTTCCATTTTTTTTTTCATCGTACGTAAATAATAGAAAGCGATAGCTACGGCAGAACCAGTTCTGTATGGAGAGCAGAGTTCCATTACAATTCAGCTGAATAAAATATCATCTATTCACGCAGACGGATGCAATCGAAACCGGATCAGCAAATATCATACGGTATGTGAAAGGCATTGGCACTTCTGTCGGAAAAGGTCTCGACTGAGGAGATGAATTTACATCTATTTCCTTGAAGAATAAAAACGATAAACTCAAGGATTTTTTGAGGATTCGAGAAGTTCTATTAGTTAAGACTTATTTGACTGAAATATCTGACTTCAGGATTCTGAAATATCTGACCATTTTTCCCTTTAGTTGGGCCCTCTTGCAAGGTTTTCATCTATTGTGCCTCACCATTTTCTATTATAGCTTTTAATATCTCATAGCGAAATCTTGTCGAAGATTTTATTTGATTGCAAGCTACATTTCACAGACCTCGTTAGAAGGAAGCTTGTTATCTATAGAAAAATACATTCCTATGTGAGATCATATACCTAATCACATCTTTTGCAGTTTCGCTCTGTACCAATGTCACGCACTATATAAATTAATTCGCAACTGCTCATTCATTGAAGCTAAACAGATAATAATAAACCCGAAGACTTCTTTAAGGCTTACATATTACCCTCTCAGCCCATTGCTTCTATAAATAGCAACATACCAACATAATCCAGGGTTAAACCTCAATGGACAAAATCATTCCTAACCTAAACCAAAAGCATGTTTAACCTATGAAAATATTGAAACCATCTAACATAATGGCCCCCGCGGCTAATCGTGCCGGTGACTCCGTCCAAAAAGCGCATGGCGACCGCATAGAGCTGTTGACTTTGAACGCATAACCCTCCACCGTGTATTAGGATAAGATATTTTACATCCTTTTGTCACACTTTTCCATCTACCGGTCGTCAACTTTCTCAAGAATGATAATGTGTCTTAGATGCCCCTGAAAATACTTTACCACTATTTACGCTCCCGGCATTCCGTCCAGGGTCGGTGGCACGTTTAGCAACAATGCCTCGTTTTCGAACTAAAGCATTATACTAACGTGAACCCGTTCGGCCCACCATCATCGTCAACCCTCCGAGTACTTTGGCATGCTATTGTTATCCAGCACCGAGCACAAGTAGACGTTACAGCACTTGCCCCCGAAAGAGCTTCACGTCCAAAAACGTCTATCCCTGTGGAGATGTAGAAGACGTTCTGGAAGCTTCCCGTTCTACCTTTAGTGTGTGTGCCGTATTATGCCTCATATATGTATTTATGTGCGACCCGTTGTGTTTGCGGTTCGTCTGAAGCGGTTTCATGCAAACCGCTGCTGTAAGGATCCTTTCGTTTCAGTGCCTGGCCATTGATACGGTATGCCTTTCGAATGGAGCCTATCGTAACGCGGCTTGCTAACAAATGGTTGCTCAGGCTAGGATCTTTCCCCTTCCAGGAACTTACGCGACGAGACGTTCTTTTTTTTGGCTCCACCCGTGCTGCTCCATATGAAGTGGCACAAGAAGATGAAGGGTATAACCATTGCCCCGTGATAGGACTATTTTTACCACCATACAAACCAGCAAAGGGAGAAAAGTCAACCTAGACTAAGTCAACGAAACCATACGATGAATGAAAAAGCTCCATTCCATCAGAAATCCTAAAGAAAGGTGACATAAAACGTGCCAGAAAGCCTGTGGAGTACCTGCAGGTAAAGCGGGAAGTTCTTGGTTGGAGGATAATTGAACGACAAAGCTCTTGTCGAAACGATCCAATAGTTGGAAGAATGTAATCGAAAATGAAGTCAAAATCTAGCAAATCTCTTCAGTTTTCACTTTATCTGTTCATTCTTTCCCATCGAAACAATCTCCCGTAATCACGTCGTTGAAAGATTGTTCTCATTCGTTATGATTTAATAACTACAATAAGTGGAACAATGAAAATTAAGTGGAAACGTCAAGCTACAATATCCCATTCAGTAGAAAGCAACTAAAGCGGTGGAAGTATCTACATTGGAAACAAGAATTGTTTTCCGTAAATTTTTGGGGAGATATTAAACACTGGAAGTTTAATTCTTGCAAAAACTGTGCACCAGAACCAGGTGTAATAATGTCTTCTTTAATGAAAGTTGTTATCTTACTTCTATGGCAATGTTAACACTAACTTAGGCTTAGGCTATTAACTTGTAACGAACGATTAATTAAATGTCCAATATGATGTTCAGTCAAAACTTTTACCTCCGCTACTATTAATTAACATCACAATAAGAAGCTTTTCCCTGTAAGTCAACTTGTTCTTGAAACTTCCCGGATGGGGTAAAGCAAGGAGTATGTTCAGCATCGTGTTCAACAAGACGTTTGATCAACAAATCTCTGTGTTGTTATGTTATGTTATTCAAATTTCTTTCATAGCATTTGCTCTTTAAAACTTCATGAAAATGCATGTTTTACGCTACCTTCGTGGAAGTGTGCAGACAAAAACTTTCCACCAATACGATCATCAAATCAACCTAATTCCAAAGCCTGACCCCTAAATCATCCCGAAGGCGTGCAAAAATGAACATTTTCCCAAAAGTGCCTCTACCTAATTTTTGAACGAAAGCTTCCACCGCTCGAATGGATTGCTTTCTTTTCGATTGCTTGGTGCTTTCAATAACCTGCCCACACAAACCAACAACAACCATTGCCGGGAATCTCATTCGTGCTTTCTATGGAAATGAGCTTGCCCTTTCATCAGGCCATTCAGAATGTTAAGCTGAGCTTTAACCGCTGCAAATACTGGTTCGTTTCGTGACCTTCAAAAACAAGCAGAAACAGAGTACATGATCAAATTATTCAAAGATTAAAAGATTTTGGTCTATATTCGGATGAAGTTTTGCTGCTGGAAGTATTTGACACGAACGGTGGCCACAGTTATGTCATTATTTGGCGGGCAAAACAATTTTAAGTTCTTCAAGAAACTTCAAGTAAATTGATATTTTTGCGGCAATATTCAATTACTCTTTTTTTAAATCTTTTTATAACCTTGTAATATTGTAAACAAACTTACTAAGAAAAAAGAAAATAAAAACTTTAAGATTGATTATACTATATCGATTTGCAAAGGATCGCACATTATAGATTCTTTGGTCTAAAAAATCATCCAACCCACGTCGAAAAAATCTTCATAACATTTCCGTATATTTGAGATTTTTCCATAGAAATTTTCATCCTTATGAAACGGAACACAAAACTGGCAAACGGTAGCAAGAGACAACATTCAAAAATTTCACTTCATTTCCGCCATGTCAGAAAGCAGCAGGATCGAAAATTTCATCAACGAACTCACCCCGAGCCGGTTTGCCACCATGTGTGCGAAGGTTATGTCGCTGAGTATACCGTCAATTTATTCGTGTCAACCGTTGTCAACTTGGTAAAAAGGTCAAACATCTTTGGATTGGTGTCGTTGCGTCGACTTTCAATATTGCAGTACAAAATCAAACCACATGTCCTGTGTAAATATTCTGTGCTGCTTCGCGACAGTTTAAGGTTTGCCAAAGCGATATTGAAAAGACGCACATGAATCATTGTCCCAGAAAGTTTTGACAAGGTCCCCACATAGGAGCGAAATGTGAAGAAAAGTGTCGGTCGATAAAGAAACGTCGAACGTTTTACCTTGCGCCATATGTTTACTCGAGGTGGTAACCTTTGCTTCAACATCAACATCTACGCAGCAGCCTACAAATGCTGCTGTTCATTGAAGAACATATTAACAATTATTTTTTATATTTGTTTTAAAGCTTCAACATATCTTCTGATGTTCAGGATATTTGATACACTGAAGACACACAAACAATAAAACCATTTTTGACTACCATTAGCATTGGAAACAAAAACAACCGAACCAACCTCACTTTTTCCAGGAATAAATACTTAACATCTTCCTCGGCACCTCAACCATTTTTCTTGTGTACAAAAAAAAACTTCATTCTATTCCATTTGCCCGTAGCATAAATCGCACAAAAACGAAAGCCTATCAACACTACGCCCACAAACATACGATAGCAGTTATCTCCTGGAAACTCCATTACTTTACCTCATGTGTCTACTTTACCACCTAAATCCACATGTAAAGGTGACAAAAAGTCACATCCATTTTCACCTGCGATAGGACGATGCAAAGGACCGCTATGGTACCCAAAATAGCACACATTCGCTTCAAATCTCTCCCTTGTTGATGAAAGTGCCGCTCCGTTCAGCATATTCTCAAACCGGAGATCATCCTCGCCGACCGGTATTCGCTCACACTGGAGGCTGGTTTTTGGGTGGTTTTGGGTGTTTATGAATATCAGGACACCGTGTGCAATCCCACAGATGGTGCCATAGCCTCCAGCTAAGATTATATTACTGCCGGTTTTGTTCGAGTGTAAGTGGCACATCTATTTTCAGCATACCGCTCGGAACTTTGCCAAGGTAAACACAACACAATCGTTGATACCATCTCTAAACTCATGTAGATATTTAGCGAGAATAAAATTGGTAAAGTAACACTGAGTGAAAAATTCTCAATTAATAGGCTTTTTTTAATCTTCACAAGTTTGCTGGATTTCTAACTATCTAAGAGTTATGAACCGCACATTATGTTTATTATTTCCAAATTTTAACATCCTTGCAGCTATATTCCGACACAGCAATTAAGCTTACGATGAAGATTAAAAGCTTTTGCGCAAGACTTTATAATTCTACCTGCAACCACTTTATCTCACATCAATTTATCACGGCACTATGATATCGGCCTCTCTAAGGCCACAAATTTGTCGGAAGAACTTTTTTCCAGTAGTAAAATGTACAAGAGCCGCACGACCATATCATGCAGTTGGCGCACACCAGCACAAAATGTTGAGTTTGAGTACGATCTACTCATGTCTGGGATGCCTCCGAGGAATAGGATGTGACTCAGTTTTCTACGTTCTAGTCTATGGAATCCGCTCATTAACCTATTTACGCCTCATGCTCACCTGGTTGCGAAAGGAAGAGCAGAAACCATCGCGGTAATAATGAATAAAAACTTTTTTAAGGGTTTGTTGGAATAATGCAAAGGCTTTGCTGCAAGGCAATTATCCAGCTTTTGAAAATTCTAGTGACACAACTCCGGGCTAAGACTAACAATAGTTAAAGAGCTCAAAAAGACAGAAGAAAGATAAATGTTTGAATGGTTGGACAACTTATGACAAATTTTATTTATCTCTAACAGTATTAATGATTAGTATAAAAATTTAAGATATCTTTCACTAGTAGTTTACCGATCCATAAACTTTGACTAGGTTTGATTTTTTGAATTTGAGGTTTAAATGTCTATTGAAATGTCGCTAGACGGCAACGCTACCTTCTATTAAATTTTAAAGAATCTCTGAAATGTTGTAATGCCTAGCAATGTCATCCAAATAGTAATCTTTTCGGTTAGACAGATGAATGCAACCGGAAATAAAATCCCGAATAACAAACAAATAGTTCACAAAACATTCTCCAACAATTAATCCATTAATTAATTGTTGCTGAATTTTTTAATGCGATTATACACTATCACAAAACAAGCAAAAGCTGTTAAAAAAATAGGAAAAGCATCAGCTAAGAAATTAAATAGGAAGCATAACAGATAAAGCAAGTAAATCAACATATTCTTTAAAGTGTTATTCAACTAACCGTAGAAAAAATGTTCAATTTTAATAACGCTTACTAACATAAACATAATCGTTGTCGTTAAACTGTTGCTGTTAAATAGCATACAGATAAGGAAAACAGCATGTTGCTGTGAAACAAAAGAAAAAACAATCTGCATTCCATTATGATCTACAATAATGTTTACATTCTTAATTTTTAAAAAGTTTTTTTTTTTTGGAGAACACAACCGATCCCCAGGTTATTCCCGAATTCATTGTGGGATTACAAAGTCACGGAATGCTGCATGGAGGCATAAGCTACCGATCCCGCCCGGTGGGTCATGAGTCATAACTTTGCGTGTTATTTCCATCCCTCTGCCACAGGGACGTGCAGCGAAAACCTTCACTTACACTTTGCTGTAGCAGATGGTGTCCTTTTTGCAGTTTGGCATCGTAAAAAAAGCGACCACCAAAGCAAGGACGAACGGCTAAAACGTTCAGCAGTTTGACCCAGTTACAGCACCATTTCCGAGGGATCTTAGAGCAACCACCCTCACTCATCCTCATCTTTATCGTCCGCTCGGACGGTGTCAGCAGCGTGGTTTAATCCTACAGCTGGCAGCTTCTTGCTAACTCGCACCATACCTATGCAATCCACTGTGCACAAAGTGGCCACATTTAAACGCGTTTGCCGTATTATGAAACGGGAAGCAGTATGTTCGCCGTTTTAACTCACGATGGTTAACAAAGAGGTGGCAAAAACAAAAATCTACCGTATGTGTTCCCCTGTCCAGGTCAAATGGACTTGCACTGCGTTCCGTCATATTCCTGGATGTTGTTTGGCAATAAACGGTCCTGCCGGCCAAAAAGAGCAAACCATAAAGCGGAGGCTGAATGGGAAATAATTCGGTCGACTAAATAAACGGGACGAATTTGCCCAACCTTTTTTATGTTGTTTGCGTCACCAGTCAGTCTCCTAGTCTAGCTACTCAAACATACATAAACACAAAGGAAGAAAAATGAAGAAAATCCTTTAAGGGAAGCACATCCAACGGTATGTGCTTGGCAAGGTTTTACCTTGGTGACAAAAAGCTAACGATAGCGCAAATTTGATACGAGAATGTGTGTCATTTATGCTTACTGTGAAACGACTGGGTGGTGGAAGTCAAATAACGATGTCAAGTGTAAATATGTAAGCTTCTCCGGTATTCTTACCATGAAAAACACATTGTTTTAAATCGAGCAAAGCAAGAACATATTATGACGTATTCGACGATACATTAAATATCTCCGATACTACAAAGCATTAAAATCCTAACCAGAGAAAAAATATGACTCATCTACTATCTGGCTTTTTATTACAATAAATTAATAAAAGTGGCGTTTCTGGATTTTAATATAATATTATTATTGGCATCAGTACAGCTTTTCTCAAATTTTGTTTTTCAATGTACGTGACTATGATGATCTTCAATTTCCCCATGTCGACATCTGTGCACAAGATTTATTTTTTACGCTAAAATAATAAATCTACAAAAGATTTAAATACCAGAAAAAGTAAAACATTTTTAAAATTTATAAAAATATTTTCATACTATTTTCATACCGCACAATAGCGCTTCTCAATAACTTAGCTCAAACCATTACATCAATTCTATTATATTTTTAAGCCAACAATCCGATCGATTTATTTACATTGAAAAATATAGACATACCACTCGAACGTGTATAAATAATGAAATTTCAACATTTCCCTTAAGCTTCCATATCCCGGATGGATCACATTCCATTTATCAATCAACCAGTTTTGTAGAAAATATCAATTACAACCAGCTGTCCTACAGCACAACGTTGCCAAAGTTTTAACCAAACAAAAAAAATGCACCGTATTTCGCCATAAATACCATTTTGTACCTTTGCCAACTGTTATCTCCTGTCCGCTTTGCACCTGTCTGTGTGTGTGTGTTTGGTTTAGTGTTTTCAACTGAACTCTTCCGAGCTTTCCCGTACGACAATGCACTTTACCCGAGGGCAGTGAACTGACAGAACGCGATATGGCCAAAAAAAATCGTCTGTCGACTACATACCGATACAGATTTCTGGTTCGAAAGGCAGTATTTTTTCCCCCAAATTTATTTCCTACAACAAAATGCTCCCAGCACGGCACCTGGGTAATAAGTGTTCCCATTGGAGAAATAGTGTAACGATGTTGTGGGTGCACTGTACAACACTCCGTACTTTCTTTACGTCGAATGAAAGCAGAACTACACAAAAAAACTCGCGAAACAGCATAGCAAAGCGAGTTATTGCGAAAGATCCTCCGAGTGTTGTACATAAACGGATAAAGCAGAGGGTGTGAACATTCTGGAAAAAAGCATATTGATTTTCGTTTCCTTTCTATGACGGAAGAAAAAAAACATGAAATACTAGACAAAACAACCACACCGAAAACAGGATCGATTCGCATGGTTATGGCGACAGCGAGTTGCCAAACATTTTTCGGTATGTTTTTGGTTGTATTTTTTCTTTTTCATTTTTCACCAAGAAGTTCCATTTTGGCAGCAGAAAATTCAACATGCAGAACGAGCAAGCATGCGGATGGAACCACAACGAAGTGGAAGTGAACTAAGCAGTTTTTATGGCCACCGTGGTGAGAGATAAATTTCGCTATCACAAAAACAAAATAAAATGTTTGTCAAAACTTGAGACAACTATTGCCTTCTGCAACAACCAAATGAGTCGGCTTATAAACTCTTCGTATGAAAGGTTCCATTTCCGTACCGATCGCTCCTATACATCAATGGCGAAAACATTCATTTATGCTGACAAGGCGACTAGCCATTATGTCGAAGGCGTTCGGAGCCACTTTCTAGATGGATCTCTAGGTTTCCGTTTTGGCTTAGTAGCTATACCTAGGGAAATAAACACTATGAAGGACCTCCCATATCATCCGAAGCGTTAGAGAAAAAAGGGCATAGAGATGTGTTGAACCGTGAGCATCAACGCGTCGCAGCATTTTCCTCCCCCATAAGGGACAAACAGAACCGTAGGTTCGACAACGTGAACATGACGGTGAAAAATGCTTCACGATAAATGGTGATTTCATTGCTTTACCAATTCCCAAACATTTCGCTTCGAAAGTGGCTGCATGTTGAATTGTTCGATTTGTTCCACGTTTATTTCCATGTTTCATGTATGCGCCTAGGATACCCACTGCATATGTTTGCTTACCATAGCAAGTGAATTTACCACATCGTTGTACTGGTGGTCTCTTGGGCATATGAAATAAAGGAATAAATCGATCAGGTACAAGCGACAAAGAATGGAAACACACGCTGCGCTTACTCACAACGCCACAACGGACGCAGCCAAAAAGATAGCAATCAAGCACCAGGCGGCTCCATCGTGTCTAGCTGGGCTGCGGTTTTTCGTACGGTATGGGTGGGTGGGGTTACCATCTTTTTTTACGTTCAAACACCGTTACCATGGTAGACCGTGCT
The DNA here is from genome assembly GCF_943734845.2 of Anopheles funestus. Classification (NCBI taxonomy): domain Eukaryota; kingdom Metazoa; phylum Arthropoda; class Insecta; order Diptera; family Culicidae; genus Anopheles; species Anopheles funestus. The sequence continues at coordinate 42,051,100 of NC_064598.1, read as the reverse complement.
ATTGGCAGGCCGAATTCAATAAACATGTCCCAATTCCAATTTGCGACAACAGCACTGCACACACACACACATACACACAAACGACTATGAGTCTTGGTAAAGGATCCGTGTGGTAAAGAACATTTTCCTGCATTCTGCAGCAGAATGTCCGCACACATCTTTCTTCGTGATCGGGATAAAAGGCCTTAAGGGTACCATCGGCTAGAAAAAGGGTTCTAAAGCGGCCGTCCAAATAATTAGATTTATTTTTCTGACAGTGCATTGCCAAAAAAGGAAGATCCTGCAGTATGCCAATACAGGTGCCTCCTATTCAAGGCGAAGAACAAATTGAATGCAGGACCATAATGTGACCTTTCATGAAATGAACAACCGATACGATGGTGATGATACGTAGTAAGCACTAGTAGTGCCGCTGAATCTACCACAGTCATGAGACTTCAATGAACCTTAGCAAAGACTCACTCAGTGAGAAAGAAACCCAACTTGAATGTTTGTGAAACACCAATACACCAAACAAGACGACATATCAATCGGGTTTCTTAAGACTCCTGCCTCAAAATAGCACAACGTCACCTTTTTTTTCGTTTTTGACCAAACAACCAAACACACAATGCTTAGCAGTATATACATAAAAGCTCGTTAGGTTAAAGTGCCATTGAATTATACTTCATGCAAATGGAATACGCCTCCCTAATGTCCTACGCTCACAAACAATCGACCGTGCTGGAATAGGCTGAACCGGCGGTTGATTTATTGGATTTACGAGCTACGCACTAAATATAAATTCTCGAGCCCCGGAGCATTAAAAGCCCACGTGCGTTATTTGCTCATTGGTGTGCAGTTTCTGACGTGAGTGGTTCATTGAAGACCGAACGAAATTAACGACACGGAACAGTCCGTCCTGTTTAGTGTTATGAAGGAATACCAGTAGCAAACTACTGCTGTTTGCAATCAAATAAAAAAATAACTTATTAAAGAAAGCGCAAATTTTGTCCTTCATATTTATGAAAGGAAAAAGCAATTGGTTCGCCCACATATTTATTTGGAGAAACAATGGGACCAACTTTATACAAACTACTATCCATTAGAAAGAAATATTCTCCGTACCGTACCGCGTTGGTTGGTCGTAATATTCCATAAATCAAATTCCCAAATTGCATGTATAACAACAAAATTTTCCATCTTCCTATGCCCTACCCCATCTCAAACAAGTTGCTGACCTTTTTATCAGTCCCAAGAAAAAAAACATTTACTATATTTCATTTCACCTCAACTCATCTCTCCCTTGCCAACATGTCTTCCAATCGTTTTGTTGTTTCGTGAACCCTTATTCAACGAATGACTACTCCCCAAACCTGGTGAACCTATTTTTGACCCTCTCTACAGCAAAGTTTAACCATCGCTCGAGTTATCGACCTTGAGAAGCTTGTTTTCTGTGCTCTGTTTTTCAATGACAAACCATTTCTCGTCCTATCGTCTCATTTTAATCTATCGCCGTTGGTACCAAAAACACGCTGAAAGTACGTTCACCGAGCGTAATTGGAACAACAAACTTGTGGCATCGAACCACAGCCAAGACACCCCGAGGTCAACCGAAAACTACTACTCGTCTACTGTCTGAAGAGTCGTTGATTGTTAGTGGGAAGAAAATCGAAAATCCGCAGGCGAATCGTTTGTCATTCGCCATGATCATCAGCGCGCTACTGAATTGTGAGGTGCGTGTATAGAACGTGCCATATCATCGGGTAAAGTCCCAAGAACAAGACCGTGTACTTCCACTAAACCTTTACCTATTCCTTCTTACACTCCTCAGGGTGTAGAACACTGTATTCCCTTGGTAAATGAATGACGTCAAAGAAACTCATCAACTGTAACGTTCGTGAAGAACATCATTCGACCGAATGAAACTGTACCGCACAGATGTCAAACCACCAAGAACCGGGAACGTTTGTCGGTAATTGTTATTACTCGGTACAAGAAGAACATCCTGCCCAGAATCTTGCGTTTCGTCACAGTACTGAAACATCAGAATGTGTTCATCAAGGGACATCCACATCTTCGTCTTCTCATCCCTCATGGATGATAATTTGGGTACTGATGAGCAAGGCGGTCTTGGGATGTTACAATACACACAGAGCTTGTAGCAAACCGATGGTTCATTGGGATCCTTTTGTCACCTGCCTAACCCCATTACACCTTACGTCCCTTCAAGAGGTATCTTGGTGAAGATATTTCATCGACTCAACGGTGGCAAAAAACGACCAAGACGAATCAATTGTCAAGGTGTTGTTGCGAAATAAATGAGAAAATGAACGGACCCAGTGCAGCAACGAGGCGTGTACCACCTTCACGCTATCCCCGGTGTATATATGCTTGTATTTTCGTTCTGCCCATCACCCCATGCCCATCGGGGTGCTGCGCAGGCGGTCTTCTTGCCATCGTGTCGTGGCCTCGTTTTCCTACGGCGACGACCGCTGGAAGGGATCGCAAAGCAAATGGATAAAGGCATCCAAACACGAACAGCAGAATCGTTTCTTCTTCATCAAACGAACCGTCATCGTTCCAAGGAGCAAGGAGCTTTCTTTGATTCCGAGAATGGAAACGAGGTCACGAGCACCAAGGTCATCCCACACTTGATCCTTCCAAATTTCGATCCATCTGTATGGCACTGAAGTACTACTCACTTGCAGTGTTCTTTTTTTGAAGAGAGAACAATGCGAAAAATGCTGCTGTATTTCGTTATTTTTAAACAACAGGTGCTACTTTTCCCCCATCGACATGTTGCACAACAAAGCAGCTCTAGTGCTCTGCTATAGAGAAATTGCTGATGAATGCATTCTATGGAAGAAACGTTTGTACTGTTTTGTTTTTTGTTCGAGCTCTTGTATTTCTAAAGCACAAATACAACTCCTTTCGAGCCGTTGGAATTTTCATTAAATAAAACATTTTATTGTTTGTCGATTGATGTTTTACAATCGCTTTCTAATTTTATATAACGAGTATAAAGCTTAACTCAGTGATCGACAAAATACTGCGCTGTGGCTCTTCGTCGAAAACGATCCATCGTATACTATCCTGGCAAAAGTATAACTTTAAGTCGTAGTTGCATTTAAACTAAGTATATTGTTGGTGCTTGTGAATAGTCGAAAAAATTTTGAACATTTTTCAAAAATTTCCTTGAGAACTAAGATCTTTGGAAATCCGTTTGCGATTGCTTGTCTTAGTAATCGTAGGGTTAGTAATACTATAAATTCGATAACATACTACAAAAGCTAAAACAACTAGTAACAATATTAGCTTACTTAGCATTACAGACAATCAAAGGGTACGCAACGACTATGCTCTGCGGCCAGTAATCAAAAAATCGACTTAGGTCAATTTGTGGCAAAAATTCCCACATCGTAATCAAATGAGGATTTCAAATGTCCAATTTCTCATAAAAGTTTAAAATTTCGTTCACATAGGAATGATGATTTTAGAAAGTTTTATTCAATTTCCAGCAAGTGTATTAATGTTTTATTAAAAATGTTATTATTAAAATAAAAAGGAAAACAGCCTCACCAGCCTGGTATGATGAATAACTGAATAATTTCATTTATATAGGATAGGAGTCAAATGAAACATACAACATCCTCTGTAATTTCAACACATTGTTTAAATTCAAGCACCAAATTTCACGCATTGGTACACTTTAAAAGCTCATTCCATGAGTATTTTAAAAGATATTTTGATCTATGCTTTTAGAACTTTACCCAAGGTTTAAAACCTTTACTGTAATTGAAATAAAAAGCCTCTAATATAAACAAAATATTATCGAACCACAAAATCTTGAGACTAATGTAAAATATTTCAGCTCCAGGTTATTTTAAAGTTAAGCAATTCTATCACAAATATGTATCCCAACCAAAGTGATTTGAATCCTGGTTTAAGTCTTTTCTATTTACAAGCAATAGGGCCTGGACGTTCATTGCGAACAAAAACAATGTGATTCTCTCCGTTCAGTGATGCATCGAAATTGGGCTTGGAAATTGTTTCTGTTTGCTGCTCACAAAGGACACATGACACTTACCGGTGGCGTACGTCCATCGTCCGTGTAGCCACAGTTACAGCCTTCGTCACAACATATTCGAACGAGCTCGTGTTCACCGCAGGTGCATGGTTCCTCGTCCTCCTCATCGTACGGACAATCCTCCCGTATGAGTATGATGTAATCCGCTTCGAAGAATTCATTACGCGTCTCGTCGAATACCACCCGGTTCTTACGCACCGGTGGTGGCCGATTTGGTTTCTTCAGCAACCCGCGTAGGGTTCCGGTCGCCGTTTCACGCATCGCGTCGCCACCCGTAGCAAATGCTTCCGATTCGCTACGATAAAGTGGGATCGCCTCGATCACACACCCACAACCGTCGTAGCCGAGCGCTCCTAAGCGTCGCGCTTTCGGTGGTGGCGGTGGAGGCGGTATATCACGATCACTAACTTCACTCGCAGTAATACTAATACTGGAACCACTAACAACACTGGTGGGACACTTGTGTTTGCCCAATGCCACCACCACACCGCTCGGTGTGGTTTGTTTTATTGCACTTTCCCTATCGTCGTCAGCAATTTTGGCTGACTCGGAGGGCAACACTGCACCACACGCGCCGGAATATGCTTCCTTCACACTTCCACTCACTAGCGCCCGATTGTTGGGTACACTGCACTGCCCTCCCGCTGGTACAACTGCACTGAACCGTGGAGTCGAATAGATTACACTGCCCTTTGGCTCACCGACCGACACTCTTACCGCTTTTGGTGGAGGCGGTGGCGGAGGAGGCACCGCCGGTGGAGGACCCACGGGTAGTGGACGAGTTCCACGCAACACTACCAGCAGATCGTTGGCCGCCTCCTGCTCTTGCTGCTCCTCTAGCTCCTCCTCGAGCTCATCGTAGCAATATTTTATCCGATACACTTCCGGTTCGTAGTCCTGCAGATGGCGCGTGTCGAACTCGCAGTTCGTATGCGGATCCGCTGCAAGCAGCTTCTCGAGCTGAACAAACTCGTCCTGCTGAGCCTCTTCGTCTACTTCGCTGCCGAGATAGGCGCTGTGATTGTTGTTGAGAATGTCCTCACCAACCGCACCGAGCACAATATGGTCCCCGGTTATATCTTCCTCGTCGTCCTCTTCTTCCTCCTCCTCGTCGTCGTCGTTATCCTCTTCCTCGGTAGATCCACCGACAATTACCGTCTCTACCACCTCGAGCGGGTCATCAATGCGGGCCTTTCCGCCGGGAAAGATTTTACAGATTTCTTCCGACTCAGCACCACTGCTCTCCGGTGTGTCGGTATTTCGTCGCAATTCCTCAACGGCACGTGGTTGCCGCTGATACCGCAATTGGTTCGGGTTTACGGGTGCTACTGTTTGGCTGGAGTTAACTGGGCTTGCTTTAGTGCTAGCAGCGCCGAGATACTCGTCCGCGCTTTGCTGATGCACTGCCGGCGAAAGTAACGAGGGTAATGAGACAGCCTTCGACAACCCGTTTTCTTCCCCAGGGCCGTTATTATTCTTATCTTGCCGTTTACCCTCGGCGACAATCTCCGTTTCCTGATTCTTGGAGGACGACACTTGGCTCGCTGTTCTTTGTCTATTCTGACGCTCGAGATCCAGGCAGGATAGCGAAAGTAACGATGACGCCGAAAGTGATAGCAGCGATGAGGAGAGCGGTGGTAGGATAGGTCTCGTCCAGGATGCTCTCGGCGTACGGTTGAGAGATGGCGTTGGTTGGAAGGTTGCGTCGCGTGAAGACCGATTATTGTTATGGTTTTTTCTGTTACTCAGCAGATAGCTTTCCGTATCATCCTCGTCCCGTGTCGCGTCCTGCTGTAAACAATTGAGCGAGGATGTTTTCCTAGACGCCAGCAGCGTACTACTGCTACCGCGGCTACTTCTGCCAGGCTTTCGTTCACTTCTTTCGGATGCTGCGGACGCTGAGGATGCTGCTGCTGCTGTTACAGCTTCAAAACCCCGTGCTGATGATGGCGATGATGATCCCAATGACGATGTCGACACGAACGACAATAATCCTCTCCGGTTGCGTTGTGTTGGTGAACGCAAGAGCGTCACGTTCGCATCGCTACCACCGTAACCTCTCGCGTCATCTTCCGCGGACGGGCGCAACGATGGAGAACCTGCTGCAAAAGTATTGGTGTTGGCATAGTCCGTCGACGATGAACGAGCGTCAGGATGGCCTGCGCACACTAGCAACGAGGGCAAAGATCCCCCCACCGATTGTGATGCTCCACCGTACTGGGGCGAATCTCTTGCACCGAGTTCTGATAAGCCGTGGGAATATGACTCACGGAAAAACTTTTTCGTATATGCAAATCCACGGAAACGCTCCTCCAGCCGCTTCAGGCGTTGACTGGCCTCAAAACACTCAACCCCACTGGTACTGCTGGAATTTTCGTTCGCCTCAGTTGCTCCGCCTGCGTCTGTGTTGTCCTGCGCAAGGTATCCTTCCAACGGTACGGAAACTGTGGTGGGACATTCGCTTCTCGGTTCACTTTGCACGCGTTCACTCACTCTCGCACCTTCGAGAACTTGCTCCTGGCTGAGATTCGCTGGTAGGACGATGTGGTGGTCCGGTAATGATCCTTGGGGACGGATTTCACTGTCAATAAAGTTCACATCGAATGGTTCCGTTTGTGTGTTCTGATGGTGGTCCGTTCGCACGCCAGGACCTTTCACAATGTTCACGCTACCTCGTTCGTCGTCTGCCCGTGACCGACACGGATATGTTCCGTCGTCCACCGTTGCACCATCGACGTCATCGTCGATAATAATAATACCACTGTCCGCACTGGACGGGTTGTTACGGTGCCCTGTCCGCGACTGTATACCCTCCGCCCGTGCACCCTCAGACGCGACGGAAGCACCACCGTCCGAATCTTCCCCCTGGGTGTTGGTTGCACTGTCCCTAAGCACTCGCGAGTTTTCACTGCAGTGGCAAGAGTTACTGCCCGCTTCACGGAAAGAAAACGGAACCTGCTGCTGGTGAACACAGATGTGCGCACTGAGCGTTACCTCCACCAGCACGGATGATGATGCAGGATCGGTCTGCGTGCAGGAAGGACACTCCCTCCCTTCCGGATGAAAACTGCGATGATTCGCACAGTTCTGGTGGTCGGACCGTTCGACTGTCGGTGGCGAGCAGGTGCCGTAATAATTTTCACTCTCACTATCCGAGGACAGCGGTCCTGCCGTTCGCGTGTGTCCCTTCGCTGACACTTGGGTAGATTTTTCTTCACACTCGGTCGTGCAGGTTTGTACCGTGCGTGCAACGGTACCGTTTGGGGTCAGCTGTAGCTGCTGATGCTGCTGCTGCTGCCCTAGGCCTTTGTACCGCCCTTTTCCTTCTTCGTCCTCACCGTTAGGACCAACAGCCGTCGGAAAGCTGCTGGTACTGACGTACTCTAATCCTCGTAACAGACTACCATGCTCGCAAGTGAAGTCACTTGCTGGTCGCTGTTTTGCCTCGTTACCGTCATCGACGTAACATCGTTCATCGATTCTCTCACGCTCACCCGTGTAGCTCCGCTCTGCCGAAGGAGCAGGAAGTGTCCGGTCCAATTCTGTACACGTCCGATGGCTGGCTGGTGTCGATTCACGCTGAATCTTTCGTTCGCGTTCCTTCAATTCACGTCCATCGATGCAACAAACCTCAATGTCACTACCAGCGTGCTGGTGCCGTTCATCGATCGGTGCTGAGGAGAGCTTCACATTACTCAACGCTACTACCGAGCGCTCGTCACTACTACCACCATCATCCAGCAGCACGGGGGCTGCCTTGGGCCGTCCTTTGGCTCCCGGCCTACCGTCGTGAGGGTCGTGTTTCACTGTGCTGCCCTGGTGTTGGTGTTTCCTTCGCCGTTCGCCGTTGATCGATTCGGTTCCGGCGCATGCGTTCGCCAGGCAAACATCCGCACGCTGGTCCCGTGCCGCACGTCTAGCCATACCCGACGGTCGGAAAGTGCACGCGAGAGTTTCGTCGATTCTCTGCGTGACTGCTCCACCATCGGAATTTGCTGACACGGCTACGGGACCGATGGCAATGGTTGAATTCTCCTCACGCTCATACCGCTGATGATGCCGCTGATGATGGCGATGACTCTCACTCTCGGCATGTAATGGAGAGGAGCATGCGCGCTGAACCATTTCCGTTTCCGACCACCCGTTCTCCGATGCTTCAGTCACGTCCGTCATCTCCAGTATCCGTTGGGGACTCCATCTTCCACCAGCTTCGCTGTCAACGTGACTACTCTCAGCAGTACTCTTCCTACCATTGACAGCATGCCATTCGTTTCCCCTTGCATCGCCCACCGGATGGAAAACATTGTCATCTGTTTGCCTAGTCTCTGTTGATATTTCATTACGAAGCTGGAAGTGAGGATGGTGCTTTAGCGTTGCCTTCCTGCCATTGATGGTAGGATCACTTTCATCGACAGATGCCCCGCACCGGACGCTAAAGCTCTTGGTATCGATATCTAGTGCCTCTCCATCAATTCGCACCGTTTCATCTTCCTCTTCCTCGCTATCTGGCAGATCTCGCTCACCATGAGGATCCTTCACGATATCTGAATCGTTATCGCTGTCGCAATTTCGAAATGGATCATCGTCTAACAGAAATGTCACCTTTTTCACTCGACCAGTACAAATCACGGGTTCAGTTTTAGTCGCAAGCAAAGCAGCTTGTGCCACTTTCATTAACTTTTCCTGTACTTTAGCTTCGCTTGAAACACTCATAGCTTCCTCTTGATCACTGCTGAAATCGATCAAATCGATCAAATCGTTGTCACTGCCACTTGCTTTCGGACTATTATCTTCAGCATTACGTACCACAGCTACCACCGCTTCGCATTGCTCTTGATTACTAACTTCCAATAATTTTATGTGCTCGTTTGTCTTATTGTTTGCACCATCAACGCTGTGCCTCACAAAAGCTTCTTCCGGCTGCTCCATTACCAGATCATCATATTCCAATGCCAGCGGCGGTGTTTCAAAAATATCCTTATGCCACTGCTCTAACGTACTCGATTTAAGTGTCGGTTCTTTCGTCAATTCGCCCGCTCTCGACGTTATTATTTCCGGAGGCTTTCGCAAACTTCGTTTTACGGCCATCCCCACAATGACCGGCGGCTGCTTAAGTTTCGATAGTTTTGGATGGATGAAATCTGCTGTGCTACCCGCAGTACGCATCATGCACGATTCTTCTTTGTGCGTCTCGACCAGTGTCATGCTAGCGTCGTCTATCACAGCTTGGTTGGAAATATCATCTGATTCACAAATACTGCTAACTGCCGACACGATCGGTGACAGCATGGGTCCAAGCGCTGCGTGGGCAGGACTTCCGAAAGGATCCTGAATTGCTTTCCTGTGTGGTACCGCATAATCCGACTTCGTGCTGATAGTAGTACCGGCACCGGGTGACGTTTGTAGCAACAGACTTTTGATCGTTTCCATCGTTTTCGTTACATCCCTTTCCCGTCAGCCCGAATCGTGCGGTAAAGGTTTTCGTCTTTGGTTTTTGAACTGTACCACACAAACTGCGCAGCTGAAATGATATCGCAAAAAGTAAAACAAAGGGACGAGATGTTAAAAAAGAGTATAAACATTACGATGCTGATGCTTCTGTAATCTCTTTAGATGATTTCGTTTATTATTATTTGTTCCACAGCGACCAAACGCTACCCTTTATCGACCCTAGAGTTTTGGAGACGACTTGCTGCAAAGTTTACTTCATCGGTGTAAGAAAGAAAATATGTCATTTTCTTTATCTCGCTACTATACCAGAAGTTATTTCCACCTCGGTAGAAAGTTACAGAGTATGGAAAAAAGAAGGGTAAACAAGTTTGAGGATTCCGTGTCTGAAACGTTCGACTAACTTTTGCATTACATTTTTCAATTTCTACCATTGCACCACGCTAAAGAATGTTCAAAAATATTCACTAGTTAGCAGAAACTTTCTCAATTGGAGAATGAGATAACGAGTAAATATGTTCAATTAGGCTTTTAAGAATTATAAAATGTTGAGCCATAAATAACATAGCTTCATCAAGAACACCAACGTTAACATTTTAAGAGAAACATTTTTTTAACTCATTGATAAAGATAGCAAGCGGTCAGTCATTACAATTTTACGATGACGAATTCACCGTAATAAAAACCCAAACTTGCTCTGAACGAACTTGAACATAAACGACAGGTGAAAAATTAATATTCATACCACAAACCACAAACAAACACGTATCTAAATTCTTCTGCGCTGGGAACACTCCAAACCCATTCGCAATCGGTCAAAAAGCTCACAAAATTTCCCTTAATGGTGCCTTGGTTCAATAGCACGATTATTGAACTGTAAGCTGTAGCCCCAACGTTACCGTTCACGTGCAAAAGTGAACGTCCTGATCTTGACCTAGCTGTTTCACCGCAAGGTGTGGTTATATCGTATATTTCTGTCTGCGTCGCATTGCAGAATAGTGAACAAAAGTCCAGATCCTTTTTTTTCACATACTCAAAAATATATTTAAAGAAAAAAGAAAAAGATTGATCCTTTCTCAGCGTTTTACTTTAACCATGAACTCTGCAGTTCGACATAAGTTAACCTACTAATCTTGACGCCCTGCAGCTGCTGGTAGGACAAAGCACAAAGAATATGGCAACGTGATTTGGAGCATAAAAACCGTGGCACGTCAGTATGCAAGCTCCACGCCAAAAAGGAATCATTGCATGACAAAAAAAGAAAGTTCAAATTCTTCGTGGCAAAAGCAATGGAGTCCCGGTCGTGTGCTCGTACAATCTTCACAGGGACACTGACTTTAGTCGATCTAATGAAATTTTACACCTTTCTCCAATCTACACTATGACCTTCGCTGCTGTGCGCTCGTACGGTGCTTCGAAGATAGGGATTCTGCCACTACCAAACGGGACCAACGACCGTAAGCTCATTCTTGGCATCATCATTTTAACACACCATCCTTACAGCGCTGGGAGATGAGGTCAATCCACCTCACGTTATCATCATACCAGCCTCAGCGATATTACCGCCCAGCTGCTCCGTGTGCCAGAAAACAATGCACAATCGACAAATCCTTGACCCAGGACGACATAGCCCGTGTCGCTCACTACACGCCCGACTAGGACAGTGGAAAGGGAGCAAAAGTTCGTCAAACTGCACCAAAAGAGCAATGGAGGGCATTTACGTTTTTTTATTCTTATCTTGATTTTTCCCACCGGTTTACGTTAGTGTGCATTAGGGATGTTACAAAAAACCGATATGTGTATGTGTGTGTGAGCGAGATTTAGATTTTGTTTGTGAATCTGGACTTTTATTAAATTAGATTCTTCCAATGAAAGGATTCGGTAGCAGCAGCTCACCATGTGTGATGGTGAGAAAAGAAAGCAGTTCTACAATAAAGGACGAACAAAGCAAAGTTTAACAAAGATAACAGTGTGCCGGTAGAACAAATACCAATTAAAATCAACGGTAAATGTGATAAAGGTATAATTGACATTTACATTTGAATTTGAAGAATAAAACGAATGAAGAATGATAATTTGCCCAAAAAGTTTGTGTAGCTAATACAGAAAAGTATATTTCTGAAAGGAGACTTCTGAACAAATTTAATCAATGAATAAATAAATTTAGGGTATTACTTCTAATAATCAACATTTACTTTAATTAATACAAAAAGAAGGACACAAAAAATATCTTCATTTTCGTGGAAGGCTCAACAAAAATTCGCAAAAATTACAAGACAGACAGCCGCTCAGACAGGATTCTTTATATTTGATATCTTAAAAGATGTTTTCATCGCAGAAAAACAGCACGAATCATCTACTGTACATCATAATACCCTGCAGAACATTCACGTCTGCAATGTGTTTTTGTGCTACGTTTCCTAGCCATGCTTGCCTAACTAATGGAATCAAAACAGACCAGCCCGCTCTGTCTTGCTGCCCTCACGACCTTGATATTGAGAATGAGTTTGCCACGAACTTTGGCAATCTACCACCGCGTTCAAACGCTGTTACCTTCAAAGTTATCCACGACCACCGTAGCTACCAGCGTAGCTCGTCCTCCCCGAGCGCAGGACTACCTTAAAACTTATTTCATAGCCTATCAAAACGCTATCTGAAACCATTAAACGTTCAAGCTCTTCACGATGCTTAATTTGTCCGGCCCGGCCCCCCCGGGGGAACTGTATTTTAACCGTGATAATGATAATCTTCCAGTCAAGAGGTTAATTTTCGCATCACAATCACCTGCACAGCAGTTACCGGGCAGAGATCCGAAGGTAAATCCCTGCAACAAATCGGCAAAGCGCGAAGGACGAACCTTCACCATCTTATCGGAGTCCTAAAACAACTCTACGCAACCAAAAACCCGACACAAAGCCAGTCCAAATGGAATGGTTCCAATGTGCGAATCATTCCGTGGGTTGGAATGTCCTCGTTTAATTAAAAATTTAAATTGCACCTCCAGCCGTACACCGGCCGCGTGTATTCAAATTAACTTTTCAACTATCAACAGTTCAACGGTGTCCCTGCGCTTCCCCGATGGAAAATCTGGGCGCAGAAAATCCGGTGCGGAAATTCGTACCAACTAACAGACAGTAAGTAAAGCACTTGATAGTTGCCGAGCCGAGCTGTGATGGTGTACGAACCGGTATAATCCGACGAATGATTCAAATTTCCAGCTACAATTGTTAAGCCGAGCACATACGCTTAAACAGGCTTGGTAAATATTGAACGAGTTCGTAGTTCATCTGCTCGGGAAAACGGGAAAGTTGAATATAATTCTGCTCTATCAGTTATCTCGTTACCAGAATTTAAATTAACCTAAATAAACTTTTACAATATTGAACAGTGGAATTTGTGGTTAAAATCAACTTAATTAAATTTAATAAAAGGCATCTTTACGTAAATTAAAAAATGTCCTAAATTTTTTTTTAAATAAAATTGCATACGTTGAAAATGCTTCAATACTAGAAGAAAGGTGACAAATTTATATCATTACCCTTATCAATCAAGTCACGTATAATTCGATCATTCACATCCAACTCCTTGAGGCTAGGAAGGAGTAATTCAATCATATGTTAGTTGGGGCTTTCATTCCACAAAACTCTACCACACGTGCATGGTCAATGACTCGCTATCACTCTCACACACACACACACTTGAGTCTGAAAACTCAAGGTTGTGGAAAATCGTAACCCTCAACTATTTCGTCACGACCTGTTCAATGTTGAAGACGAAAGAAACTTGCAGAAAAAAAGAAGTATAAACCTTGGGTGTCGTTTGCCACAGAAAGCTTCCCCAGGTTTGGAGTTTGGTTCTGAGATTCCATTTCACCCACCGTATGCAATGATTCTACCCAAATTAATTTGCATAAAGTTTTGCTCTTTCGCTTCAGGGGCCCCCCGCTTCTACAACCCTGCTGTGGTTAGTAATTGCTGGTTACTTTTATGGCTTTGTGAACCCTCCACACAGGAACGTTTGCGACAAGGATGCTGGAAGCTGGCCTCCTTCTTAGACGAGCTCGTGTTTGTGTTTTTTTCGTTTTTTAAATATTCCGAAACATGTCGTACCAATGTTTTATTCATAAACTTCATTTCCAACATCTGTCTCTCGTCAGGGTAACCTGCTCATCATGGTATCCGCAAATCGTAAACGAAGGAAAATTACAATTTAATATTTTTTAACTGCAAACCTTGACCCTTAAAAATTATAATCAAAATCTTACGAATAAAATTTTTTAATGCAATGTTTCTAAAGTAAAACTTAACAAACATAACGCACCAGTTTCGGTGGGCAAAACAATTTACTTCACCAAATATTTTTGCCTTAAACCACACACTGTGTAAGGCAAAAATATGTGCCTGGAATAAAAACGGCCAAACGAGTCGGTTACCAGTTACATGCCCATTTCGTTTCGGCAAAGTTTAACAAACAGTCATTATGGAAATAAACATGCAACTTTCGCACACGGCCCTTTTGACTCTTTGTAGCTTTTTCCAGCTTCATTGCCAGGGCTGCTTTTTATTCCTCTTACTTAAACAGAACTCATCACAGTGCGACCAATAAAATGAAAAATAAAATCAAACGAGCAAACCAAAAAAGTTCACCCGTTTTCATACACACAAGGTTTCGAAAAGTGTACATATACTTTCAACCATTCAAAAAAGCTCATGCCCCGTGCTCATCATTCCATCAGTCCCGTGCGCTATGTTCGCTGAACATATGGATCATTACCGCAAGCATAGATCAACGCTGGATGATAAACCGCTTACATAAAACTCTCCCGCACAATCCAATAATAACAAATAAATAACAACCTCATCTCTTCCCGGGTGGGATTTTCCTGTTCCAAACCGTACCGATCATTCTTCTCTTCGTTCGTTTTTCATTTCATGTTTTTCCATGTTTACGTTCGAATGGTTTAAATTCAGCACCACGTTTCCCATCGTGTTCGTGATATTTCCCATACTTGCTTCAACAGTTGGTTGTGTGCAGTACAAACGAAGCCTGTCTTATCTTTTGGCTTTTGGGGTTTTGCCTGAGAAACACCATTGAATGTGCATTACTTTTTATATGTGCATTGTTACCGTTTTTTTTTGTTTTGCACTTGTTTACATCTGTTGTTAGCTTTTCCTGCTATATCAACCATCCATGCAGGTGCTATATAACATCGGTCTTATCATATGGACTGCAGTTTTAGTCGTATTGTCTAATATTTTATTTAATAGCGAGTTTTATATGAAAACAAAATTTGAAAAACTACATTTTAGGAAAAAAGTTCATTTTTTTACTTCTTTTGTTCAACATCAATATTGTATATTCGAAGAGATTTTTTCAATTTACTTCAATTACTTACAAATCAATGTAAAGAGAAAATAATGAATACCTTCCCATTTGCTCCACTTTTGCACCCTGACAAAGGTATAATCCAACATACAAATTTTCCCCGTTTTGCAATTATTACCACAAGAAAAAAAAACACATCCCGAAGGGTACATAATTTTCCATAAATGTTACATTAACTAATGCAACGTTGCGTCACATTGTTACTAGCTCGTTCGGGGGGTAGCAAAGGAATAAAGCAGACACCTTTGCGCTAGCTTAACGGTTCGCTTATCACAACCTGCATGTGTGTTGTGGGTGCCAGCGTACTTCCGATGCGCACGTTCTGCAAGACTGCACATTCCCACGCTACCAACTAAGAAAAAGCAGTATGTCGTTGTATGTTCAAGCAGCGATTCTTCAACTGGAGGTATACACGTAAGTTGTATAGCGAAGTTTTGACTACATTGGTTTTCTTCTTAAAATGTCGCTTCTTTTCATTTTTAATTTTTTTTGGAAAACAACCTTTTTATATTTTATGATTTTAAAATAAACATATGTTTGCTTTCATATTAACAAATCCTGATTAGTTGAAATAAAATAACTAACACAATCGAATCCAACTCAAAAGTCGATAAAATTGTTTGTAGTACGATGGATCACAAGGTAAACTTTCCCCGGGTTCGTCGCTTAACTTTTATTTACACTTTTTTTTACAAACAAACGTCTTTCTTCACGGTTTCAGCCTCCGGACAAATGAAGGCTTTTCGTCGTAAAAGATGTTTCGATTCGAAACGGAAAGACGAATTTTCGCAACCTTCAAAGTAGTTTCTTACCATTCCACTTCACCAATCGAAACCCAATGATCGAGAGTTTCACGACATGCAGCAGATAAACCTTACGTTTTAATGTTTACCTTTACCGGAAAAGCGTTCGTTGTGAAGATTTCACCCGATTCGCTGATGAAGTGGGATAGCCAATGAGCGTCAGATAATGATCAGCCCTTTAAAAAATACCAAATCAACGGGCAAGCTTGCTTACACAACCAGAAGATGCTTGCCTCTTCCTTCACACATCAATCAGTGCCGTTGCAATATCCGTGGGCGCTTCGGTTGTGAGGAAAATCAAATAAAAGGCACACTTTCCACGCGCGACCTTTCCATTGTAGGCAGACAAGCATACAACGAGCGTGCAATGCGCAACCAGTGTAAAATGATTCGTTATGATTATGATGAGGAAAATTGTGTTTTCGTCCTCACCTGAAAAAAGATCGGACTGTCGGACAGGGCGCGAAGACGCATCATAATTTTCTCACCTCATACACTGCACATTTCGCTAGTTATGAATGCTTTAAGAAACCATTGCCTTCCCAACATGGCCATTACATCATCGAATCTGATGAAGCGTCTAATCAACAGCGGTGTTGTGCTTTAATAACTAATTTATATGAAGTACACACCATCGTGGATTCGAATTTCCCCACTCATACTACAACACTCATCGGTTTTTGTGCAGATAATTAAGGACAAGTTTACAACTTTGGTGAAGCTTTTCCTTTTTTGGAAAAAAAGTTCCAAAGCAAAGTGTACCCAGGTGTCAAAAAATACCTTTTCCGACACTTCCACACTTCATTAAACGATCATTAGTAACGTC
Organism: Anopheles funestus; assembly: GCF_943734845.2. NCBI lineage: Eukaryota > Metazoa > Arthropoda > Insecta > Diptera > Culicidae > Anopheles > Anopheles funestus. The sequence continues at coordinate 42,034,569 of NC_064598.1, read as the reverse complement.
TGTGCTATGAAAAAGTGTGTTGAGATAAAAAGGGAAATTAAATACCAAATTTGCTTCTCACTTTTTTCGGATCGCTTAATCGATTTTACAACCATTTTGATTACAATACTTTCTTCTAAATCTTTTATCGCGCTCGTGTTTCCATCCTATGCCGTCCAGTTGATTTTGCTATGAGTAGCTCCGACAAGAATCCAATTATAAACTGGATTAAATAATTATAAAAAATCTAAATGATGAAATCAAAACGTATGAAATTTTTTGCAGAAACTTGAAATGAAAAATTGATCAGAATATGAAATGTGAAGCCATATTCTTCAGCCGGTGTACGAGTACTGCAAGGCTCCCAGAGACAATGCTTAAGATAGGTGATTTGGATATTCCTTGGAAAGTTGATGTTAAGTATCTTGTGTATTTCTAGACAACAGGTTAACCTATAAGAAATATGTGAAAGGAAAAATCCTAATCGGTTCAAAAATTATTCACACGCTATATAGTCGCATAAATGGGAACTCTAAGCTAGATTTGAAAAACAAATTATTGTTGTATAGAACTGTTATTAGATCATCAATACTTCATTCTGCGCAAGTTTAGGCAGGTTGTGCTAATATTCGCTTTAAAAAACTGCTAATTTTTCAGAACAGAATATTAAAAAGAATTCTTAACCTGCCCCCATGGCACAGTACATATGATATTCATAAGATTACCGGAATGCTGAAAGTTAAAGAATTTCTCGAGACATATAAATCTTTACGGTGCCATTAGACGTATTTGTCTATAGTTAGGTTTATTAAATAGGATTAAGAACTTAGGATGTAAGATAGTTATAAGTAATTAAAAAAATATAAGTAATAAATCTAAGAGTTTTTTTAACCGGAGGGCAAATCCCATCCGGACCGTCCCCCCGTAGCAAGGACTGACTATCCGACTACGTGGTAGAAATAAGTCTAGTAAGCCAAACATGCCCAAAAAGCATAAAAGAGGGAGTTTTTTTTCAATTTTTCACTACTACACTTCACTAAACTGCATCAAAACACACTAAAATTCTTAATGCGCGCTGTTCTCCAACATATTGAGTTCAGGTCTAAAGAGCGGTACCAATAGTAAATACTAAATTGTTAATCAAATACTATCAATAAATATGCACTACTACCACTACTACCACTACTACTACTACTTCTACTACTAATGTAATTAGTTACTTAATACATAATTTCGAAGAGCTGGGTCATGTTTTAATATATTTGGAGTTCGTACTCTACAACATATCAGTTAAATTAAGAATTAAGAATGAATCTGTTGTTCATATATTTCTTCATTTTAGCTTTAAGATTTGATTATTTTTTCTTCTGTCTTTTGTTTGAAGTTTATCTTATAATATTAACATCAAGATAATGCTGTTAAGTATGTGTCAAGTATGGATTTAGGATTTTAAGTTTTGCATGAAAACTTAAGAAAAAACACCAATAATCCATGTTAGCTCAAATGTGTATCCGATCTTCTTTACACAATTCACTTCAGAAGGTTTATGCAACTAAATTGTAGAAAAATTACTGTGAAATTTTCAATCTAAAATTCTTTTTTTTTTAATATTAAAATATTAAAATATTTTTTTTTTTAAATATTAAAATATTAAAATGCTTCCATTCCGATGGCTTTACACAGAAGGCCAGTAGGTATTGCAAATTCGACTTATTATACTACACTCCAAAGAAGACATATAAAATCGTTATTATTTTTAATTTCTAAATACTTTTTGTGCTGTGTGTACTTTTTCGTACAAGTATTCTAAACCGAATATTTGAAACAGTTGTATTTCTAAACACAAAAAAATTAAACCACAAAACATTTTAGTTTTTCTGACACAGTTTCACAATCAAAACTAGTTTTTAGCTAAAGAACATCTAAACTTCAAACCAAATCAAAGAGCACAAGCATAAACAAATATGAAACATGTTTTTCCTCCTAACACTTATACAAAATGACCGTACATTGTTGCATAGATTCATTTGAATAATCTACAATAATAAATTTCATAAAAAGTGTATTTTTATTATTTTAATTTTTCATGAAAAAGCCGGAAAAAATTCTCAAATTTTTTAAACAATCAGTACTCTAAAACTGATTATGTTGTATCTATGAAGAATGAAATTAATAATATTAATTGAATAGATAAAAAAATAACACATCTAGACATATGTTTTCTACGTTGATAAGCAGCAGCAACCGAAAAAGGTTTCTTGCCACACATTCATGTTACGAAACGGGCCCCGTGTTGCGTTGCGTGCCCGTTGGCGTCGCAAACCGGTACATGCACTCTGCTTCAAATAGCTTTATCAAGTACGGTCTTAACGCAAACAGACACATCAAGGGCGAAATGTTTGAAATGAAAACGTAATAATCCACATGTGTGTTTTGCGGAGGTGCATTTCCAGTTTCCAGGTGTACCGAAAGTCTGTATTATGTTACCAACTCAAATTCAGATCAATCATTTTTTTTTCGATGGAATGATCGCTGAGGGAGAAGAAGAAAAAAAATATACCATACCCAGCGGTAGCTTTTCTAACAAAACTTTTTTCGAGAACAAGTGCCATACACACAATACGCACTAGAAATACGAAATCCAGTTACACAATAGGGAAAGCTGTGTTGAAGAACATTTGGTTCAAAAGTAACACTAAGCTACGAATTCACACTCTCATACCCCATACCGTAGCCCTGATTTAGGCCAAACAGTTGACCTCACAGCATGATAGAAGTGGGCATGCTAGCTTATTATACATACGCCCTCCCAGAATTAAACCCAATTCCGGAGAAAAGTGTACCTGGCTGGATGTATAATCACACAGAAGCTGACGAACGAAGATCACGGTAAGAGATGGATGGAGATTGAGCGAATCAAGGTACCACGAGATACTCTCGATAACTATTGTCAGGTGCGATGTAGGTGAACGAATGTCTTGCTGCTGAAAAGGAAAATGCATTCTGGTCGTCTATCGTTCCCAAACTCATGGGGAACAGCGACCATTGGCTGGCACCCTCACGACATCTTATTTTTCACGCCAATTTTCCAACTCCATTCCCGTCGCAGCAAAACGAACGAAGATTTTTAGAGAAGAAAGCTATCTTCACGGTGGTAAGTAGCGATGGAAAAGATGGAACATTTATACCCGCAGCACAATCGTAAAGAAGAGAAGCAAAAACAAAAAAAAACATTATATAATTAATGTGTGAGAAAATCCATAAATCATGGAGAAATTTTACGCTCGGCCTATAGTCGTCAACCCTCCGCAACACCAGCGCGTGAATTCTTACCACGCGGCCGTGTCGTGTCATTTTTCTTTTGTTTTTCCTATTTTTTTCTCTTTGCTTGCAGTTTTTTACTTCAATCCGCTTTTAAAACATTCATCAGCGCTAAGAGATCACTTTTTGCCATCACCCGACGTGTAGTTCGGGTTCCCGCTTCGTTTTGCTTCCCACATACCGTCGGTTAGTATGAGGAAAAACTTGAAGATGGGAAATGATATTAATTGGAGGCAGAGAGCAAAACAAGAAGAGAAAAAAAGCGTTCACCACCAGAAACACCGTACGGAATAGCCGTAACATCTTACGCAGCTCGATGCCACGCAAAACCTTTTCCGGATCAGTAAGGGGGGGGGGGGGCGAAAAGCTTATGACTAGGGTCCAGTGCCAAAACATTTGAAACTGGGTAAAGAAGATGCACCGAAGAGCGATTTATTGTTTTGTATTAAAATTTTTGGATAAGGATGATAAAAATTTTCATCTTTAATCTCACTTACTATAAGGTAATTCTACCTGTCTAGGAAATCGTCAGTACAATTCTGCATTTAATTTAAAGCGCCAATGGAAATGGTCATCACTTCAACACTTCATTTAAAACATTCTTGCAAAACAGCATTCAATCAGGAAGTCAATCATAGCAAATTTCATGCTCCAACAAGCGCTGGTTCCATCTGTATCCGTCCTATGCATACAGCAAAACACTTGCTATTTGTGTTGCGAAGCACTCATTAGTGTTCAGCACGGAACACAGAATTTGTCAGTTCTTTCCTCACATTTATAAAACGTGCAAATAAATGGTTCGCGATTCGATTTGTGCCGATTTGTGCCGAACTATTGGAAACATCAATCAGATCAATCTTTTGTGCTCGTCCGCTTCTACCGTTCGCGTGGAAAATGCCCTCGCAGCGAAATGAAACATAATTGAGTTTAATTTTAATTGTGTCAATATTTTCAATACTCCTTTTCTGTAATCCAATCGATAATGGGTGCATTCGAACAATACGGATATTTCATTCATAGTTAATTGTTTTATTTGTTTGTTTATTTGTTATCGGTAGGATCAATTTTTTCAACAACAACAAAAAATCATATGTTTTCTAGTATGTATTACATGATAAAGCTTTAAATGAAGATCACCTTGTATTTTTGTGTTCCTCAATTCAATTGCAATTTCCCTCAAATATTGACCAGGGAGTGTTTTTAGAGAAATTATACACATTGAAGAGTATGGGAAAAACATAGATTTCAGATTTTGAAGTCTCTCTCTATTGCGATAAAAATCGAGTTAACCGACTTGATTCATTAAAATTGTACTTAGATTTGCAGTATCATCTACTACTTGCGATACAAAATTTTTCAAAAAATTAATTGACAACCATGTGGCGTATATTTAAATTCAAACTACTGAAATTCTATATGATATCGGTTTTCCACTAAAAGCTTTCGTCAAGTGCTAGGAAAAGTAGTGAAGAAAAAAATCCAATTTTATCCAGAATCGGAGTATTCCAACTCCAGGAGGACATTCCGGGGTCGTCTTCCAATTATCCCGTTCCCGTTCCTAAATTTAGAGGATAATAACAAGATGATACAGCGAGAACTAACTAAACTAAGGAATACAAACTATTCTAAACTCATAAAAAATGTTAGAAATGATGATGGAGCTTTTTGGAACACAGCTATTCAATACCAACATCAATTGAAAACTACGAACAATACCAACGAAAAATGTAAAAAAACATAATCGAAACATTGAAGAAAACTGTGGAATTCTAAAAATAACCCAAACAATTTATTCAAATATTTATGGAAATCTTTAAAAAACAATACGAAAAAATGTGAAAAAACATCACAAAATATGACGAAATTATAAGAAAAATTCCGTTTATTGCGATGTCGACTTCGGACACAATGTCGAAATTAACAGTCAGCTTCGAATCTGGAGTAATACGGAGTTGATCACGGAGTAAAATCCGGAGATATTCTGAAATTATACGGAGTTGACTTCGGAGTTAAAACCAGATTTTTGTGGAGTCGCTTCCGGTTCTTCGACTCCGGAAACGGACTAGATTCATAATTCCGCCCCAGAGTTCCCATCTCTACTAGAAATTCCAGAAGTCCAGAAAAACGAACTACAAATTTACATTTGGTGCTAAGTTTACTCGTTGGAACGTAACTTCATTATTTGTCGGTGCATTGCATTTATTTGCTTTTAATTTGCATGCAGGCTTATATAAGGCCATTTAAATAACAAACTGCTAATGCTTCCAGAAACGTTTAAAAAATGCCCGCTAATGATGGTCCAAATCTGAGCAACGACTTACATTTACGTTTCAATTGATTTAATCAGTACGCACTGTGCGTGTGTGTTACATTGATTTGATTTTTCCCTTCAAATCTGAATTTTATTTCACCCACTACTACCCCATATAGAGAAAAATGTGGCGCATTTTAAGCAACTAGGTCAGGTTCCTGCACGCCATCGAGTTTGAGCCGCGAAACGGGTCAAAATCAACATTCGTAAAAAACTCCACCAATGGCTTAGAAATGGAATAAGTAAGTGAAACCGTACACACAACTTTAACAAATAAAAACCCGCTTCTTCCAACTACTAACAGCATCAAACATCAGCATTAGCATCATCATCTTCATCATCCCGTTTCGTCATTCAAACAATTTTTTTGCCCCCTTCTTGTGTGTTTAGTACACCATTTCTAACCGGCCGCAAGCAAGCCGGAAAATGAATCGGAACCGGCAACCATTATAGGTGAGACGGACTGTCGAAGCTTTTTTCTTCCACAAAAAAAACCCTCCCCAGCGAAGGACCGCAAAGAGCGGATGCGGACGGCTTGGAGCAAAAATCGCCCGAGAAGCGCCCTAATGGCTTCGAGAGCTTCGAGAGGCTCATTAGCATAACCAGGAACCGGCGATGATGCTGGGAAAATAGGTACAATATTTTTGCATCGTAGCGCCACACACTGCACACAACGTAATCATCGGAAGAAAAGAAAGAAAAAAGCCCGAAACAAAAACCCCTAAATGGAAGCTCCGCAAGAGTAAAGAGCAAGAAAAAAAGCAAAAGCACAACCCATCTAAACATGATCAGCTGGCAGTTCGTTTGGCGATAACAAAGGCAACCGAGAGGTACAAAATTAACTCAACGAAGAATGTGCACAAAAAAAACTCGATCCTATAAAACATCGGTTATCTGATCGACAGTGTAAATATGTTTAACAATGTTGCGAATGTAAGCTGTCGAAAAGAGAAAAGAGCTTTTTTTCCCAACACCCCAGGGGAGCGGGAGCAATCGGCCTACCAAAACTCTTGGAGGGCTGTGGTGGTGTTTTTCATTACAAAAATCAAACACCACACTGGCCACAAACGGTCGGGGAGACTTAAGCGTCAAAGCTCGCGACAAAAGTGACCGGAAACTGGAGCGCGGAAAAGTACAAACTGCAGGCAAAAAGGGGTTTCGTACAGGAAAGGAACAAAAACACAAAACAAAAAATCCAGCTTACTGTCGCCTTCGGAAACGGAAGTAAGAAGTGAGAAAAGATATTGCTGCCTTCAGCATGGTGCGCCTGTCAACGACAGTGATGGCGATTATCTGAGGAAGATTATGATAATACACAATTGCGCCAGCCGCTGTATATGGTCTGGAAAGGATGAGCCGGTTAGGGTGGCTACCGGGCACACAGGAAACATTTTTTTTTTAGCACTCTTTGGCGATTGCTTTTCCTCATGGAAAGCAAAAATTATGTCCTTGAGCGACGGATCTCATCTGTCTCCTCATTTTTTTCTCCTATCGTTAAATGGTTTTTTTGCTTTCTTTTACTTTAAAAGTAGACAAAAAGATTGAATCTATGAGACAACAATAATATATAAATAATATAATTTTTCTTTCTCATAAGTACTAGCTTGTAGGAGGCAAAAGAAAACTCTAAACCACTCATTATGAAATGAGTGTATACCGATTCATTTTTGCACAACTGTCCCACACCGGTCAAAGAATCCGCAACTGTATTTTGCTTTTGAGTTAATGATAATTGCCATCTTTATGTCGTGCGCGCTAGCAAAATATAGAACATTTTTTCTAACTAATGATTTAAGTCTTTCTACCCCTCATGCCTTGCTGTACGTTTCCACAACCAAGAACCGAGCGACTTTCGAATCGACAGTGGAAAAACTTTTATGAATGAACCCTTGCCTGATTCGATATCTCCACTAGCGTTGGTTCTCAGCAGACTGCAATTTTCCCACCCGAACCAATTAGCCAACCATCCAAAAGAGGAATGTCGAGAGAGCGGGAAAAACTTTTTCACCATCACGGAAGAAACCCTCAATGTCATTTGTGACGTCATTTCCTTGCCACAAAATTGGCAAATGCCACTTCGCACGGCTCTTGAACACTATCTATTCCACAAAACACAAACACACACCAAAGGGACTTTAATCCTCAAACAGAATGCTTTAAAATCTCGTACCAGACGCGCGACACGTATTACACGTTGAACAAGCAGTCGATGGAATGTTCTGAGGTGCTTTAAATTCCTGTTTCCCCGTTCCATCCGGAGCGGAAACCATGTAAGGCAAATAACCGTACACAGGAAAGAACTCATCCATGAACGGACGGACGAGCTGCAAAAACCGCAAACTAAGACCGGACACACGCACACCAATTCTCTTTCGGTTTGGTTTTGTCTTTTTGCGCTTCTGCAAAACTATTCCCATGCGAAGGTGATGCACGAGTGCGTTTTTTCACGTGAGAAAAATTAAAGGGCTCCGTCGTTCGTGGAAGTGACCGCACGGCACTACGGCTGTACTAAAGTGTGCAACATAAAATTGCGATGTTGCAATATCGTGCCGGCATCCTGGGTGGGTGGAGGAGGGGTGAATGCAGTTGGGTTGGGAAAATGCCACGGGGGCTAGAATGCTAGACGGTGGTCACTCATGATGCCCTCTTCACATTCTCAATCAAATGTTGGCTGCTGGTTATCTTTTGAATATTGCCATACACTTGACGGCTTTTGACTAGCAGACAGGAATAAAGCAAGTAGACAACAGACAGTTCTAATGTACATATACAGACGGGTCGTCATTCGTCAGATAGAATAGTACAAAAAAAACAGTTTCAATTTAAACTCAGGGACCATACACATTGCCAGACTGCCAGACGAAAGTATAAGCACACTCAAATAGAAATTCGTTGGATCCAAAAAGATTATACGAGTTACGTCAGTTATCTACGGAAAGTTAATGAAAAAAAAACTTAATATATGTCTGTATCTTAAATACGAAATACTGCATGAAATGCAGTAAAACTGAGTTTAATATATTCAAATTAACTGACATCTTTGGATCACAACAGTAACACTAAAACGAATAAAATAAAAACTATTCTTGTACATGATTACCAACACTTTTATCATAAGTTTTCTAAAATTTTTCTGTTGTTTGTGCTGTAATAATTTTCTAAAACTTTTCTGTTTATTTACGTGCTTTCTCTCTCTCTCTCTCTCTCTCTCTCTCTCTCTCTCTCTCTCTCTCTGTGTCTCTCTTTGTCTCCTTTAAGGGCATGCCTGTCATTTCGGACTTACAAAACTTTTTTTGCCGCATAGCCGGATAGTCAGTCCTTGCTACGGGAGACGGTCTGGATGGGATTTGATCCCCAGTCCTGTCGTGTGGGCCGGTGCCGTTTTTCAGATATACCACCGGGCCACCCCTGTATACGTGCTCTAAACCTCTAATAAATCATGATGTAACAATTGTTTTTTTAAATATCAAATGCTATCCTGTCCCTATTTCATTTTTGAGTAAATATGTGCATAATTTGTGACACGCCATTACATACCCTTCTGTACATGTTTTTTATGACAGGAAGTAGGGAGTTTTGCTTGAACTGACTTACGATAAATGAATCACACGATAGGTACCGTGTTAGTGAGCTACTTTTTATCTACTGCATGAGTCATGTTTCAAACAGATTCTTGTGCGAATATTTTAATAGCAGCTTCTGCGGTTAGTCAATCGTAAAATAATCACCTTACCATAATGTTCTGGATTTAGATTCATTTCTTCTGACATCTCTTTACATAAAGAAGTTTTAAAGAAAAAACGACCTCCCACGCATTGATGGTTGTCAATTTGAGGGAGTTGATGGTTGAGATAGGGAGAGAGAGAGAGAGAGCCAAGAAAGACGCACAAGCAAATGAACCGAAGGGGCGTCTGATGCGGACGGAAAATTGAAACTCAACGGGAAAGTGAGCAATTAGCAACCAGTTCCAGCTTCAAGTGGACCGCTCTAGCACGTAATTGTTGCAAATTGAAGCATTTCAATGCGATGAGACGAATTCCACTGTTTTCGTCTCTAATAGTTCTCTTCGCTCGTTTCAATTTCAAACTGTTTACTTAGCGGCTATGACTTTATTGTGCTCGTTGGGATTGATGGTCCGAAGAACCTTTCCCTCTAAATCCACTTTTTATGAACAAGTGTTTATATGTACATTCTCGAGCAAAGTACCCAAAATCCTTGCGAAAAACCCGTAACGCTTACATAGAGAAATTCTGTGTTGAAAATTAATGTCCATCAAAAAGAAAGACAAAAAAACACAATCATACGCCTCGAAGGCTCCCCAAAAAACAGAATGCCATTGGATGATGGACAATTAAAATGGGCCAAAAAACTTTTCACGCCCCCGTAACATGTGGCTATTGGAGGTGCTGAAGGAGCCTGTTCGAAACAGTTTAAAGAAGGCGAAATCATTTATTGTCGAAAGAAAAAGCAAAAAAAAAAACAGCAGACTAACGAACTGCAAGCAATTACCATTTTATTGAACATTGGCATGGGTGTACGGTTTGCAAGTGTAGAAACAAAACGTACATTAAGGTTATTTCAATTTTTGTTTTCTTAAATTGTAGAATGCCATTTACGCTCGCTTTAACGCTACGCATTACGCTTTAAATGCCATTTACGCTCGCTAGGGGTACAATTATTACTACCAGCTGTATTTCTCAATGTTTAATAAGTGGTGCAGAAATAATTTCACTTAATTTTAATGCATAACCTCCTGCAGATGTATGTCTCTGTAATGTGATGCTTTTTTGGTAAAAGAATTCATTTTCTAAATGAATGAAATGAAGTGAATCATTTATACTGAAATAAATTTTTATCTCCAGAGAATAAGAAAATAATACACCATAAAACAAACAATATTTTCTCTTACAAAATTCATAAGTATAATAATAAAAAATAGAATAAGAGTAAGGAAATAACATATACAAAATAAGACAAACAATATTTTCTCATACAAAATTCATACAAGTATAATAATTTTCCCTCGTTTCGTGTCATGTCAAAAGTGTCTACCGTTTTTGTTTTATTTTCTGGTTTTGGTTAAAAGAAAAACTTTTTGGCTAAAAATAAAAACTTTACTCTCCTTCTCGACGGATAGCATCTCAACACGCAAGGCAAGCGTAATTGGTACAAGGCAAGAAATTACCCAAAAAAAAAAACCGAAGAAGGTTTTGTGCGCTTTCTTCACGCGACATCATCAAATAAATACAAAGCGAAAGGATTCGCTGGTGAATCCTTTTGGGTATAGGAAAGAAGAAGAAAAAACTTTCCCAAAACTTACTCCCTATCATATCAAACAAACCAACAAACCACAACAAACCAAGAAAAAAAAAACACACACACACCAATTGCTGCATGCTTCAGGTCACCAGACTTAACAAACCATGTCAAAAAAGTTGTAAACCTTTCCTGTTCATATTTTTCCACCCAAAAACTGTGCCATTTCTTACCATTCTACCCTTAGCTAGCTACAACTTGCTGTATCCGTGGCAAGAGGGGGACACAGTTTGATAGCTTTCCGCATGAAAGGACTATAAATTCCTTGGCAAAGAGGGAGTATCTGTGACAGGAATGGTAGAACATCGTTCATGCATATTCTTCCGTCAAACAGGGGACAAAGGAAGAGAACATTTTCGTGACCGGCAAAGCATACGGAACTCATTGTAAATCAATTGACGCAGCTTTTATACCCCGAAGAGATACCTCCGGAAGGAAGAGGGGAAAACGAAATAGTTTATACCACGTAACATATCTGTAGTAAGTATATATTAATGCCTGATCGATTATTCACGACCATTAGGGGCGTTTGTAACTAAGCAGACAGGCAAATAGCTTTGTTTATGCTGTCATAATCACACAGCAAAAGGGGTGTGTGCGTGTGTTTCGATGCAGTACAGCTATAAACTATGAATCAGATTGTTAGCCTAATGACTGGTAACGAATTTAACAATACAAAAAAAACAAATAATTCAATTACTTCAAGAGAACTAGACGCAGAAGAAAACATTTCATTTAATAGAAAAAGACAGAAAGATAAAATATACGCTTCAGTTGCTTACCTTTTTTTGAAGTTGTTTCAATTTAATTATTTCTGCTCGATAATGGATGATATCATCATTGTTTCTTTTAATGATTTACACTCTTTTTTAGTTATTCTGTCACTAACTTTTGTTACACGATCTTCTTCAATATCATAACAAAACATTATTTTCCAAAAATTCACTCACTCTTCAACAATTTCGCTGTACCGTGTCACTTCAGTGGCTAAACAAGTTAAATCTAATCTCCCCTAACAAGAGCAAGAGATCATTGACAGCTCACAGCACATGTGGTGGTACTATAACATCATAAATTAAACGCATTAAACATATCTTCTAGCCAAATCGCAAGATTTTCTTCCAATCTGTTATGCACTCCTCTTCATCGATCGTGTATGCTCGCACCCGAAACACTTCTTTTCTTCGATTATTAACAAAATTGCACGTAAGGTTCAGCTACGAAAGTGTAGAAATAGCCACAGCACCAACTGGCCAGTTTACTCGTTATCTCCCAATGAAGATGCCCATGAAGGCAGGCCACACAGCTCAACGAATTTTACTCCTCTCCCGTCACTGCTCAGATCATCGGAGCTTCCTGGATATACACTGTGTGCCGGGGATGCGTTCTTACTTGATCTTATACTTTTTCCTTTACCACACTCGATCAGCGTATGAATTCGATCACTGGATTTGCTTCGTACCTCATTAGCGCATCATCTGGCGGGGTATTGCCTGGCAGAGGTTGATGCCGTTTGTTGCGTTTGATTTATTTCTTCCACACATCTCCACATCACCTTTCGGCAAACTATTCACAACAAACCCATATACCGAACGAAAAGATGATGTAAATCAACACGGCACTAAACAGCGCAAAGCATAGTAATACAAGAAACACCATCCTGCATGCGGCTCGGTTATCCTTGAGCGCTTGAGAATCCGTTCAGGAAGAACCAGCAATCCCGAATCAACCGTAAATCTGACACGATCGAACACAGCCCGCACACACTTCGATTGCGAATGCGGAATGCTAAACGATTTGTACGCTACTGAAGAATCGTAACGAACTATTTTTCCCAAAGGTGGTTATTATCCCAACGGGGTATCGTTGTTGAACCGCCGGTGTCGTTTTGACATTTGACAGTTACTACGGCAACGCATCGTTTACTATTGCGGGTGTGTTGCCGTATCCTGACACGGTACAACCTCACCATTCGTAAACAAACTTCACGCCCATTCTCGCTTGCAAAACTAGCGGAAAGCAACGAACCCTCCGAATTTTGTGGAAGACTCAAAGGGCAGTGTGACTAAAGGAAGGATATTGGGTAAGTTTAGGGAAAGGGATGCAAACGCGGGGAGGCGATAAACAATTCAAAACTTCCAGCAGTTACCAACGTGGAACCCAACCGGGGGAAGAACAAAAATTATTGAGGTTAGAAAGAGGATGAGAGGTACGTCTGTTGGGCACAGGTGAATTCTTCCTGCATGCATGCACGAACATGGTAAGAAAACGTAACGAACCAAAAAGGGTCCGGAATCCTTACAAAGCGATACGATACAACTGCCCACCGTTATGGCATAGCTTAAAAACTCTCCCTTCAAACAACTTTGAGCAAGATGCGCACACACGCGTTAGATATTCCGAAATGCACTCAACTATTATTTCCTTCCGTTTGTAGCACGGCTTCCTACAGACACACACACACACATCCGGAGAGCTGAAACAAAAAACAAAGCTTCTTTTCTTTCGCCTCTTGAAGGTAATTAAGAAATCACTGCCCAACAGCAATGAGAATCCTGAACGCTGTAACACCATGCACTTTCATCCAAGAAATGATGCGTTACCATAGTAACGCTCTTAAGGGTAAGACACTAGACGTCGTTGATTGATTTTGTATTAATGCAGCTCTTCACTTGGCAGTGGATGGTCAATTAAGCAGCTAAATAACACTTCCATTCCCCCACTATTAACCTTTAACCTGCGCCACTAAAATTCACCGACACCTGCGACAGCTTTGCCATAAATTTTCCCACCTAAACTCTGGTCACACACACCGAACGTACACCACACTCGGACAACGTAACAGATTCGCGGACAAGCACGCTGGGTGCGTCTTTCTGAACTGCCTCGGAACAGTGTTGATTTGAAACTGACGGTCGAATGTACCGGGCCCAAACATGCCCCAACAAGAGGCTACGCCGCTTCATTCGTTTCCTTCTCATGCGCCTGCTAAAAACAATACGCTTCGGTGTGTGCGCAAGTGGCTGTTGTTGCTTGCTTTTGGTGCGTCTCTGTCTCTGTGTTTTTAATTCCCCTTCCCACCTTACCCAGACAGCGCCCTATGCCCTTTGTCGCCCGTCCGTCGTGGGCTAAAAACGTTGCGCGAACCCCCCCCTGTAAAGCCCTCTTGCATTCGAATCTTACGTCTGCGCCTTGTGTAATGGGGGTTCGTTGCTGTTCCGGCGGCGTTTGTTTTTCGTTTTGCTCTCTTTCTCCTCCATCACCTTCGTTTGCTTTTCGCATTCTCTTTCTCTCTCTCTCTTTCTCTCTCCCTCTCTCTCTCTCTTTTTCTCTTTCTCTTCTTCTACTTTTTCTTATCTTATTTTCTTTTCTAACTTATTTTTCCGTTTTCTCACTCCCTTCTACTTCAGCAGAGGTTTTCTCTTCTTTCGCAACTCATCGTTTTTTTTTCTCGCTTACTTTTACTGTTCTGTTTTTAGCTTTTCCTTCTACCGTTCTTATCTTTTCCTTCCGATCCGTTCTGCTTCATCGTGTTATTTACATCACATCATCAAATTTCTTATTTCTTTCTTATCCTCATACACTTTCTTCCATTACACTTTTGCTTCTTCGTTTATTTGGTACTTGCGTACTACTGCGTTCATGCTCGACAAACGAGCTCGTATACATTACATGCGTTGTGATCTTTATTATGCCCAACTTCCACACCAACTTCCCTTTCTTTGCCTTCCACTATCTGTTAGCATGATAATGTTAGCAACATATGCAGTTTTGTTTTGTTTTTTTTTCATACCTCACTTTACACCCCCTTCCTTCCTAGATTTGTGAGTTTATGTGTTTGCACTGTAATTTCAATATAAACATGCACCAACCACCACCATTCACCGGCAACTAGTGATCGTTGTTACTGTGCTCTAGTAGGGTGGGTTCTTTCAACCTGCAGCACCTGACCCCATCTAGCGTGCACTTGACACTCCGCTAGGGGCGCATTTTTTTGGCTGTATCTTTCTTTCCCTCTCACCCTCTCTTTCCGTCTCTACCGTCTCTCTCTCTTAATGCGCTTTTCAACCCCGACGATCGCAGTTCTTAATAGATTGTACGTTCTCCGTTTCATCCCTTCAAAAACAAAAAACCTTCTAACCGTTGATTTTACGTTCCATTCCACACACTCATCTTCTTCTGGGTGGCCATTCGAGGTAATGTCACAGTAGCATCATCACTTCCGATCTGGACAAAAGAACCGCTATTCAGGTGATCGTGCCAGTGTGAAATGAGATCAATCTTTTTCATAATTGTTTTTGTTCAAAACGGACAACCAAAATTATAGCGTCATTTGAAAAAGCAGTTAGACGTTGGATTTTTTTATCATTTAATTATTAGAAACTTTGGTAATTTCAGCTTCATTCGAAAATTACGTATAAGCAATTCTACCTCGCCGGCCTTAGAACTTAGCCTCGGCACCATTCGACTATTACTTGTTTCGATCAACGCAGAACGCGAAAACAAGTAACAAGTTATCGCAAAATGCCTCATTTTAGGCGTGAAAATAAAAAAAATGGCTCGATATGTTCTTGGGCTTCAAAGACAAAAAAATGTTTTATACTAAATTTGTTAATTTTTCAGAAAGATGATAAAAATTTTTAAGTTTCGGTTCAACAATATCTTGATTAAGAATTACGTAATTATTTTGCATAATAAAAAGTTTTTTTTTTTGTAAAAAAAAATTTGAAATTTACTTGTACATATTAGGATTGTTCTTTGTGATGTTTGTTTTCCATTATTTATCGAATAATTTTCTATTTCTACTTTTAATAATTTAACTTGATTTGAAATCTTATTTGATCGATGTTTTTTTTTAAAACTTGCTCACGTATTGTACATTTTTAAAGCAACCGTACAAACATTCTTGTGGAACAACAATTTTAACGGTACGGAACTGAACACCTTTAAAAGGTAATATTTGCTATAAATCCGTATCAAACGCGTAAAGCAACGTAAAAACTCAACCAACGGCAGGGAGAAAAGCACTGTAAACTGTCATGTCGGAGTGAAAGCTCATAATTCTTTAAACTGAAATTTATCGCCCCCCAGATCTGCACACGGAAGAAAGACAGAAAAATGTGTTATTGGAATAAATTTTAAATCCGTTTGCCATCATTCACAACGCTTTCACTGCTTGCTATCTGTGCCGCTGCAACAGATAAGACAGTTTTTAGTTTTATCTTCTTTTTTTTTTGCTGTTAGGGTAATCTCGCCAAAGATCGCAGTATTTTTTTTTTTGAGTGGGTGTAAACAGCATCGTTCCAATGGGTTTTCTTCTTCATTCGCCACAAAGCAGAGAACACGCACACATTTCCCTTGGTAAAGCGAAAAATAATTATTATTTTTACATTTAAACAACGCTGGGCAAGCATCACTAGCCCCCAGGTATTAAAACTGACCTCCCACCCGGGTTGGTGGTGGTGTGCATTTTGTGTAAAACCAACAATTATTGTTAGACCTTCCGCGGGCACTCTGATGGGTTTAGCCGTCACCACCTTCTCAAGGGTATCATCGTTTTGACGAATTGTACAGAATGATGTGAAAATTTGACAAACCAAACCATAGAAACATTAAACCGCGTTCGTTGTGCGCGGGTTTTATGTTTGTTTCCTCTAAACCGAAAGCCTCAATAATCACGTCGCCAGGCCTCTAATGCTAGCAGTTTTCGGTTTTCAATGTTTTCTCACCATTCACAGCATGAGCAAGTGAGTACAAGATCCTAATCAACATACAGCCGTTCAACAGGTTTTTTTTTTGGCGCTGTTTTGTTTGATATTTAAGCAGAAGAATAGCACAAACGAACGGAATCGAAATCTCGATCTCTGAGTCTCAGAGGTGTAGTTGATAGTGTGCACTATCGTTCATCGCCGTTCTTTCGACCAGGCACCCGGCTCATTAAGCGTGCGAATTTGAACTCCTTCCCTCTCTCCCCATTCGACGAATCTGTCTCGCCAGCATAATTGAGTTTTAAGCCATGTTTACATGTTCAGCTCCTCTTGTGGCACGCAATCCGGGCACCGAAAATAAACCACAACGACTGCACACGAACATTTTACGACCCAAAAGTGAAATAAAAACGTGATCCTGTACCAGATCCATTACTGAGCTTCATACCCATGGACGGTGCGTTTTTTTGTGTTTGTTGTTTTGCAGCAAAAAAAAGTGCGTAATTTTAACTTATCCAGTACAGCAACATAAACATGCTTTAGGCATCGCAACAACATCCCCGTCCGTTCATGCATTAGTACTTGACCAGACTCTTGACACACAATCCTGTATATTTAACGATACATCAACCATCCAATGCTTTCTCCAGCAGTTCAGTAGTGCACGGTCACGTTTTAGGCCTGTGGTGCATTTCACTGACTGGTACTGGGAGAATACTGACCGGAATGCAAACACGATCCGTTCCCAATTGTTCAATAATGCACCCGTGTTCTATGTGTGTGTATGTAAAAATGTGCGGGATTTTTTTTGTACACATTCAAATATGGAACATGATGATACCGAACAGCATGCCAACGTCCATCAAATGTCAGGATTATTAAAGTTGTTTTTAATTCATTTTTAATATACCTACGGAAATGTTGCTGGTGGGGCATATTCGTGGGATATTAATCGATGGATGTACCTTTCAAGCACAAGTTTGTTGCATTCCAAAGCTTTAACATGTTTCATTGCAACATGTTATGGATATTCTTCATTACACCGTTTGATAATACAGTGATAAATTTGACTCCAGGTTAAACAGGTTTTGTTTGTTTTTTTTATATTGATTTCAAAATTATGTATAACATTATTTAGCTACCCCGGAGCGACCCGGTGGAGAATATGTTAAATGGCGCCAGTTCCGCACGGCAGGACAGGGGATCAAATCTCATCTGGACCGCTCCCCCGTAACAATTGTTAAGGGCTTAAGGGCTGACTATCGCTGTCAAAATAACTCTAGTAAGCCAGAAATGGTTGGCGTGACCTTAGAGGTCGTTAAAGCCAACAAGAGAGAGAGAGAAAGGTTATTTAGCTATAAACCGAGTATGCCCGGGATAAGGCAAAGTACAAGGAGGAAATGCCTTGTGAAAATTGGACTCATTTCAACCTTTCGAGGCTGACATTATGGCCGTATTTAATTAATATTTGCCGTAAAAATTATATACAAATAAAAAATAAAGTAATAAATAATATTATTTTGCTATAGTACCAGCGAATATTTAAAATTCAAAATGTTAGACAAAACGTAAACTTTAAATTTTTTTTTATTGAATAATTATCAGTATATAAAAATAAAAGAAATTTTACATTTCGAAATGTTGGCTGCAATAGTCTATCATCACTGTGGCAGCTTACAAATTGTGTCCTCTTTTTGGGTTTTGCAACGATCCTATTAATTATTTCTTATCAATCCTATTTGTAAAACTAGAAATGAAAATAAATAAGGAGAGTTTAAAAAATCCGAAACCATGAAGCAAAACGGCCTTGTTATACTTTTGCGTATAATGGAGACCTTTTATACTCCAATGCTAATGCTTGATTTGTATTAATCCTTTAACGGAGTATTGTCGGGATTCAAGAACTCATAATAAACAACGCCTAATTAATCCCACCGGATACAAAGTTTCTAATAATGCATTGTTATGATTTCCGCTATAGATTATAAATATCCTTATAACCTTTTTTTCCTCCTCACTTCATGGTATTGTATTATTATGTATTTTTTAAAGATATCCAATATATTTGTTGTGTAAAATATCCTAAGACAGGATCGGTGCAAATGCCATACGAGAACCTTTCCACATGTTTACTTTCTAAGACTAACTATTGGTCTACATGGTAAAAAAGGCCAAAAATGTCAGTCATAAACTAGTAGGACATTAAGCTTAGAAGAAAAACCTTTTTTAGTCTAGGTTTACCTTTAGATCACAAAGGTTATTTGTGACTTGAGGGATCCATAGCTGAACAAACAGATTTGTGTGAGGAAAGCAGTGTGGTTCAGACGAGAGTGGAGTCACACATTGGACTGAACCTAAAGCTATCGTCTACCAAACCTTCATCTCAGTAATGTTGAAGGATATAACCATATCATTAAGTGTTCATAGTCTAAGCTTATGAAGCATTCAGTGTCCTTACACGTTGTTGTGCAAGGACATGTTGGTACAACTGATAAAGCATTGTAAAATGCTGCTACCAGAACTATGAAAGATTCTTCAATACCTCCCGGATAAATATCTGCAGCGTCTTGTTTTAGAAATATAACTAAATACAAGATAACAGTAGTCTCCAAAGAAATACCCAAAATCGTAATCATCTATGATTTTACTATACTAGATGATTACGTACAAAACCTAGTGTTTTGTATTCGTAGAAATTATTCACTTCATGCGCAAAACAAAGGCACCTCACACAATCCATCTTCAATATACGTTTCCTCATCTACCCTCGTCAAGTTCCGGACAACTTTCTGCATATTTTTACCACATTCGGTGGTTTCATGTATGCACTACACCCACCTCCCCCCGGGGGGGGGTCATTGATCTACTTTTTTTTGGGGTGCAAGAAATGGCTCGTGTCTTCCGACCAACTGCTGGACACTTATCATCCCGAGCAATCAATCATCTCATGCTGCGTTCAATCGCATCCCGTAGAAACACGAAACCAGGCAGAAAAATTCTCCCACCCCCATGGCAGGGAGAGTTGTTCTTAAACAAAAAAGCACACCATTCAAGCCGGCTACAATCTCGGCATGGGATTTAAGATTTGGACAAATTCACACAGGAACTACCCGGCCGAACGAACGCATCCCGGTCTCCTTCCTTTACCCTCCACGAAAACACCACGTGTTGGGTTTCAGTTTTCTCCCCGCATGCAAAAAAAAAACAACAAAAGGTTCCACAAATCGTACGTGATCCCTTGCTGGTACCACAAAAACCGCAAAACGAAGGGAAGGAAATAAATGTCCGCTTCCTATCGGGTACGACGCGTTCAATCCTGAAGGCACTTGTTTTAGTGCCAATTTTCAGGCCCCAAAAAACACCCCCCCGTCCGTTAGCATCCGTTTGCAGTCCCAAAGTCCTAAAACAGAAAGTGCTACAAATTAACGAACTGTGGCACTGATTCTCACACAGCCAACGGCAGCGTCCACTGGGAACAACGGAAAAAGGAATCGTTTAACAGCCGCTCGCTTGGAAACGGTTGTCGGATTTCAGCAATATTTGTAAGTCACACGATTAGTGATCGTTTAAATTGGTGAAGGATAGGGTTTGTGAGCAAGCGAACTTGCTAAATCCCATGCCTTGAGATTGCTGCTGCATTATGGACCTTTTTTTTTTTTGGTCGAAAAAGGATTCGTTAAACAAGGCATGTTTGAATGGGTCATGTTTGAAGTCCCTTTTTCCGATCTTAAAGGTTTTGTTTGTTTTTTTTTGCTGAACAACTTTCTGGAATAAATCTACCGCTAGAAAACCTCATGATTCGAACTAGAATAAAGTCTTTGACCACTTCTTTTTTAAATTCTCACTATCGGTTCTCCCGGGCAAACCAACCGAGATTAGAAAGGCAGATCTTCCCAGAACTCCTACAGCTTAGACTCGCTATTCGATGCTAATCAAGACATATTTGCCCGGTGCCTATCACCGGGTGCTTCGGCTTACCCTAGCGCACCACCAATTATTACCAGAACAACCACAAGGTTTTGGATTGCCTGGAACTTGGTCCCACTGTTTCGCGTCCGCAAGATGTCCACCAGTCAACGGATCCTACCGAAGAAGCCAGAACTATGGTCGGTGTCGATTGCACCCCACACACATTAACGATTCACTGCGTTCCGGCTGGTTGCACAATTCTCACCCCTACCAACCCCGGGGACAAGAGGGTCTTTGGACTCGACGGGCTTCAAGCTTCACCACAGCAGCAGGTTCATTTGCCGCGCTGCTTCTTCGCACTGTTTGGTCGGCTGGTCGGCATAGTTTTGCAGTGACCCTACGATGACCCTCTCGCCTGTTGCATGCCTGAACATAATGCTAGGGAGATGTGCTACCTTAAGCCTAGAAGACTTAGTTCATCACTGGCTGTTTTTGTTACCACAGCAAAAACACACAGTTCTCACATGTTAATGGTTACGGCGGTGGCGTTTACGACTCTCTCTCTCTCTCTACCCGCCTGCTGTCCGTTCCAGGCACCGACACCAAAAACCCGCCGGTACAATATTTGCGTAATCAACGGGTCATTAGTGCGGACGTGCGGGAAAACATTACCAGGTGTAGTTAGTGTTGGTTTTGCAAAACATTTCAAACCGAATATGTCACAGATGATGATGGGTAACATTGTTTGGGGGAACATTAAAGCAATGCGTACAGGTGCGTACTGGGAACGTTGAATTATGTGTCACAAAACTGAACGGTGTTACTGTGCAACAACGATTTGTTTAGCATGAGCTCATTGTATTTGGAACCATTTGTGAAATACGATACGATTAGACTCTTTTGAAGATTACGGAAAGAGAGATAAGGGAATTCGCCCAGGTCGAATTTGTGAGTAATACATAACTCCTTAGACCAGGGCATCCCAGTTGTACAGATAGCAACTGTTCCGGTCTTACACAACAGTACCCGGCATCGAATCATATCCGGATCGTACTCCAAAACGCAGCACTAACTATCCTGCTTACGGGTATATAAAGTAGAAGAAAGCCAAAATTGGGAATCCCAGATTGTATTGCCACAAAAGCTCTTCTGGATAACATGTTCTTCTATGTTTCGTTATAGTTTAGCCAATGCAAAGCATTTTGGGGCAATTTTAATACATTGTAATCCGTTGTTAGCGTCTGCACACTGAGTATTTAGGACATTATGCGGCAGGTTATATAAAAAAGAGATCCAGAAATCGATCAAAAGTTATAGCATTTGAAAAATGGGTTCATGTAATCGAAAAGGTTCATATCACTTTCCTCCGCTGTCATGAAAAGGCTCATAAACAGGCCAGAACTGTTCAAGGAAATGAGTCAAATATGCGCTGTTTTGTTGTATAAATTATTGCCTTTTTGAAGATAGCTTCATAATTCTTGGCTTAACGATCTATAAAGCCATGCCGGCCATTGCTGGCTTACTAGATTTATTTTTAAAACGTATCCAGATAGTCAATCTTTTGTGATGAGGAGGACGGTCTGTATATTGATTCATAACTAATAATAATATTCTCTCATAAAAATCTTGGTTCTTATTTGCAAAAAAAATTCCAAAATTGATCAATTTCGTCCGTTTCTAGTCAATTGCTAGCTTCAAACAGCCCAGTTGTAGATAGGGGTGATCTGAATTAAGTGTTTGACCATATGAAAGCAACTCATATTATACGATTTGTTTTGCAGTCCCACCACAGACACCGTATAACCTGTCTGAAAATTAGTCTTGGTTTAACCACCGTTTGAGTTGTTTCACCGCGCTTCTAACACACGATCGTTTTCGTACAACATAGTTGTATGTGTACCATAAGAAATGGGTCGATTAAATTCGATGTTTACCTCCTGGACGATCTTACGGTTATTAGCATGCCGGTCAATTTCGTCTAAAAAATAGAATAAATAAATCATTCTTGTATCATATTTGGCGGAACAAGATCCTAACAATTGCACAACAGCATTTTCTTTCGATAGAATTAATATAATACAAAGGATAGATCAGTTTGTTTAAAAATTTGCTTGCATATGTATATTTTTACCCCCACTTTATCAAATAACATGTACATTTTGCAAAAAAGAATATACTTTTTTACTCCTTATTAGCGCTATACAGTCACACGTCAGTTACAAGCGTTGCTAAGCGCCCTTACTTCTACACGGAAGTAGTTTCGTTTAGAAAATTACATCGCCCAATAGTGATAAATAATGGCGGAACTACTTTGCTGCCTTTCTCTCAACATGAACATGCACACTTGCTCGCTAAAATTCGCTCTAAAAGCAAATATGTTTGCCTGTGTCTCAAGGCTTTGTGTTCACCGATTTCTAATCTCCTATCCACAATTGTTTCATTTTCAATTTCATTGCTTGATTTAGAGCTTTTCATATTGGTCAAGTTTCAACGTAAACGTAACATACTGAAGAAAAAGAAATTTCTTTACATAGTTGTAATTTTGAAAGCTCCTTCACACAAATCATTATAAAATATGATACGAGCGGGCGTTTTTTGGGGTTCTTTTTATAATATTAATACAGTAATCTGTATAGTTCTTTAGTCTACCTAGGTATTTACATTATAGTATGCAGATTTTCTTTGAAATTCAGTTTACCGAGAGAAATCTAAATAATGTTAATGACATTGCTGCTATTCTATTTCGTACGTTGCTGCTACATTAAATGCTAAAACATTTCAATGACACCCTAGCTTAGTGGCTACATTTCTTGTGTGTAATATTTCTTACAGAAAATTCTAATCAGTTCTATTAATGGTGGAAGATGTACAGCAAAATAGGTTGGAACGAATATGTAAGAAAGATGTAATAAATTAATCGTTTTGATTTTCCAATCTTTGTTATGCTGACGATACCTTCTTTTTCTCCAGTGACTCTTTTTGTGTACGATTCCTCCTCTATCCCCTACTGACATGTGCTAAGAACAATACTCTAACGTATTTTTAATTTTACAACCTGTATTTACACTTTTGTAAAGATGCAACAAAATTGCACCCCAAGAGAGCTTACGGTGCGGGCTGCGGTTGTCCTTCCGTTGGAGCGACGGTTGCCTTCATGAGGTTGACTCTCGCCACAATTTTTAATGCCGGCCCAAGCTTCATGTCCATCGTACTGACGAGATGGTTTTCTTTTAGCAGCAGCAACGCCTGACCATCGATCTCTTGGTTGACGAAATCTTCCGCATAATCTGCACAACCCGGAAGGCCCCGAATGAAGTCGTACACATCCTGTACCGACCATCGCAGTATGGAGGATCCTTCATCGCTATTGGCAGCAGCAGCGGCAGCGGCCGCAGCAGCAGCCGCTACTGCCACTGGTGTCACTGGTGATGCCGGAACGTCCGCAATCAGCATGGCCGACGTTGGTTGTCCTTGTGCCATACCGCTCGCCGCCGGTTGTAGTAGACCCTGTTGCTGTTGAAGCTGCAACAGCTGCTGCTGTTGTGCGAGTGTACCCGGTTGAAGTACTCCGGCGGCCTGCATCTGCTGTTGCTGATCCAAATCCAGCTTAATGTTGGGCAGAACTCCTCCAATGGCAGGATTTAACATCGGCGAAGCGGCTAGCGCCGCAAGCGGAAGGGCACCGAGTGAAGGATCGACACCTGGCACTACAACACCGGATGGGTTGGATGCGGTACCGAGCATACCGTTCATGGAACCAACGATCGAAGGATCTACCGTCGTTGCTACCGTTGTTGGTGTTGTTGGAGGTGCTGTTGAAATCGCTACTCCGGTTCCACCATTTTGTACCGACGATGATATCTGATCCGGAGAGCCTTGCTTGGCTGAACGTGCACAGGATGCGCTGCAGAATCGTTTCCGCTTCATCTTGCTGCGCATTTCCGCCTTGCCGCATACCTCACAGTTGCCCGTATCGCCTGTTTGATTCGATGGTGAAAGAGGACTATTTCCATCATTCGTAGATCGTTTTTCTATGGGAGTGCGAGATAAGAAAAGATCGATTAGTAAACAATATTTAGCAGATAACTGTGAGAGTGAGATCCATATGTCTCTTTTCAAAACAATGTACACTTACTCGGTGGTTCATCGGAGCTGTCCCGTTCCGGATATCTTTGCCGCTGTACGGCAAATGGTTCATTCGCTTCCTGTATCACGAACCCCTCGATAACGTGCGTCAGCACATTCGGTTTGATTGTCGCCTTTGGAATTCCACCCTTATCTGCGCTACTGCCTGTCTTCGGTGGCAAACCACCGGTCGATCCACCGGTGGATGGAGTCGTAACACAAGACGTTGCAATCGACCCGGCGGTAGACACACTTCCGTTCGTTGAGAGCAATCCATTGGGGCCAATGTTACTAACCGGTATTGCTGACGTGCCCGTAACCGTTGCGATCGCTGTCGTAGGCATTGGGGATGACGAAGTAGTAGATGTAGCGGCACCGGTCGTCATCGTTGTGGTAGCGGTGGTAGAAGCACCCGATGACACCGTCGACGTTGCTGCATTGAAATCTTTTGACGCATCATCAGCTGACCCGGTGGTTGGTGCAGTGGCTGTCGCTGATGAATTCTGGGTTGTGGTTACACCGCTACTCACGGTTGTAACAGAGGTGGGAGATACTGAGGCAGACTGTACTGAAGGTACGGTCGTGGTTGAGGTGAGCGATGACAAAGAAGTTGACGCATCGGTAGTGGATCCGTTGGAATTGGTCACCGTTGTGCCGGTACCGGGTGCAGGCGTTGTATCCATCGGAGTACTAGCGATACCGTTCATTTGGCCATCGGATGCGCTATCCGTGGCAAGTGTACCAGCAGTCGATGTTGATTGATCCAAATCTGTGCAAAGGGAAATATGAAACAAAATTAGTAACTAATTATTTTGTTAAATACACGATTAAAAGATAAAGCTCTAGCCGCGATTTAAAATGATTTTGAATAAAACGATGCTAAGTTTATGGGTGTTGATTGATTCATTCAAAACCCCAATTATCCGTGCTCATCGGATCTCGGGGCTTATCATATAAGCGAATAACACGACTAATAGGTACATCCAGTTTAGAGGAAGGATATTTGTGTGTACTTTACGCTTTAGATGTTATTTTACTTAAATATTTATTGGAATTATTAGCTTTGTTTTAACAAAAAAAAATATATTTCTTGTTTACACTGTTGAACCATTCATTTTTGGCCATGATTGCTTTACAATAAATATGCCAAATCCCGTTTGGATGCACCGTTTTCGAGCTACACGGATAATCCGACAGCCAAGACCACAAGCAGTCAAACAATGCCCCGAGAAATCGGAGTTCCTCCATCATAAGTAGTGCTGCTCACTCTACTTGTAACATTTAAATGAGCTGAGCTTCATCATCTACAAAATCGCTACACGCGGACAACACAAAGCTCACTGTGGAAAGTGAAGTGATTTTAGGTCAATTAACACTTTGATCAAAACTCACTGTTGACACAACGGTTTTTTGGTGGTTCGCTCCATAAAACCGTTAGTTCTACATAACATAGTTTTATCTATTGACTTATCACTAATACGGTGATCATGGAATTAGAAATTTAAATGTAACATTTTGTATGCGCATCCCGCCGTAGAGTTTTAAAAGTATTTTGACATAACTGGTTTAAAACCACTTGTGCCTTGGGTGAATTTAATGTGAACGATCATTCATCCAAGCTTTTAGAATAAGAGCCCGAAGGAGAGAAACTTCATGGGAGAGAGAAATCGAAAGATCGAGAGAAACATAAAAAGAGTGAAGAGATGGCCCTTATGCGATAATTATATTTCTAGAATTCGCGAATGCCGAAAAGTATTTGTTAAACTGTTAAAGAGCAAACAGTACAGTGTTAAATAAAGAGAAATTCATCGTCAATGTGACATCAATAAACCTGTACATTTGCCTTTTAAGTGAAGAATTAAAACTTCAACACCGGAAAAGCAAGAAGTTGAGCTGAAAGGCTAAATTCGAGTGATGAATGAAAGCTTATGTAGCAAAAACACAAAACTTTTATACTTTAAAAAATCAAAACATTTCACCTACACGTGTACACACCAAGAGTACACTAAATAGCACTCACTCACTCACTCATCACCACCTGTGCGCGTTCGTCCAAAAACTTCGATCCAAATGTCAGCTGCAAATGCAACTACTACTACACACTAGAAAGAAAAATGCACCTTTACACGTGACGTCATACTCTTCTCGTGTTGTTGAGTTTTGCAAAAAAAAAATGGAGGAAAAAATACCCTTAATGCTCCACATTCAAAGCAGGTGTGGGTAGAGCGCCTAACTCGGAAGCAAATTGCAATCAACTGTCAGCGGCAATGCTACCATGATTCATCTTCCTTTCCCTTTAAACTACCCGAACCACCCCCTTTCCAAACGGACACGTGCTGTGGTGGTGGGGTTTTCTCCACCACAAACAACACAACACTCAACCCCCTTCGCTTTTAAAAATGTACAAAACACTCACGCATACAGCAACGATGGGTAGTATGGTAGTAGTAGCGTGATGCACTACCACATTTTCCATGCTCCTACTATTACACGCGACGCACACATACAAACACTCACTCCACTCCACCTCACAAACACCGTATGCAGGGACACCTTTCCACCCTTGTGCGCTAATGCTCAATATATTATATCGATCACTGTGTCATTCGATGCAACATCGACCGGTCGACTACACACAACGGGAGTAGTAGAGTGGCCTTGAAACATCGGCACACGCCAAAACACGGTGGAGTTGAAGCCACGGAACTAATAATTAATCGCACACGTTACCATCAACAAAAAGGATACACTGAATCAAAAACCAAAACACACTTTTTGCGCCCGTGTACGCTCTTATCGCTTATCAATCGTCTCCGGGCGTGCTGTGCACTTTTCGTCTAAATGATAACACACCACCCACCGGCTGATATTCGAGGTTTGCTATCTAAATCCTTCCCAATCAAACAGACACAACAACAAAAAACAAAACAATCAAGATGCACCAAAAAAACAACAGATAAAAATGTGTTGCCCGACTACAACGCGACTAGACACGAAACAACACTGGCCACTCGCGTACTACTGACGCTCTCTGGCCGATTCCAGCGAATGTCAAGTTCAACATAGCGCCAACAAACGGAACTAACACACACACACGCGCGCGTAAATTTGCCCTTACTGACTCTGCTCACCGGTATTGACGTTCCGGAGTGTGTGTGTGTATGTGTTTGTGTGCTTATGAATGTGTGCGCTGACAACGCACATCCACCCTTCCCCTTTCTAATGGGGACTCTATCCACCCCACCGTCTCAAACCCTTACAAAATTCGCACACACTTCATCGTCAATGTTTTCGCATTTGCACGTTTGTCTAATCCGCGTGACCGACCACCAACACCAAACAGATTCGTCATTTTTATTGCTCCCCACCCTCCACCCAAAAAACCGGGCCACAACAAATGATGCCGCTGACACGAGATGCGAAGAATAATCTCTTCATTACAGCCGCTTTTGATCGTGCGGTTTGAAATGGCATCGCATGATCGTAACTATATTATCGATTTATTTCTATCGGAAGATCATTTCGGAATTTGTTTGATGCATGTTCAAAACAATTAGCAGCAAACATTTTACCGGACTACGAAACATGAGACCCGAATATTGCCAGCAATTTTAAATAGCAACGAGACAACCCAAGTTTCCACATGAAATTGGTTGATGATTTCGAAACGATATATTCCTCATTGTCTGTGACGCGTACCCATCAATCCGCTTGCCACGACTAGCACGTGTGTGTGTGCGTTTTTTTTCGCAATGAAGGTGGAATATAGGGGAGACACAGCGAATAATTATTCACACTCGAAAGCCGCTTTTAGACCGCTTGGACCAACACACTGGCGTACACAGCGGCGGTTGATTGTTGTGTACCCTTCTACTTAATGCGATGCGAACGCATTTCGTTCGATGGAAGCTTTCCCCGGGAACGGAGACCGAAAGAGTTCATCGCACGGTGAACTAAATCGCAATAC
The DNA here is from genome assembly GCF_943734845.2 of Anopheles funestus. NCBI lineage: Eukaryota > Metazoa > Arthropoda > Insecta > Diptera > Culicidae > Anopheles > Anopheles funestus. The sequence continues at coordinate 42,005,933 of NC_064598.1, read as the reverse complement.
AAAGCACCAACTCATACACCAATACACCCCAGCCCCCTCGAGAGAGGGGGAGGTTTTTGCGAATTAGAAGAAAACGGTTGTGCGAAATTTATCCCCCGCGGGTTCCTAGTCAGCGAAACGCTTAACGCTCATGAAAAGCTAATGCGTAGAATAGTGCTCTCGGGCAGTAAAATGAGGTACGGGAAAATAAAACATTCCTATAAATGTGAAAGATTCACCGTTTCTCCTTGGCAAAGACAAAAACTATCGTTGTCGTATACATTCACCAGTATTCCAACACGTACCTGACGTACCCACATTACGAAACAATTATTCACACTACCTTGTGCGACAATATGACCCTAAACCTATCCCTTTATGACGTCCGTTTCAATTACATCCAACTCTCGCATCTTCGTGAAATAGCCATTTCTTATCTTACAACTAGAAAAAGCAAGCTTTCGAAAGGCATGTGTGCCAATATTTACTTCCAAACCTACCTTTCGCTTCCGTACCGCCAGATGCGGCGGGCAACTTTTCCTTCCCCGAACCGTCGATCGATGCACCGATGATTCCAGATTGAAGCTGTTGACTGCCTTGCGTTTGGAACATGCCCAACTTGACACCACCAACTGTTGCCTGCGGTGAACCCATCAGACCACCACCCTGTGCCATTGAGGTCGGTATCTTGCCTCCCGCGCTCATGATACTCATCGCCGTTGAAGTGACCGGTGAGCCAGGAAGGGAGGTCATGCCTGCCACACTTCCCGCAACAATGGGTGAACCAACAAGCATGCTACTAGTGGCCGCCGCAGCAATAGCATTCATATTGTCCAGCAGCTGCTGCTGCTGGATCTGTTTCTGAGGTGTCGAAAGCTGCTGCAACTGATGCATCGCTACACTGATTGCTTTCGGGTCCTGTTCCTTGCCGGCGTTAAGCAGTGCGTTGGTAGTAGCACCGGTCGATGCCGCCACCAGTGTTGCCTGCTGCTGTCCGAGTGAAGCGGTTGTCGTTATGGCACCGGATGAAATCGAAGGTATCGTGCCCGAACTGATGATCGACGCAACTGACATCGGAGCGGCGGAAAGGGATGTCATCGCAACGATTGGATTCGGTCCGGACTGGTGCACCGAGCTGGGCATCGAGGAAACCAGAATCTGTGAATGATGCTGCTGGGTGGACTGCAGTGTACCGGCAGCGACAACATTGGTTGTGGCAGCATTCGCATGATTGGCCGTTTGATGGATGGGCGAAATGGTGGCACCATTGCTCGTGACAACAATCGGATTACCCGCCATGCTGGTGATGGACACTGGCAGCAAATTACGATCGATCTGCAACGCCTGACCACCCTGCGATACGATAGTGGTACGATCAGCACCACCGGGTTGCCCCAGAGAGGTGGCCATAATCATCTGCGTGGTGGTGGCAACCGTTGCACCACCCTTTCCAGCCTGACCACCAACCGTCTGTTGACTGGCCAGTGCTTGAAGTGCATTTTGTTGTGCCTGCTGCTGTTGCACCTGCTGCTGCTGTTGTTGCTGCTGAGCCTGTTGCTGCTGCTGTGCTTGTTGCACTTGCTGTTGTTGCAGCAAAGCGTCGGAGGAAACATTGATCATCATGCCGGGTTGATTCGGTTGCCCCTGCTGGAACACGAGCTGGTGCACAATGTTGCCCTGCTGCGTACTACCAGCCGTTGCCGCCTGAACCAGTTGGCCCTGCTGTGCCGCATTCGTAAGCATCTGCGCTTGATTTGCTTGTCCCACTACGGCTTGTTGGAGAATTTGCTGCTGCAACTGTTGTATCTGCTGCTGTTGGGCAGCGGCTTGTTGCTGTGCTTGTTGATGCTGTGCCTGATGCTGTTGGTGCTGCTGTTGCATCATTTGTTGTTGATAAATAGCCTACGGGAGGAAAAGAAAAGGAAGCAAAGAGTTAGCAACGGTTCTTTGGAACTTTTAAACAGCTGTATCGTACCTGCTGTTGTAGCAAAATGTGTTGATTGTTCGTCTGCTGCTGCTGCTGCTGTTGTTGCTGAGCTGATTTGATGTGTTGCTGGAGCTGTAGTTGCTGCTGTTGCTGCTGCTTGCTGTCGCCCAAAAGGGGCATATTGAGCACAGCGGGACTGAGTGCAGTACCTGCGTTCATTAACACCATTCTAAAAAGGAGAAGAAAATTGATTCGTTTGTTTACTTAAGCTCGTATTTAATTAAGTTACGACGAAGGGACGGATGGTTGTACTCACTTTCCACTACTAGTAACAACTTGTTGCAGTTGCTGCTGAGGTGTCGTCGGTTGGCTAGTAGTTTGGCCAAGCTTTTGTGGTGTCGTTGTACCGGTTCCTAGCTCCGTCTTAATAATCGGTGCCGATGGACGAACCATCGGTTGCTTCGTACGCATCTTGTTACCCGCTTTGTTTAGCAGGCTCTGTTGCGCTTGGGCCGTCTGTGTTGACACGGACGGACGAATGGGTGATGTGCCCTGCGGCAGTATCTGGGGCCTTTGGCCTTGCTTCGTACCAAGCGGTCCAGTGAGCGTCTTTTGCGTCTGCAATGTACCACCCGGTCCGATGGATTGTGCGGTTCCAGCGTTTGCAGCACCGAGTGGTCCGCCCTGTCCAACGGACGCTCCTGTGTTTTGATTAACATTTCCTTGCCCGCCTGATTGTTGCTGCTGTTGCTGTTGCACTTGTTGTTGCTGCTGCGTAACCTGTTGCGGTGATTGAGTGATCGTGCAGGGCAGTGCAAGAGTTGCTAAAAAGTAAGGGTAGAAAAAGACCATAATTAAAACCGAATTTTCTTTAAAACAACGTTAAACAGTAAAACTTACGATTATGAGTCTGTGGCGCTTGCTGAAGCGTTTGTTGCGTACTCGGAAAGAACACATTCGGCGTGCCGTCCGGATTAGTGCCGCGTATGATGATCGGATTCGATGCCACAAGACCGTTCGGTGTGGACCAAATCTGCCCCGGCAGGGGCCACTGGGTTGAGAATTGCATCTGTTGTGGGCCTTGCTGCTGCAGCGGACTGAGCAGCTGTGCTGTTTGCATTGGTGTTTGGGACACCTGTACGCATTGCTGTCCGGCTGCGGCTGCCGCTTGCTGTTGTGTAAGTGCAGCCAAATTCTGTTGCTGCGCAGTACCAGCCGCACCGGTTAATCCCGTCGCCGTCCCAAGCTTCTGTAGCTGCACTTTTTGGCCCGATGTGGCTCCGGCAACTGAGGCTGCGGCGACAGCGTTTTGGAGCGCTTTTTGCATATCCTGCTGGTGGGTGGAGCCAGCTTTGTTGCCAGTTGCACCGGTTGCAGCAGCCACGGCAGACTGTGCAGCGGTCGCACTAAGCGCGGGAAGTAAATTTTGCGCTTGTGCTTGTGGCTGCGAGTTGACCACACTGACGGGTGAAAAGAACGTGAAGGGACCGTTAAAATTGCCCGCTCCGGTCGTCCCAATCACCTGCTTGCCGGTTGTCGTCGTCAGCATTTGTGGGGTGCCTTGGAACGGTTTGGAAGCCGTGATCAGTTGAAACTGTTGCTGGCCGCCCAGCGGTGGGAATACAATCGGTTGCGTGCCGTACAGTTGCTGGAGGTATTGTGCGTTCGAGATTGGCTGCTGCACGACCATACGGCCGTGAGGCCAATCGGTGGACGATAGCTGTTGCCCTGTCGTCATCGCTTGCAGCGGTGACATGGTGTTAAGGGCTGCTGCGGCCGCCGCTGCAGACTGCTGCTGTTGTTGCTGTTGCTGCTGTTGGGCGGCCTGCTGCTGTAGTGTTTGGGCATGATGTGGGCTTTGGGACGGTGCCACACCGCTTGCTTCCGCCAGGACCTGCATCTGTTGCTGCTGTGCTTGCTGCTGCTGGGCTTGCTGTTGTTGCTGCTGTTGCTGCTGAATTTGTTGCTGCTGTTGCTGCTGATGATCAACACCGGCCGAACCGGGCTGTCCGGTCGGTGTTGGTGTGTACTCCTGCTTCACCTGGATCGTGCCACCGTACGCTTGAATTTGCTGGTACTGGAATATTTGGTCTTGCGATAGCTGCAGTGGCACCGGGGCCTGCTGCGCCACCTGCGCCGGACTCTGGGATTTCTCCAGCGTGTCGGGAAGAAAGTCGTACGGTTCGTCAAACGTGATACCCGCCTTCTCGGCAAGCGTTTCCAAACACTTCAGCGACGATCGATCGTTACTATCGGCGGGTGGAACGGTTCCACTACCCGTTAGGACGATCGTTGTCGTCCCGTTGATGGTACGAAGGGTAGACGATCCTGTCGACTGGGAAGACGGTACGGTTTGTAACCGTAGCACTGGCAACTGAGAACTGTTCGGTTCACTACCAGCACCCGTACCCGATCCAACGGACGTTATCGTTTGATGAGGCGAAAGGGCACTCGGTGCCGTACAAGCAGCTGCAGGCGATTGCGCTCCGGCCTTTATAATTGGATTCCACGGCAGTTCTATAGTGACAATGGTTGCCGTATTACTCGAGTCGCTCACAACCTGTTGTCTTGTACCGCTGGCAGCACCTGAGCTCGGGCTGTTTACGTACCCAACCCGTACGAGGCTGTTGTCTTCGTTGGTGGTTTGATTTTGGGGCTTTATTGGCTGTAGCTTTTGTAACAGTAGCTGCTGCTTTTGCGATTGATTCTGTTGCTGTTGCTTTTGCTGCTGCTGCCTTTTAAGATTGTCGTAGTGTTCAGATCTGTGAAGGAAATACGAGATAATAAAAAGAAATTGTAAGTTGTACGCATTTTACAAAAGGGACATTTTACATTGTAGATGCAAAAAAGTTATTTAATCGCATTTGAAAGGATTCAAAAAACCCAATGGGATAGACAAAAGTTCCTTCAAGAAGTTGTTGATGATGATAAGCTCCACCTCTTACCCCTACACAGGTTTGAGAAGGACGAAATTATCTTTACGATATTTTGAATCTAATAATAATAAGCAAAAAAACTAGTAAGTTCAATAACCAAAATATAAAATCAATATAAATATTATTTTATATTCATAACCAATGCACATCGTTGTTATTCGTGCACTTTGGTCCAACGAGTTCCTTCAAACGAAAGGAATATTTTTTCCCTTTCTATCGCAAAAACAGGAAGCATTCCGTAATCGGATTGCGGCTCATCTCATTTTAATGAAACGAAGTTATTCGGAGCATCCATATATTTAACCACCCGAAGTAGCACTAGACAGGACAGAGTAGAACATAGTGCGTTCAGGGGACAAGTGAAGACGAGTAGGAAAACACGTTTCAGACATTCGGTTCCGACCTACACACGTTTACGAAGAGTTTCCCGATTGGAATCAAGGACTAAAGAGAAGAGAAATAGCTAACCTTATAACAGTATCGGTGTTGTGCTCAATGTATTGGCAAAACCGTTTACGTTCCGAGGTGGAAATGTTCGGGAGGAAGAAGCACTTTCAGAAAGCACCAAAGAGTGCATAAATATAATTATACTATAAGATATGTAGAATAACAGATCGAGGGCTCAGATATAAATGTATCATAATACCATTAAAAGGCATTAAATCGAATCGAATATTACCTCCACTCTCCAACAAAACCGAATATTCCCAACCTTAATAACTCAAACATTTTGACCACCCATCAATATTGATGGAAAGTGCAAAGATGGAAACATAGAACTTGATGTGGGGAAAATTTAATTGGACAACATGCTTTCGGAGTACAGCAATCGAATTACTCCGTTTGTCTGCATTGTCAATCCACAGTAATAACTATTCAACAGGTTGGTAGATGGAATTTTAAGAACAATAGCAGAAAATCGAAAACAAAATTGACTTCTGGATCGACCAGAAACGCATATTCAATTCTATTATTTTTTATACTGGATAGACTGTAAACAAAGTCGGGACAATTCTTTCATTAGTCACAAATAAAACCGACAAATGAGGAAAGCATACAAGTGTCGAACAAATTTTGTTTTGTGTAAGCCTTTCCCTCAGGTTCATCGTTTTTGATCACTTTGTTAGAGAGATGGGTAGAGGAAACGTAACAATCGAACGGTGAATCTCTTTCGAAATTCCAGCAGCCCACAGGATTTAAGGAAGAGACAGACAGAAGCACAACGATGCAAACAACTGAAAAGCAAACATAACTTTCCAGACTGCAGTTCGTTTAGCTTCAAACCCGTACTAGGAACATTTTGTTCATTTTGGTTTATTGCTTAATTTTCATGTCCATAGAATGGTACTAAAAAGAAACAACAATAAGCATCGTTTAGTCGTGCTAGACAAGTTAACCTATTCGTACCAGACAGAAACAGGACAATCGTGTGTTTGGAAGGAAATGTAGAAAATCATGACGAAGAGGACAAGGATTTAAAATCTATTGCTCGTTTTTCTTTTTGACCTTAAAATGAGCTTTCTGTATCTTTAGTTCTTTCTTATAGTCAATATGGGTCCGGTGTAGTGGTTTCATGAGTTAACGACAATGTTGATTAATTTTAATTTAAATAACAAACATTTCTTTTTTTCAACACACGTAAAAGTGTGTTGAACATAAAGTGTGTGAAACATAAATTAGAACGTCTATTAACACAGTGAGATGAAATCCATCAAATGAATTATATTTAGTACAAATATCAGTTCAAACAACGTGTTCCTTTACACTGGAAAATGTACCAAATATCGTGTGTAAATAACACAAAACCTTCGCCAAAAATAATAAAGCAAAACCTCCAGGCTTGGAGCAACAAATGCAAAGGACTTAGGACAATCTGATAAACTTACAGAGTTGTCCGGTTCATTTTGAACCTATAAATTAATTTTTTAATTGTAGTAAAAGTTGTTTTTTATCAACAAAAGATTGACGCTTAATTTCCTTGGTTGGTGAAATAGTACTTTACTAAAATAATAAACTTTCATTTCACAAGTTAAAACTGATCCAAAATCAACCCTGGACCATCTAGTTCAGAAGCGATTTACCACAATAAACCACCGAATGGTGACCGGCAGCACTCGTAAAGCCTACGTGTATTAAACATACGAAACCCAGCATGTGTACCTTTCCTGTTTGCTGGAAACATTCCGCAAAAAGCGTTATCCCATAACCTGCCACTAGCACAACATTTGCGTATCTTTGAATGTCATGTACCAGAGTCGTACCGTGTGCCACAACTAGAACGTAGTGGAGCAAATGGGTACTTCTAGAATGGGTATATCATACGATGAATCGAAGATGTGCACACATGTCGATGGTCAGGATGATTGATTCTAGTGTCTGCGTTGCTGCAAACCGTACCAGAACCGTTCCCACTATGTTTATTAAAGCACATGAGGGGAAGAGCACATTGGAAAACAAAGCCAGACGCATTCATGGCAATCGCAGGGAAGCAATAAAGTGGACATCCAGAATTTATCCCAAATGGAAATTGAAGTTGTACTGAGGAGTGTGTTTTGGTCCAGGGGACTTCTAAGAAGCTGACAAAAGACCTAAAAAGGTACAGTGGTGCTTAATGAAATAAAGACAAATGAGCAATTCAACATATTCAGTTCAAGGAAATAAATATCCTTCATAATATAACTTTAAAGAAGCAATTAATTATTTTATTTTGTTGTTAATTGTCAATGTTGTTAATTAGATTTAAATTGAGTCAATAAAATTGCCTTCAATTGCGTCAATTAAGTCAATAAAACAAGTCAAATTAAAAAACATATGATTAAATCATATATCATAATACAATCAAAGACGACCATATTTCAATGACCACCACTGTATATTGAGATAATTTGTCTGGCCTGGCCGTTCCTAAAACAAAAATATAACCTTTATTAAGTACATCAAAGGTTCTTCTCAAAGAAACCGATTATTCAGGGTTAAAGGTAGCAAAATACCTCAAATAACACACATGCGGACATTATTCTTACAACACGTCCACGCACCAGATGTCAACATCAAACCACTCTATCCAATGTCCAACATCATCACATCTTTCAACCCTAATAAAAGTTTCCTCTATTTGTTGGAAACCTGTGACAGCCAAGTCCAAACTTCCCGATTGTGATTGACTCTTTGGCGATGATTGAGATGGGAAACAAAAACAAAACAAACTTCCACAGAATGTTGCATATGTATCAGACAGCCTCTGCACAAAAAGGATATTACTACACCTCCACTTTTAGCATGTCCGGGCAAGTAACATCAACCACACAGTTAGTTCATCACCATCAAACGACAACGATTTGTAACATTCGTTCACGGTTTTTTTTTTTGGTAGGTATGAAGGGTAAAAAAAACTTCATCATTTGTGTGTTTCTTTTGGGGTTTTTTTTGTTTGAAGTTTGAAATACGATTCTAAAAGAGAGCTTACTCCCGCGAGAAGTATGAAGATCGAGCCGAGTTTTTAGTTCTCTCACTTCGTTACTGGTTAATTGCTTATGGCTGACCCCTTGTGTCTCCATAGCCTTGCCCTGGAGATACTAAAATTGTTTACGTACACCACATCTGCCCGGCAGCAGTAAGCATCTCGGCAACGACAAAACATCATCTCATTCTGCAATAAAAGTACGATGCATTCCTGGCTTAAACCTTGCAATTATGGAAATAGGCTCCAAGCCCGTGTGCAATATCTCTACCGGTGACGAAGCCGGCCGGCCAGCAGCTACGATTCGGGACAGTAAAATCTTACCCAGTGCTGTAGGCCACAATACATTTGGGGGGAACTCATCATTGGAGTAGGAGGACTTTAAGCGGGCGATTCCTACCGGTGCAAATTAACCTTCAATATTAAATTTATGACTACCTGGGTGGAATGATTTTCTGATGAATCGTTGAAGATCGCGCCTGAGAGTGACACGGTACAGAGCACGAGTGTTGTGGCGATGTGTAAGCGAACAGCAATAACAGATTACGACCATGACGGATATAGGATTCCGTCGCAAACGAAACCTTCCATGGGTCTTATTTCGCAACACCCTCGTACTGACTGATCCTCTCCATCAGTTGCACCATTCTTCACTTGCCTTTCTTCTCTACAGCAGCCTCACTACGGTGCATGTTACTTCATTGTTTGTGATCCTCGGTCAGAGGATCCAATGATTTCATCTTGTCCCTTGTGCAAAAAAAATCTGCTCTCTAACGCTTCTTCGCAAGGAACTGGGAGAAGCACATCTTCCAATGAAGAACGAATTCGAAAACTGGTTTCAAAGCCGTAAAATTGCCCGAAACACCTTCTGGTCATCAATAAGCAGACACACCACGATGCACGATCGGACAACAACAATGGGCAATGGACAGCATCATTCAGTGGTGGCCATCCGTTACCCATTTAAGGCACCGCGCGCAATGTACCGGCCGGCGAGCATGAAGCAAAGGTACCAAACCCATGTTATATTTCATGCCTGTTCCGTAGAATATCACATGCTACGGTTTCCGGGTGAGAACAATTTTAGACACAATCGACCAATTGGAAAGGGTTGCCCCACCCGAACGTTGATGCCGTTTTGAGAGAACCGTAAATCGCTTTTGCGATAGACATCCTCTTGCTGAACCGAGGGCACAAATACTACCTCCGAATGCATGGATGCAGTTGTTAAATTTATAGAACGGTATAACATACCACACACGAAATGGTTATTGGTGCACAGGACACAATTTACATTTGTGGGAATGCAAAAAAAATAGAAGGACTTAATTGACGTTTATGTGTAAAACCTTATCGCTACTCTTCTTATCTAACACGTGTCTAATACGGAATTTGTAACTTAGAACCAAATAATACATTACAAATACAAATAGTACATCCACTAGTGATCACATACTTATTTTTTTTTAATTTATTTGGTTATCTCCCGAATCCCGATCCCAATCTCTTGGGGTGACTCGATGGTGTATGTAATAAACGGCACGGCTCCACACGGCAGGACCGGGGATCAAATCCCATCCGAACCGTCCTCCCGTAGCAAGGACTGACTATCCAGCTACGTGGTAAAATCCGTGGTGGTGACCGTGGAGGTCGTTATGCCAAGAAGAAGAAGAAGAAATCTCCCGAAAAATGCAAAAAATGTACCAGATTCAGTCTACCGGTACAGGGTTACAGGTTTGCAGGGTTTTCGCAATCAAAGTAACAGGGTTTTTGAGTTGGAGCTATTTCTCGAACTCAAATATGTTCAGGTAGATCTGAAATCCTTCCCACTTTTTGGGTCTTTTTGGAAGCTGAAATCGATTCTGAAGCACGAATTGTACGAAATGTACAAATTGAGGAAACTACGAACAGAATCGATTTCACCTTACAAAAAGTCCCAAAAAGTGGGAAGGATTTCAGATCTACCTTGACATATTCCAGATTTACTGGAAATAAATCCAGGAATCCAGGAGACCCTGAGAGGTCAATCAGTCAGCGCCCTTTACTAGTGTCCTGTTTTTATTAAATTAAGATATTACCAAATATGTATGCGATATTAAAAGAGAGAAACTCAGCAAAAGGCGGATATACGACGGTTGGTGTAATAAAACTGGTCATGTAATAAAACTTTAAGGACATACGAGCAGACATGGTGAAAGTTAACGTTTATAGGAGACCTTGCAGGAATGCAGTTTTCTTCGCACATTTTTTTTTTAATTTTCTCTTTCTATTACACCCATGCAGTGGAAGGTGCAATTAAAGGAATGATGACTTTATTGTTCATTGGTCAGTTGTACAGTTTTAAAATAACATTCCGCTTAATTGCACCTATATACATACAGTGTGACCAGAACTACCGATTTATCTGTATTCCTACCGATTTTTGATTAGCCTACCGATTCACAGACAAGCACCCTGAAACTACCGATTTTTGAAGAATCCTACCGAAAATCACAGATTTTTCTTAATATGGGTGAAGAAGTCATTAATGTCATGAATAAATTGTCTACAGACAATGAAACACTGAATGTTTCTCCCAAGGTTTGGCTCTTTTTGTGTCGCTGAGAACGACAAAATTCACAACATTTCAACATTTCCATTTACCCTGCGACCCCCCCCCCCCCCCCCCCCCCGCTCACACGTATTAGCTGAAAAGAACATGAGGCGAACAGAATTAGGATCATACCGACAACTACCGATAAATTTTTTGCTTTCCTACCGATAACGAGGAAAACAATCTGGTCACACTGTATACATACGGTGTTGATGAATATGTCAAGAGGGTGGTGTATAATTACCCTCGCAACGCCAAAGCATCTGCCATGGCACGCTGGGCGCTTTCACCTCGAGAATGGAGACTCGACGAACCCTGCATCTTATCCGTAGTCCTTTTTGACATTTCAAAACATACATATAGCAACCCTTTAAACGCGCGTCCAAATAGCCTACTTCGACTAACTTTCTTCTGTTTCCCCTAGCGAAATAACCTCTCTTCTTGGTGAATGTATTTGATTTTTGTGTTCAAAAAAAAACTACCCCGTAGTAATGCAAGAGCCCCTGAGATAAAACTCAAACGAACAAATCCACCCCGGGACAATAGCGGCATGCTGCATGATTTTGCTGTTGCAGCTTTTTGGTCCCTTCGCCACACATGTAGCATGTATGTGTGTGTGTGTTTGGCCTTTCTTTCATACTCTTTCTCTCTTGTTCTCACCGAGTTCCCGCTGCAGGATGTAAAATGAATGAAACAACGGGAAATCTGCACACATTTTCCTCGGACACATCCATCACCGGGACGCCATAGAAGCAACAACGAAAAAAAATACACCAAACACGCATGCCATCCCACCCCACACCTCCCTTTCTCTAATTCCTTTCCACCCGGTAACATCAACGAATACAAAACGGTAGCGAACAAACCTGGTTTTCGAACAAACACACACCGAAATATTCGTTTAGACAAAAATTAAGAAGAATTTTCTCTCTCTCTCTCTCTCTCTATCTCTCTCTGTTTTTCATCCCTTAGAATGTTTCGCAAAAGGGGGAGAACGCATGGGGACGCCTTCTCTTTTCTAACAGCAACAAAAAAAACAGAAAAAAATGCAAACAAATAAAAAAAACAACAGAATCCCCCCTTCATAAAGAAGGTAAACGAAAATTGTTGGAAAAATGCATTTTTCCTAATTTTTTTTTTATTTGCCAATGCTGTTACTTTCATATCATTTTTTTGCGTGTGTTGCATTCAGAGAATGTTGATGTATGTTCTTTTAACAGATCATCGGAACATATTGAAGGAGGAGAAGGGACGAGGAAGAATAGGGGAAGTCCCCTTTTTCCACTACGATGGCGTACATGAAATCGTCGTTTTTCATCATGCTATTGGTTCTTTCTTTCTTCTACGTTTTTTCATATGAACCCTTTCGCTTCCTAACTTTGTGCGGGCATTTGTTTTGTACTTTCCGTTTGTTCCCCGTTTTTTTCACCCATTTTCGTTGCATTCGCGTGCCGAGTCTACACACCGACGAGCCAGCCAGCTGCGATGATGATGCGTTACTTCCGGTTTATAGCTTTGCACAATCTGATGCCCTTACTACCACCCCACCCCATATAGCTTGGTCTCTTCCCTCCGCTTTCCTACGCTCTTTAAGAGTTTTATGCTTTCCTGTACTTTCTTCCTTCGTGGGGTGGTAGCGATGGTTTTTTTTGCTCTGTGCCAAATTTTCACACAAAAATTGCACACACGATAAACGGTTATGGGGACGGGGAGAAAATCCCTTCGAATAGATAAAAGTAGGGAAAAAATTCGTGCATCATGAGGCGTTCAAGAGACCACTTATGTGCCGCGAAGATATAAAATGGGCATGAATTCCCTCTCTCCTCTCTTTCTCTCTTTCTCTTTTCCCATCCTTGTTCGGTGTGTGATTGAGAAAAATTTGATAAATTACTTTGAAATCATCCATAAGTGAACATAAACGCCTTTCCTTTTTTTGGTGCTCTTTTCCCTAATTTTTTGGGAAACAAGAACAACATAAAAAACCACCCCTAAAACACATGACGGTGGAGAGGGTAGAATGTGTGTTATCGGCAGGGCTGAAGAAGAGTTTGCTCGATTGATGGATAGAAACAGGAATTTTCAATTTATTGCACACATGAGGAAGAAGAAAAAACGATGATAGAAAAGGGCCATACTTCATGCTTCGATTATTCGGTTGGTGATGCTAAAATGTGTGGGAAGTATGATTGGTTCTTTAAACGTTTATGTTTTTTTTTGTGATTGATTACCTATTATCTCTCGCTAATCAGCAATTAAAGTGCAAATAAAACACACATTGGCATTTTTAGTTATAAAAATAGTCAAGTAAATCATAAAAGACGAACAAAAAAATGATAAAAAAGGTATTTGTTTTTACTGTTGTTTTTCAATTATTGTTGAACTGTTTGATAGACAGCATCCACGTTGCTTTCCAGCACATGCGTGTGGCTGTTGCCTTTGTCTATGTATGTTAACATTCTTTCCTGTACCAAACCATGCAAAAACACAACATTCGACACATATTTTTCAAAATGTAAACCATTATTCTTTTTCTCATGCCAACGGATGAAGAAAAGAAGTAAAAAAGCAAAAAGAAAATGTCAATATTTACGTTAAAAGCATTATTTGTCTGTCACTTAAAATTGTAGAACATATTGGTTGTTAATGGATTATTTACTCAAAATTTATAAACTTTTCTTTCCTTCTTTCAGCCAATACGGGAGTTCGACGTAGTTCGAGAAAAGGTAATAAAAAATACAGTTACTAACAAATGGTACGATCGTCCAGAAGTATGAGATCTATCCGGGGCTACACACAAGACCTTTAGAGACTTAAATGTCCACATTGAAACTATTCACCCAACCAAACTAGTTCTACCAATAAACCAATTGGACAGGTAGTCAACCTTTTCTCGCACTTAAAAAGAACAGAAAACAGAAGAAAACATAATCAATATCTCCAATGATACTCTCAAATGCCCACAAACACCTCTTATTTAATCGGATTTCACACTCTGAACGAACATCATCACAAAAGCAACCAATAACAAATGCTCCGTCAAGGGTCTCCGGCCAGCGTTCTTTTCCTATTTCTTCTTTGCTTCATTTTTATGGAGAATGGCTTTATTAACCTCTTTTTTTGAGAGATTTTTATGTATTTACCAACTAAATCCACGACTCTTTCTTGGTGAGATGGATGAACAAAACTGTCTTTTACACATTGACAAACAAAGGACTGCTGGAGGATGCCTAAATTGAGTTTGGTTACGAAAGTTAGTATGCTAATTATGCTCCCTACCGACATGATCTTTTCCCTCGTTTCTTCAACTACTATTCGCTCATCGATCTCCCAATACCCGGAAGCGCATGTTCAGCCATTTGTGAAATGAAACATCAACGATAACACGATGTGACATAAAATGGAAAGCATACGGAAAAATGGAAAACAAAATTCCAAACGAGATGAAATTGGAAAACGTGAGCAAGATTAATAAAACACAAGTCCGTCTGTGTCCCATTCGGCACGAAAAATGAACTCTTTTAAGCAAGAATTTATTTTACATAAAAATGATATCTCTTTTTGTTTGAAAGGAGACTTCAAAGGGCTGTCTCACGTTACGTTTTTCTAATGTTGTTCTTTGAATGTTTTGGATGTATGGCAAACACCACAAAAGATCGAAATGATAATATGTTTGGGAAATAATTAATAATCGACTATTGCATTGGTGCCTCTTAGAAAGACGCGAAGTTTAGTTTGAAGAACTCCAAGAATAGATAGACAGAGATTTCAGATTTTCTTCCCCAAAAAACGTGATCAATAGGTTTGCCACTCTTATGTACCTGACATTGTCTGTCTGACTTCGATTATGTACTAAAACATGAAATAGTTGAAGAAATCCTTCTCCCTGTGTGATAGCTCCACAACGTCACGGAGGAACTCCGTCAATATCAACGTCATCAGAGAGTCGTCAATAAGGTACATGGGTATAGTTCTACGATCAATTCCACAACTCCATAACTTCATGAAGAAACATCCTTCAGAAACTGCTTGTCTCCTGTTCATTCGAAAATCTCTCACTCTCGATCTCGTTTTTTTTTTCTCTCATCCAATTTCAATTTCTAAACAGAGCATCCGTAAACGACGCATCCAAGTCTCCGGTTTTCCAGCTTTCGTTTTCATCGAAAGCTAGAACCACTACCACCAAGGAATGGTCGTCTCAAGCATCAAGTCCACCACACACTGGTGCACTGTCTGTGCAACGGGAGATTATCCGGCCAGTGTGCTTGAGAAGAATAATGCAATTTACATCCTTTCCACTTTGGTCACTATCTCATCCAAAGGGGGGAGTTTTCCCCCCAAAACAAAACAGGGAAAAAAGCATTTCATTTCCGTTTTCAGTAACTAACTTCCTTTGACTTTTCCTATTGCTTTCCACATCCACAACACTAACAACATTCGGGGAGAGATTTTGTCCTGCGTCCTTTTTACACGCTCGCATAACTTTCAGAAAACTGTTTTTTTTTGGTTCACCTATTGAACAAAGTTTTGTGTTGGCTTCATAAATCTTACAGCAACCCTGAGAAAAGCAAAACGCAAAGGGAGGAAAATGCTTTTATGCTATCAACTCCCACCACCCGGCCATCACCGGCTAGAGTGTTGTGTACATAGAGCCGACGTAGTACATACGCACGCATTTAGTGTGCGAATCCCGTAACCATAGTGAAAGAAGAAAGCACATAATGCGTTTAAAGGGTGGGATAGAGGATTTAGCAATTTCCCACTTTTTCTCTCCTTCATCCTTTCGATGGATGTACCTACCAGCAATTCGTATATCGAAACGTATCCGAACACATGGTTCATGCACATTCACAAAAGGGGGGAGCTCGTGGCTCGATGGGGTGGTACTTGGGAGCTATTAGAACGAGTAACTATTTCGACAGTGTGCGAACGAATGCAAAGGGCGCATGTGCCATTTAGCGGCAAACGAATGCGAAAAAAAAGCGTGTGCACCACAATGGCTCGATGGAGAAAGCTAGTAACTATCATTTGAAAGTATTTGCTTGGTTTATAAACGGAGAAATAGCTCTCCCTGTCTTTCCGACACAGTCTTGCCTTCTCTTGGAAGACAGGGTGGGTTTTTTATGCTTACCACCAAATAAATAAAAAAGATACATTATCCTGTTAGTAAGGCTAGTAATGGAGTTTTTATACAAAACTTTTTTTTGCAAATTCGTTCCAAAAACATGGAGAAATTTATTATCATGAATGGATAAATTTTGTTGCTCTATTTGAAGTAGTGTTCAAACTTCAATATAGATCTATTTGCAATAGTGTTCAAAATATCAACAAACTTATTTAAACAATGGAAACAAGTTTTGTGTAAGGACTGTAAGATGTGAAGTGAATAAATATAATTTTTTGATAAAGATTTCTAACAACCCCAAACATCGAATCTGCAGCTAAATTTCATAGAAACCGTTCTATTTTTTCAATGGATTGCAAGGATTTTTGGATCCATTTTCATTTATAAATATATCCCAATTCCCATTTATGTTCTAGAATAATATAATATAATAATATAATATTTGTTAAAGGAATTGGATGCAAGATTTGTAATGCAATGCAGCCGTTTCACTATCACTTAAAAACAAAAGTTTAAAAATGCTTAACATATAAAAAACATTTAGATTTTTTATTTACATTTTTTTATTTACATTTATTTACAAAACACATCAAATACAAACAACAGCGTGCAAATTAAACATACAATTAATATGACTTTGCTGTTCACAAAATATCCTAAAACACGAACAATGTCTACCTTAAACGATCCTTTGCTCGCTGCTGCTAGGAGAAGCAAAAACACCCAAAAACACCCTGCCATCATACCCTCAAAAGAGGCTTGCAAAAAGGTTCGATGTCCTTTTGCGTGGGGACCACCGTCTGTGCGGGTTTTGTTTTGCTCCTTTTGCATGTTGTTTCTCCCTGTCCGTTCCCTTTTCCTTTCTGCTGACAGATTCAGCATCCCATCGTTAGATATCACTATCTCTCTCTCTTTCTTTCGCTTTTCTCTTTTCCCCCGCTAATGTTTTGCGAGCTAAGCTCTTGCTGTCTCTCTTCCGCACTCGCTGAAACATGCTTCCAATCATCGTTTCATGCTTCGCGATCTCTTTCGCACTAATTCTTCTTGCGCAAATAACATAAAAAAACATAAATAACCAAATCATATTTCATTTGTGTTGTTTCATTCATAGTCCTATCGTAAATGTTGTGCACATGTCGGAAGATACCTCTTCTTATTTGCCATTTAATATCGTTGCACAAGTATCGGTGAAATCGGTGAACAAGAAATACCAACAGACATGACGATCATCATCACTGATATTTTTTTTTTTCGTTCAAGTGTGATGTCTGATGTTGTGTAGCATGTGTTTTTACCAGTCTGTCAACTGTCCTATTTCCCCCGATGTAAATTTTCTCTCCAGCATGCAAGAATCACAACAAGATTTGGTAACAAAACGTGATTTGCCATACAATTTGAAAAATTTTTTCCTTTTTTTTCAAAAACCATAACATAAGAAAAGAATTTTAAAACTATGAAACAAAAAATATATTTTTTCTGATTTTAATCACGTTTTTGGTTCGTAAGGATAAATATGTGGTTCTAGATCAGAACCAGCAATCATAAATTTTGGTTCAGCAATGTTAAAAAAGCAACAGCATGACATTGTATGCTTCGGATACGAAAAAACAGAGAGAAACTACAAAACAAAGATTTCCATTCTTTTCTTATTTTTCTTCTTGTTTGGTTTAACTTCTCATCCTGTCCTGTATGCTTCAAAAACGCCGGATCAACCGGTGCAATTTGACATACGCCAGCGATTCGATAAACAACAAACCCGGGTGGGGGGGGGGGATTGCATCGAGTGCGAAGAAGTAACACGCGCTTCGGATACAAGCAACCATGGTACAGAAAACAAAAGTGAGAAAAGTGCAAGAGAGTTTCTCTGTTTTATGCTCACGCTTCTTTCACATAGCAGCCAACATAGAGGCCGAACGATGCTTTGACAGATCCAAACAGCCCGGCTTGCTGCGTTTAAAGAAACGGGGCAAGAAACGCACTTCTTGCTGAGAGTTAGGTGCACGCTCTCAGAAGACTTGAAGACACCCAAAACATGCTCCATACGCTGGGCCAAAAAGGCAGTTCGGCTTCACCATCGCGATGGCACGAGGTCAACCAACATGCGATAAAGTGACAAGCAGGCAGCAGCATTGTCCGAAACCGGTTTTCTGGCTGGCCTTCTTCTTGGGTAGGCAGCAGCAGCTCCTGGAGCGTGGAGCGAACGGCTCTCTGACCCCCATGCAGTTTCGAAGCGTGTAGGATGAGATGGAGCAGGAAGATGGTATTTCCGTGCATGCTGTTTACTTTTGTGCTTTGTCTCTCTCACTCTCTTTCTCTCTCCCTCTCTCCCTTACGAACTTTCTACCCCCATTTATGCTGTGGGGATTTTGCATGTGCCCATCGTGTGAGGCATTACGCACACAGAGACACGGTAAGAAGTCTGCTACAGCTTCAGCTTTGTAAATCCATCACCCCCGAAGGGCACAAGCATAAAAAATGAGAAGTATTCTTCCAAAAATAACGAACGAGAATCAGTAGAGTGAGTAAGCAACGGAAAGGGGAGCCTCCAGACAATGCAGAACTTGACCGTTAGAAATGAAGCAACGAATGTCGATGTGTTTTTTTTTGTTCCGTTGTCCTCTTGTCGCGGAAAAATGGACGAGATCTTGAATCGCGAATATTTGCCGGTGAAAGACAGAAAAACATTGGAAGCAAAAATAGCAAAACGAACGAACGAAACAGCACGAACTGCACTAGGGGAGAGCTCACTATGGAGAGGATCCACGGGAAGCAAAGCAATAAAAATGGTCTTTGCCTCTTCGTCGACATCGTCGCCTACTACGCGCCGGATACTGTACACAGGGCATAACAAAAATAACTCGTTTATGCGGCAAACAGAGAGGGTTTTTTTTATTATGCGCAGAAGGGAGATGGAAGGCCTGGGCGAAATATGCACATGTTGCCCAGACAAACAGGATGAGGGAATACACGATTGAAGCCCTACTTTGTGTGAGCGAGCACGGGACAAAACTGGTTAGACGGGTTGGTTGGCGGTCTCTTCTCATCAACCTTCCCAAACCCCAATCACCCACCCCTAAATATCCAACTACAAAATCTATCCCCGACAGGGATCAGGTTTCGCCTCTTGAACTAGCTCTGAACCATCGCTTCGAAGAGGAGAAGTATAGATGAAAGTGTATTGGTAGGAACATAAACCATACACACACACACATGTAAAGATAACACGCCCGCTGTGTCCTCTTAACAGGATGGGGCAGTGGTAGGTAAGCAAACAGACTTGGGGACCGGGGGTTTATAGCACTTGGTCCACGGACTTCACATACGATCCTGTATAGCTGCAGAGCATTTGTATTTTTCTTGCATGTTCTGACTGACAGAATCGAACATGATTTCAAACAATGCTTAAGATAATTTATGGCTGGTCAATTTGTATAACAACATCAACCACCAGAAAAATTAACTCTCTAATGTCAAAAATGGCTAAATTCAATACATAGAATATCCTTTTTTTAACATGCTTCAATTCATGAAATTACATTGTTAAGAGCAGGACAGTATATACCCCTAGACGAGAACGTACAGATGAGAGACAAAAAAACAACATAAAACGAGATGCGAGATACACACCGCAACACTGCATGGTCCAAGTGTGCGTTGACGACGCTGTCAAAAAAGGGGATAGCGGGGCACGAATGAGAACCAAAGTAAAAGAAACGTAAAAATGTACGGAATCAAACGTAACTGATGAAAACAATCGATCGAAAGTAAGGAAAGGTAAAAGAAAGCATATACAATACATACAAAAGTAAGTTAAACTATATAAATAACAAAATAAAACAAAACAATAAATACCTTTTAGTAAAAAACATCGAACCGCGGGGTCGATCCATTTTAGTGGGACTTTTTAGGTTACCGCACCTGTCCCAGGGTGGGTGTGATGAAGGGTGGAGGGAGTTAAATTGAAGAAAAACTAAAGCGGCACGATGCTCACAAGCTCGTTAGGATACAGTTTGCGCATTGCATCGTGATACACAGCTGGGATGGGGATCTTGATAGAAAAAAACACGCACACCGAAACATACACACTGCGAATTATGCGATATAGTTGATCACGATGATCGAAAACGCCACACTGAGCAGTAACACATTCAAAATACACAGAAGCAACGGATGAGTTTAGTATAGCTTAATGCTTAATAAAATGTACAATAAAATGCACAAGGCATAAGATCAAGCGCACGGTAACGAAACAAAGCACGCAGCTGTAAACGGTTCCACCCCGAAGCATATATCCATCAACGCAATCGCAATACATAACAGGGAAGAAGGAAGGTTTTGGTACCTTTTGTATCCTTATCCTCACACAGCAAGCGGCTGATGAGGGCGAGAGTGAGACCGGTTGACATTTCTCTCATGCATTATTCCTGTTTTTTTTTTCGATGCGTGCAATGTTGTTGACAGTTGAACGGGGCCAAGCGGAACTGTGTGTGCCGTTGTGTCGGTGCTCACAATTTAGCGCATCCTTTTGGGGGGCGTGTGTGATGATCGATGATTATTAGTTGTGTAGCAGCGTTACAACCGTTGTGCCCGAAGTAACGGACAGTCATCAAGTTCTACGCTAATCACAGTGTGAAACACAAAACACCCAAAACCCGAAAGACGATCCCTTTTTGGGGGTGGTGGTCCAAGATACCATTGATCGTATGAATCAGTGGGCAGGGAAATGGCAATTACCATAGACACACACTCACACGCGCGCGCACGAACACACCGGATAGTAGATTGACCCGCTTTTACTAACCGTCCTAAAGGACGATAATTCACTAGCAGCGACCCACAGTCAGTGAGATTTGCGTTGCCTAATTTAACCCTCTCCACAGTTAAAAGAACAAACACAGTTTAACACACCGGACACCCGACATTAATGCGATGCTGTCTCACACGGAGCGAAAGATTTCGTGACACCGCAAGGAACGAAACAAACTGACTGATTCATTCGGCTCGTCCATTGTGCTTACCAGCCTTCACTTGCTATGAATGCGCTACTTCGACGAAACCCCCGGATACATCTGTAACGGTGTGTGTATGTGTATATGTGCGCGCCCGCTTACCCTCTCTCACGGGTGTATGTGTGTTAGTGCAGTCCACACGTGCTGGTGGTGAGAATGTATTTTCTCTCTCTCTCTTTTTCCATTGAAGCGTTAACTAAATTTTCAAGCACCCACACACAACACACAACCACCCCTATGGTATCTCTTTCCCACCTACAGTCGACGAGAGTGTGCTCTCTCGCTCACTCAACAATTCTTTGTTTCGTATCACGCTGTAACAGACCTTTCTATTCAAGTCTTTTGCTTCTTTCGCATTCTTCCACGTTTTGCTATCGCACATTGGGCTCTCCACACGTTCATTACACAAGGTTGTCAATAAAAAAAGAAAGTCAACGCACATAACAAAAAAAAATATTATACGACACATATACGCACACTGCCAAGAAGAACGGTTTGGATTGTGTGCGCGCGCACCCTCATAACACTGCATATCCACAGTTCAGTGGACCAGTAAAATTAAATACACCATTGCTCGCGTCTCGTTCTGGCATGCATGTTGAATTACTTTACCCTTATCAGCGCACAAACCCGGCAAAAGAGTCAACGAAAAAGTGTGTGAATAAGAAAATATCCTACATAAGTCCCCTCCATCGTTTTTCGTTTTCCAACCATTCGCGCACACATTCAAACGATGTATTGTGCGCATGCGTATACGTGATGTAGCAAGCGAGCGAGTGTGTGTGTGTGTTCGTTGCTTCAAAAAGAAAAAAAAAGCTTCGAAATGGGTAGCGAGAAAGAGTAGGCTGTATCTTTCCCAATGCTACACCGAGCCATATGAACGAATGAAATGGAATGAAAGATGTCAGAGACGAAATAGGAGAAGCCCTCGAGGCAAAGGGAAAGGTAATTTCAACGACCCACTCCAACAGGGCGCTATTGAACAAAGGGAGAGAAAAAAAATATAAAAATGGACCACCACGACTCTACGACTCTCGTAGCGCGATGGCGACTGCGCATGAGTTCAAAAAGGGATGGGATGAGAAAGGGAACACGGCGAACAATAGTGGCACCATTCCTGTCAAACCCTCCCTGTTTTACCCTATCACTTACTCCAACTGCCATTCTTAATACTATTCTCTCGTTTTATCTCAGCAAGCGCACACAGCCAAACGAGAGGAAGTAGGCGCGCAATATGAACACTTTTCAATGGGATAGAAAGAGAAGTAAGCATTTCCTGTACTCGAGAACTTCCCTCTATCATTGCGGAGTCGAAGAAAAAAATATGAAATTACGACTGGCGTCGATGTTTCCCATTTAGCCCATCAGTTATTTTTAAGCTGCTCGGAGTGGGGTGGAAAACATTCTAATTCTAGGGGAATGAGGAAAGTAATAAAAAAAAAACAACATTCATTCGCCGCTATACAATCTGGAGAAGGGGAGAGACGTCCAACACGCACTGTACAAAGGTACGTACACATCGGTGTATGTGTTTTTTTTGTTAACGCTGCCTATGTATGCGTTTGCCTATCGAAGGAACGGAAGAAACGCTCAATATTCCAGGAATACGTTAGAATACAAGGGAAGCAGCGATTACTGGGAATAATCCACCCTTGCAGCTTCCTTTCCTTAGCCTTGTGGCATGGTACGTTTTCTAGAAAAAGAAGAACAAAGTACAATTGCGAAACGTTTGCCGCATGTGCAGTGATTTCTACACCGCGTCAACCCTTGGACGCAGCGCGAAAAGATCAAACGTATGCAAACACATGCAAGGGTTAATAAGCGATAAGTGTGGTAGAACAAGATGACGATTACAGGGGGCGTTCAATGGTACAAAAGTTTGATAATTTTAAAATATATTACTTCTTTTTGTCTTGCCAATAGATGGGAGTGAGCATTTTTATAATGCCTTTTTGGTAAAGAACATAGAGAAATGGTTGAAATATTGAAATTAAGTTTTAAATTAAAAAAAATATTAAAATAATAAATTCTATTATTGTTTATTTTTTCTTTTTTATTAAAAAAAACAACAGTAAAATATTATTAATTTCAACGCTCTCGTCTGCATTCTCGAAATCCAATCAACGCAAAATCGACAAATCGATAGTTCTGGACATCTCGCGAGCCATGAGAACAAAAACCCATGATCAAAGCAACCATGAAATTTTTCATTCTCTGTGCTTCCTTCAATCTACCACGTGACAGCTCTTCGGGGTTCGCCTGCACTGAGAAAACTATTATCCCTGCAGGATCTTCCCTGGGTGTGTGCAACAGCAGCTCGGCCAAGTAAGCCATTATTATTATTAATGTCCATTTTCGATTTTTTCCCTCACACTGTTGGCCATCGGTGTTGTTCCCTAAATTTATCATCTGTTCCATTTTGACCTAAGTCATTGCGTGTCCTCCGCACCCTACTGTTGACGACGACATGCATTGTTTGGTATCGTTACCGGCAAAGGGAGTGTTCTACTCGATGTACGGATATGCGTTTAATGAAAGTATGAGTTTTTTGATTTCATGGACGATAGACAGTTTGGATTGTTCAGAAAAGAATGGAAAATATCGAAATTTTTCTATAATTTTTTTTACGTATTCTTGTATTTTTGTATTCGCTTGCGAAAATATTCTCAATACAAAATTTGAGGTAGTTTAACGTTAACGGTAATGGGTTTGGGTACATTACATGGTACTGTGACGTGGAAACGTTTCTTTAACTTTTTTGGATACTGTAACTTAGGTATTGTTTTGTATATTTTAAACGAATTTGATGTTGTAATTTTTTTTTCAGTTTAACACAATTTAAACTTCTTCATGTTAAAATTTAATACAACACTATACACTAATAATGATCAAATATTATATGATGCTTTTTTGAACTAGTTTTTTTTGTATGCATTTTGACGCTTGGAGGCTCAAATACTGCTAGCTTTCCATACAAACTACAATACAATCGATTTCATAAAAAAATCGAGTTCCGTCGAGATGCTCAAAAACAGAGGATTTTTCGAAGATATCCGAAAATATTCGAAGACATGGGAAGCTCATGTTTCCTATATAATGAAAATGTAAACAAACATGTAATTTGTTTTAAGTAAACATTCAATTTGATAAAGTAAACCCCATTTTATTTTCACACGTTGTTTTATTACACAGTACATGCGTCTCCGAGTTACATCAAAATCGTCGTAAGTCGAAAATACATCGTTTATAACCATACATAGAGAATCGAAAGCTTTATTAAAATATTCTAGAGGAATAAAATAATCTAAAAATCGTTTTGAAGAGTATATTAATTAATCTTTTCAATATCTGTTCAATATTTCGTTTAAATATATTTATCGAGAATGTATAAGTTTATTCCAACTATTTAATTTTTATATTCAGGGAATACCATGATTTTTAAGCGTTTGCCGGTGAAAATTAAAAAAATTGACAATTTGAGCAAAATAACAACTGTTAACTGTCATGATCAAAATCGTCGTATCTGCGAATAGTCGTATCTCGAGGGGATCGGGGGACGCCTGTATTTATTAAGCAGAAAAACAGCTCCAGTGCAGCTTTTTTTAACTAAAGCTATCAAAGACTCCCACAACAGGAAAAAAATCGCTCTACATTGGTAAACACAATTAATTCCTTTTATCCAATGAACACAATTTAAATTCATTCAATGAATCCTGATATTATTTCTTTTGTATTCTTTAAAATTTCAATAGAAGCAAAACTTAAACAGAAAAACAAAACAAAATTAAGTAAAAATCTAAATTACTTATTTTACATTGATAAAATAATTAATATTAATGGTTCAAATCAAACCCCGTATTGCTGGGTAAATTGACTAAACATCAAATAAGATACATTTCTGTTACTCATGTACAAAGGAAATTTTAGTTCAGGAAAGTTTAATATTTATAAATTCAAACAAATTACATTTTTCAAACATCCAGTAGAATGCTTCCTGTATCCCTGCTAACCGAGCGAAACACGGTGGTACACAATAATGGATAGAAGGGAAGGAATTTAACAAGCACCCAACAAAAAATACCCTAAAGGAAAAAAGAAGAAAAGGATCTCCACCCTTCTTTTCGGTTCTCCGGTTCTGCCATTTTCCACTTCGAAATCATCAACCGTTCCGGCCCGGCCAAGCGTTCCCTTGCTTTAATCATTCCCGTTCGAGGCAGCAAATTCTGCCTATCCCGGTGTTTAAGTACAAACCCCTTGGGGGTAAAACACACACCATCAGACGAAGCAACAAACCAGCGCGAGAGAGAGATAAGCGAAGGAGGAAAAAAGTAAAATGAACAACACGAAAACGACGACAACATAATTTATGCCTTTTTCGTCATTCTTTCGTGTCTGCTTCCTTCATTAAACACGGACCGACCTGCTTCGGCATCCCACCACCCCGTCACCTGATCCTGCATCCTGCGCACCATGGAAGCGTTTTCAGCGTTTTACGCTCTCTGACCGCTTTGTCCTTTTGAAAAGAGATTATTTTTTTACTGCCTGTTATCGTTCCTCTTTTCGCTACACACGTTATACACGGTCATATACGCGGCGATCGCGCCTAATACGAACGTTGATGCAAACGGAAAACGGAAATTAATCTTCTGATCGTTTTTTTTGTTGCCTTTCTTACGACTGTACCTTTGTTTCGTGTGTTGATCAAGCTGCAGAATATTTAAAAAAAAACACACACACACACACATGCATTTATGGTTCGGTGATTAAACCGCAATAAACTAAGCAATTTGTTTAGTCGATAGAGATGTTTCCCTTAGCAAAAGCAAGAATACATCCTTCTAAAATGTAAAAGATTATTCGCTTTATGAGAGAAACGATCGAGTACGCTTGTTCTTACATGCTTCATATCAAGCGATCTTCTCTTTCCACGGTTTTGTTTGATTTAAGGATATTTTTCTTTCTTTTTTATCTTCAAATGATTCAATCATAGTAGCGCTTAAAAACAAGGGCAAATCCCAGCCTACTTCGACAAAACAGGGAACGCAAATGTGAAGCCTTTCTACCCTTCGTATTGAACACAACATTTTTCGACAAAAGAATTCAACTGGAATCTAGGGGTACGAATAGGGTATTCATTTTCGAAGTCCCGTGTCCTATACTGCATTCTTTTTTCCGAACTCTTCTACAAACCGGACTAAAATGAATGAATGAAATAGGGGAAGGATGTTTTCTCTTTCTTCTTCACGTGTAAACACACACACATGCGAAGGATATTTTATGCAGGATACGTGAACAATTGTTAGTGTTGAACTTACTCTGCACCCTTGGGAAACTAGAATTGGTAATGTAGAAAGAACGTAAACTGTCCGTACCATGTGTTCCGCCATTACAATTCTGATACATATGAAGCACTCAATTTAAACGCTGCATCGCTTATTGTAACGAACCCTCGGTTTTTTTTCAAAGGGACAAACGAAAAGAATGGATTGGTGAGAATGGAATGGAACGGTTTCGTCAAAAGGTAAGGGGAAGGTAGGAATATCTACCATGGACGCTGTATTGTATTCGAAGCTAAGCAAGAACAACACACATTGAAATAAAACAACAACGCCACGTACGCCATTTTGTACAGCAGGGCGGCAAACAAATTTAAATACGACATCAAAAATGTTTTAATCAAGAAACCGGTGGCGTAACTTTTCCTTTCTCGAGATTGCTTACTAACAAAATGGAGTATTTTATTTTTTATCACGTATAGAGTTGTACTCTTTCATGATCTGTTCTTTGTGTACTGTGATGATAAGCAATTTAAATCTTTTTATTATGAATAAAATAAAACTATCTGACCGACTACAATAAGGAAGCAGGTGGCTTTTCAAAGTTCGAAGAAGGTTAATATCGGAGAACGGGGCCGTATGTGATAAACGGCGGCGGTCCACACGGCAGGACCGGGTTCAAATCTCATCCGGACCGTCCCTTTGTAGGAAGGATTGACTATCCGGCTACGTGGAAAAAATAAATCTAGTATGCCAGAAATGACCGGCATCACCTCAGAGATCGTTAATCCAACAAGAAGAAGGAATATCCCCCACAAAGGTAAATTGTATTAAATAATATAATATGGGATGCTCGCTCTATATGAATTGTTAAGATGACCGGCAGATATACCTGCCGGGTGTACCGGTCATGTAAGTGCCACTGGTAATTTGTTACCGCTATTAAATCCCATCTTGCGTGATCTGTTCCCCAGTAGGCAGGACTAACTGCTAGCTACTACCGGCAAATACAAGTAAAGTAAACCAGAATTGGACATACCAAGACCTCCAAAGTTATAGTGACACGAAGAATAGAAGAGAATTAGTATCAAACATAAAATTGCTCCAAATCAAAGGAGATCTTTGCCTAGTAAGTACACCGTTGATTTTAGATCGGAACTTTTCCAGGTATCTTAAGAATACCTTTATTGAGATATAATTGGGAACACATAAAAAATAAAGTTTCTTGGTCAAAAGATCTCAAAAATCTAAAATTGCGATAAAAAAAACCAACGAGGTTAGTGGTGTATCGGTCTTCACACGGCAGGACATGGTCAAATCCCATCCTCACACAGAACTGCCAATTCCGTTATGGATAAATGAAGTCAAGTCATGCCATTGCTTAATGGCATACTTCTCTTGAGGTTGTAATGCAACAAGAAAATACAATGATCAAAAGATCTATTATCATACTTGTTTATGGGCATAACAACTTCAACATTCAAACCACAACTATCAACAACAATGTGTGAACAACATTAAATTTTTAATCAGAAAGCAGATAATTCACCAATACAGGTTCTTTAGATTTAAAATTGAAAAACGTAACATTCATCACAATTCTTTTAATAAACCACGATCGAGTGCTTAAGATTATTAATAATTAGTTCCTATCAAACATGTGACACTTACCATTTGTTCTATTTATTTTCTCAAAGAAAATAAACTTCCGTGAAGCGTTCCTGATAAGCAATTTTATGTTATGTTTCTCCACAGAACTCTGAAAAATAAGAGAAAAGCAATAACATGTTAATATGTTGCAAATTGCAAAACATTTGATTAAATTTAACATTAAGTGACAAGGTTGTTTTTTACGGATGATTGCCTTAAAGATAATTTTAAAGAACTGAATTGTGTCTCACCGTTTTTTGCAACTCTTACTACAGAAACGCTATCTAAAAGTCCTTCAGCAAACTACCAAACCCTTTTTAACACTAGAACTACCGGACCAGTCATTTTGACTGGAACGCTTCATTTTCATCACATAATTTTTTAGGGTTAAACAATTCCAAGGTAGGTGAAACATGAGTTTCACATACATATTCGATCGTACGATCTCCAATAAACAATAAAATATATTCCAACTCTTCGAAATTGTTTAAAAATTAACCACAAACGAAAAACGCTTTAAACGCTTGGTAGTTCTAGTGTTAATCCCAAAAAATGTATGTGATTATGAGGAAGAATGTCAGTCAAAATTTCTAATCTGAGAGTTCCAGTGTAAGCGTTACACAAAGCAAGTGATCGTATCAGCGATCTTTGGTTAAAGAAAAACACGCACATTCTTTACAACAAGTAAACCACAACTCTCGGCATGAGATCATCAGAAAACTATTCGCCTGTGCAGCAAATGAGTAAAGGTATGAAAGATGGTAAAACTCATAAAAACCCACGCTCGGCTAAATTTATTCTTTGCAGCAGAACAAAAACTAACAACGACACCACTTTAGCGAGAGGCAGCAAATCACTTGTAAGCGCGTATCTCTTTCACACCGATAGTGCTGTGCGTATAACGCCATCTCGCTTTTTGATTGAATGTTGATTTTACAGCAGCGAGTAGCATGTTGGCGATGGTGGAGGCAACCGCAGTTGCGCTGAAGAACATAAAGAAAAAGAAATAAAACACCCCACTCACACCTTTACATACAGCTCACCAACACACACACACACGCTCTGCTACACAAACAGCTTCCCTCTCCTACCAAGCGAATGGACGCTTGCAAGCGCTAGAAGCGCTAGTGTTCTCTTTCTAACGAATGGATATCTCCCTTGTACGATAGCTAGCTTGCCCTTCCTACCGAAAAAAAGGGATTTTATATGATTTTGTGTGACGTCAATGATCGCAGTATGTATTGGAGGGGAATTTTTTTAACAATCCACCCCGTAGATAGGCCATTTTCTATGGAGGGGAGACTACACGAATGACAGGGAAAAAAGAAAACAATTACCCTTTCCACTCGGACGGCGGCAGAGCACAATCGAGGCTTCATTGCACAGGGAAAAGAGAAAAAGAGAGATGCAATATCTCAGAAATACCATCTGCTCTTATCACAGCCAAAGTTGAATCATCGCGATCGGAATGAGACGGTATTCGAATAATGGCTTTTTTTGTTCCTCCCAGTCCATTAGCTACGTGAGCCTGTAGGAAGAGTACGCAGCAGAAGCGAAGAAACACAAGAAAACATCATTTCCAACCCTAGGGCGAATGGGATGGTGTTTTGCTGTATTGCTCACTTCTACCCTTGGGATTTCACCGTGAAGCGGAGAAAGAGTGCGCAAGATGAAAAATGACTGTCGAAGGCATCCAAGAGTGCTAATGGGATGGTTGGTAAAGTAACAACGGCAGCAAAAAAAAGCATTGTGGTTTCCTCCACTGCTGCTCAGTACCAGCTCTGTCGGCCGTCGACTTTCTTTGCTAACGTGAAATGGATGTTTTATTCGCTCATACCAGCGAAAAGAATGATGTATTTTGTACAAAATTCATTACAAAATGTTATTCCAAATGGGAGAATAAAGTAAGTAAAGGAATTACTGTTTAAGCCCACAACTATTGAAACACAAGAGAAGGGAAAATTGTTTACGGAAAAAGTTTAAATAAAACTATTTGACGACAGATAAAGCAGTGGAAAAGCGATAAAAAGCATACTTTACATTCGTTCGTATATTTTGCTTTATTTGGTTCATGGGTTAACTTTAACAAGCTAAAAAGGTAAAAAGATACAAGCTTAACAAAGCTGTTCATAGCAAATATCGACAAAACGGTAATATAGGACATAACTGGGTATCATATGAATCTTTGTGGTATTCAAATTTTCTAGTTTAAATGCCGGAACAACATTACAAGTAAGTAAATTGGAATTTAATGTATTTTCTTGCAATATTTTCGTAATGTTTGAAAATGAAATGAAATGAACAATTGCATCATCAGTGTATTAGAACGAAAGACAGAGAGCGAATAAGCGATAAAGAGAGGGACCAACATGATACATCTATTCTTTCGTTGGTTCTACACAAAAAAAATTACACCAGATACATGAGATGGTAATTGCATTATATTGATTCCGAGCATTTTCTTCCATGCGAGAATGATGAAATAAAATGAAGCGATGTACAAAAAGTTTTCTAATTTTAAGGGATTTATTTGGCGTTTGCTGCTATTTTGGAACAATTACTGCACAAAAAGGATACATCAGATGTTCGATTATACCACGGAGTCGTGTGAGTGTCGTTAGTCTAAGTCTAAGTTCTGATTAGAAATAATGTCTAAACTTAAATTTTAGTGTATTTATACTTTAAATAATTCTATTACACCCTCACAAACCTTACTAACGTCGGGTGTGGAATCAGTTCGGGCAATGATTTTTGTCTCACGCGCTAGTTCTTTTTGTCAAAACCCATCGAGAACAATGCGTCATTATCATGGAAAATATATTTTTTGTTTTTCCTAATTGTTGGACAGCATTTAAATAAAGCAAAAAAGGTGCCTTACTCGTTACGGAACCGGTACCATAGTGGTTGAAACCGAAATATCGGAAAAAAGTTCCGTCGGCAGCAACGCTGCCAAAGTAACAGGAGACCAGCTATGAGATAGTAACTCCCGCCAGAAGTACGTTTGCTCAATTGGAAGCGAAAATCTTCCAACGCCGGAATGTGTGTGCGAGCAACAAAGACAGCGAGAAGCT
The DNA here is from genome assembly GCF_943734845.2 of Anopheles funestus. Classification (NCBI taxonomy): domain Eukaryota; kingdom Metazoa; phylum Arthropoda; class Insecta; order Diptera; family Culicidae; genus Anopheles; species Anopheles funestus. The sequence continues at coordinate 41,974,910 of NC_064598.1, read as the reverse complement.
GAGAAGGCGAACAAAGAAAAGGAAAACTGTGAGTGGGAAAGCAAGCAAGCAAGCCATTCGGAACCTCACAATGCCGGACCAGATAGGGGACCGCTTCGCCATCAACACCATTGCCACCACCCGATATGGTGGTTTGAACGGAGAAATTATTAACAAGCCATCGCACCCCTGCATCGATACTGTGAACCGGAGACGATTATGGCGAAAAAGATGGCAGCAGCGAACTATTGTGGCTTGGGTATTTCGACCAACGGCGAGAGAAAGTAACAGGAGCACAAACAATGCGGTGTACGCAGGAGGAACCATACCAAGTGTTGATTGGTAGCCGTCGTTTTTTCACACACTGGTGTGAGTGAAGTAATGCTTCAAAGCAACCCGATACGTATCGGAGGTTGCAAGAAGAACCACATTGAAATGGAATATCAAAGCAAGAAATGAAACATTCGAATGAAATTTTGCGATATGGATTAGATCGCGTGATAGCTTTATAACGCACGAATCTAAAGATATTAAAAGCAAAAGTTTGTCTTGCTTTTACCCATTTCCCATTTGTTTACAACGCCTGCTGTACACGCATACACATTCTTTCCTCTTCCAATCACAACACGCACACATGCTCAGCTTACAGCAACCTTTCAAATGACGGACTGCGATGCTGTCAGTGTGACGTATGGTTCCGTCAGCATCTGACAGCATCAGTTAATAAACGTCAAACGCATTGTTTGCGGGTGGTTTTGTGTGTAGCATAAGTACGCAGCAGCACACGGTTTCCTCGCGGCGATAAGATACAACTATAAAAAAAACAGTGTAAACATAAATAACCCCCACTGGCAAACAAAGCAATCATTGCAGAACGGTGCCTTTTAATTTAAGGTGTTTACCTTCTGCTTCCCGATGACGCAGCGATATGTGTGATTATTGTGTGCAGAAAATTCGTACCGTGCGGCGAATGATAACAGAGAGCGCGCAATAGATTGAAACCGCGTAGAGGTGCTGTTTGGTTGATACAACTAATCAGTTCGTGAGCAACATTCAACGAAGAACGTACAACATACGAGTTGCAGAGTTTTTTTTTAGGGTTTATTTTGTTTCCGTATTGATCAGCTGTGATAATTCATCTTTCGTATATCCAATTCCTTCCGGTAAGTTTACAGTGTGTATTGCAATAGTGTGATGTATTAATGTATTCATTCCATCGCCTCCTAAGTGTAATTTTGTCATGATTTGCTAAAATGCATAAACATGTGAATCGTAATTGTCAACCACATATTCTACGGTGCGGGAAAGTGACCTTGACCAAGCACGTCGGGTGAATGAAAAAGAAATTGTCAAAAAATTCTTGAAGGGCACATCAGCATAACACTGTACAACTGTCAAAGTGCGAATACACGCAAAAAACAACATCATAGCACGCACACCTGCTCGCTCGTGTAACCCTTGGTTACGATCATGGTATTGCGAGGAACGGCACACCACAAAGCGAAGAGTGCGTTTATGGATGTGTGCGCGTGTGAGTGAGAGCAAGTCAAGCTATCTTTTTACCGGCCGGGAGGCAAAACAGTGCAACGTTGCCAGATCGGAACCGCACGCACTTGTGTACTGCGGACAGCTCAGTTTGGTTAAAGTTAGGCAATTAAACATCACAAACTTTATCCTAACCTGTGTGGGGCAGCATTTACTCTTCCAACCAAACTTTATTTATTCAAGCTGATTAATTTATTTGCACTGGTGATGAGCATGGGTTAATCGAAAACCTTTAAACATTAATCTGTATGATGCAGGGGTAAAGTAGAGAGCATCGACCGTCGGCATCAGCGAAAAGTGACATCTTCATCAATGAACAACTTCATCAAAGAAAGTTGAAATTTTCATGTGTTTTTTTAATAATTTAGATTGTTTCCACAACGAAGTTGATAATTGTTTGATTGAAATATGAAATGAAAATAATTTAGTACAAATAATTGTCAATTTTTTAAAACGTTAAACAATTTAACGATAAATTGATTAACAAAATTAAGTTGTTGGAAAAACAAAACATTTTTTTTTAATTTTTGATATGCAGTGTATAGCAAAAAATATCTTAAACCGAGGATTGATAAATGACACAATTTGGGATTGAGCGTACTTCACCTAATTCGCAGTAACGTGGCCTCCTATTCAAACCCCTATCCCTTCCAATATTGGCCATTTCACACCCAGTGCACACCGTCCATTAAAAAACCCCTTTCTTGTCTGAATTTCCCCCGAAAAGCGGAAGGGATCAATTTTTCTCCCAATACACACCACCCTTCGTTATTCGTCCTTTTTGGCCCGGATAATCAATGCCTCCAGCTCTCGTTCATTCAACCCTTCCCAGTTCTTCAAACGCACACGAAAGGGCAACTCGAAACCATATGATCCTATGCCTTGGTAACCTTGATCCAGTTCCTCCCAGTGCTATATTCGCGCTCATCACCATCATGTGTGTTACCCGGTACGGACACTACATCCGTCATCACTCGATATAAAAGCAATAGGCCATCAACCTACCATCACCGCGACGACCACGTCAACCATTTACATGTTTCCTCTCATACCGAGTGGGATGAGCACATCGGAAGAATGAAAAATGATGCATGAAAAATGCATCGTCAAATGCCTAAAACTAATGGCGAGCAAAAAGTAGCCATGTTTGCTGCATAAATTAAATATTCACAGTGCAACGGGAGATGCACTTAATGCATCCTGCTCTGTTAGATCCGTCACGTCAAGTGCCAGAGATATATCTCGGACATATCCGAGAAATCACAGAACAATTGGTAAATAATTAACTTAGAATATCCTGAAAATCAATAGTTTGGGCTATATAATTTAATTTGATCTGACTTACCAAGGCAATTAGAATCCAAGAAAGATATAAATCGCGATCACACAAGAAAATAAATTGAGAAGATAACCACGTGTATACTGTTTCCTCCTTGATATCGTTGATGTCACCATCACAAACTGTAACGGAAAAAATAAATATCAGAAAATTAATATTTTTAACCTTTGATTGATGACTCAAATCCATACAAAATAATCAACCCAAAAGCGGAATCATATTTATTCACAATATCTTGTGATCGACATTAACCACCATCAAATTAAAACCCCACGATCAGCTATGATTTATGCTGTTTTATGTTTTCAATCGTTTGAATAATAATTACCTAATTAAACAAAATAATTTAAAGAGTTCGAATGTATAGAACAACACGTAGAGACAGACAAGAGGAGACAAGGAAACACTTCTGTGACCTTCCTCCACTTCCCAATGGTTGAACCTTTCTACTGCTTCCTTGTCTTGTCGCCCTACCCAAGGGCCCTTCGAGGTAGGGGGCGCTTAGAAGTGTTTTAGCAATGAATGCAAAACGTCCACATGGTGTACATGGCTTTAAGGCTTTCTTGTTGTGTTTGCCTCTATTTCGCTACTCTATCATCGAAAAAGGTCATCGGTCTCAGTTCTCAGGGACTAACACAGAAAGAGCGCATGGAATGTAAAATAGTTTAGATACGTTCCAGGAAGGCTCTCAATGCTTTATTCAGTTCGGTGCACGTGCTCCCTTCTTTTGCTACGCATTATTTCTTTCGGTAAACCAAAATACCGGTGAAAGTGATAGTATGCTGTGGATGTTATCGAAAATAAGAAAAGAGATCAGTAACAATGGAATTTACGGATGGTAAAGAATGTAGACTTGTATGCGTGTCCTTCAGGGATTGCTTTCCAAAGTAAAAGGATTTAGCGACGCCGACCTTTTGGGCAGCACAAACCCGACATAGACCAGAGAACCATTTCACATTTGGCAGACGTAAACTCCACAACTGGAATGTTGCCAAAATGATAGAATGACCTCGAAAGAAACTGATATTTATTTGCACTTATCGTACTGAACATGGAACAATGACAAAGATCCATATATTTCGGGGAATGGATGGATATTGGACACAACGTGTGGGAGGGGGACAGGCTGTATTTTAGGATAGGAGGATTCCTAATCCTTTCGGGCTAGTAGGATTGGCCACTACAGACAATCGAAAGGACACGTCATAAAATATCCACTAACAAAAGATCAAGATAGTGTTCAGAGTGTCTTATTTATAGGCTCATGTTTTTTTTTTCTCTCTGGTTGGCTTTTCTTCCTTGCACGAGCTTTTCCATCATTACAATTACCACCAGTTGCTGCTTTCTGATGATAAAAGATAGCTTCTTGTGTGAGTGGATTGTTTTTATTTCTTTTTTTTCGCTTTTAAAACACTTCCTCAATTTCACAGCCGCAAAAGGAAATTACTAAATAAAGCCATCGTAAAAGGGGAGGAAAAGTGCCGAATCCACCTGAGTCTTATTTTAAGGAGAAAGAGAACGTTTCTTCTTTTTTTATATACTCTTCATTTTGTCTTGTCATTTGTGGGGGGTTTTCGGGGAGAATTCCAACCGCGATGTGAATTTGTTCCCTTTTCTTCATGAAACCGAATGGGAAGAATCTCAATCTCTCTTATCTCCGCTCGTGTTGTCGCCGTTAGATCCTCGTTTTTGTCTTTCGTTTGTGCTTCGACTTGTGGAGTATAGATTGGCACTGTCTGCTGCTGTTGGACCATGTCGCCTGGTCTGGGGGTGTGAATTTTATATGTGCAATGAATTATGTGTTTCCGTGTAGTGCAGTTTACTGTTCACCTGTTCGTGGAAAAGTTTCACACGCATAATGGAACGTAAAGTAGTAAGCATAACGAAGAGGAAAAAAGGACATCAAGCTTAGTAAATACCAATCCCATTTCCTTTTGCCTTTTTGTTTGATTCGTTATGGTTTTTTAAATACGATTTCTAGTAGTAGACAGAGCGAAGTACATGTCTTCTACTATTGCTCTCATCATAACGATTAATTGTGGCTACCATTCTTCCCATAATTTCCGATCCAGAATCAAGCTGTTTGATCACAATCGCTTCAAATTCCATGCAAAGTAAAAGAAATTTCTTTCGACACTCTATTTACAAGTGCGTCGAAAAGCTTTCCATTTCTCTCGTGATATTTTATTCATTTCGCTAGTGGAGGCAACGTTTGGAGATTAGACGTCTTTGGTTCAGCATAATAAATCTCTCGATTCATTTCCCAACAGTCCTTCCCAGCCTTGGGACATGTACCAACACACTTTTAACATCTTTGAAGGGGGGAGGTGGTGGATTTATTTCCAAAACTTTATACATTCTCGTAAATCTGATGCTTGTTTGTAGAAGCGGCAAAAGCACGGAATCGCTAGAAACATACTATAAGGATAAGGGACATAGTATTGGAGGGGATTTTATAACAAACACAAAAAATGTCTCACTAACAAGCCTCGTGCAGTTCTGAGCAAATGGGAACGTGCGCTGAAAGCAGACAGTGTTTTTAAGTATATCGACTTTAAGCTGATTTTAGATTATTGTGAAAATTTATACAAATCTTTAACGAGCGGGGATAGATTCACGCAACCAGCATTTTTTTAAAAAATATGTTGTTGGTCTATATATTTTGACATATTTTTTAAATGATTTTGTTGTCCTTTCAAGTTCAGCTGTATTTTACACCTTTATTTTACTCCATCATTATTGTGTTGCGATATTTCTGTTTTGAAATGATTATTTCTTTTTTTTTAATTATATTAAGCACGTCAATGATGTTGAATTTTTGTTTTTTATTTCTTTTATTTTTATCTCAACATCTTCTACTATATTTAAAAACTAAGAAAGAACCCTGTGTTACGCACCTTTCTGTTCGTTCATTCCATTTTATTCATTGTATTAAATGACTGTCAACAATAGTTAAAAATAAACATATACACGCACAAATCTACCATCCCAGTTCCTCCACACATTCAGAGACTAGACCCCATTTTTGTTTTGCTACGGTAGTTCCTCTTTAATTCGGTCTGGAGTTTTTGGTGAAGCTTTTTTTGTGTGTGTTGCCCTCGCACATTTCTCTCTACGCGATGCGGAGTCGCGATGGACGCAACAGCAGCAGCACCCGAACATCCCTAATTCGTGAGACGCACAGCAACACCAGCAGTTCTTTTTTTTGCCAGTGGGAAAGAAATATCCAGATGTCTACCAATCTCCGTAGTCACGCGGTTTTGTGTTTCTTCTCTTTACACCTTCCAGCGCAAAAAAAAACTTCTGCTCGTTGTGTTCCCATTCATTTCTCCAAATGAAGGAGTCGAGTGGATTTTTCCCTTCCTTTTTGTTATTGTGGGGAGGGGTGAGGTTAGAAAGAGTCTGTAAGGCTCTGACCTACGGGGGAATATAGTACCTGTTCTTTATGGACTGCTAGTCTTTTTTTTTGGGGAGAAACGAAATGGGGCTCAAAAAAGGGGTCTTTGTTCCTTATTTTTTCTGGGGAGCAAAATGAAGAAGGAGTTCCCAAAAACATTCCTCGCATGCTTTCGGAACATTTGGTTCCATCTTGTTGTGCAAAGTAGCTTACTATGATGGATGGTTGTGTAGAAAGATTTTATTAAAAGAATGAAAAATGAAAGATACATGAACCAACGAGTTAAAAGAGTAACGTGCTTCTAATATTCGTTGGATAATATTTTGTGTAGCAGCAAATTTATCTTACGAAGATAGTGCGTGTCTCATCCAGAGTTCCTCATCAGACATGGATCAGGTGCGCACCCTCATACGCGCAGAACTATTTATTGAGCTATAGAGTTACACAAATCAAAGATAACCGTCAGTCAGGTAGAGTCAGCCACAAACCCTAGGCCAAAAGTCAAACAAAAGATGACACTTTAATAACACTTTGATACGCTCTCCTCTTGGATACTCCAGAGTACTCCATTAGACCTTTTTTTGCGAAATTTTCCTACAATCTTCAAGCTATGGCGCTAGAGTTTTTCGTATACAATTCGCATTCAACTCATTAACTAAGTTTGGATGTTTTTGAAGTCATGTTTGATTCGCAATTTTCTATTGCGATACGTTATCTACCTCCAAATCAAGAACATTGGAAATAACTTGACAGGAATTAACTTTATGTGTTTTTTTCTTTGTTTAATAACTTAACGAAGTTCTCTGTCCATCATTTTTAGATTTCCTTGACTTTATAAACCACTAGTTGGAATATCAGATAAACAATAAGGATGGGATTTGATATAGGGGATGAAGTGTCCAGTCACTGGATTTGATATCGAACCTGTCGTGTTTAGCCATCACTAGTGATGCATCCACAATGTCCACAATGACATGTTTGGAAGACGAAATTTATTGGCAAATTGTGGTTATGTTTGCACATTTGATCCACAGAATTATTTTTGGATATTTCTTATCATAGTATTATGTCATTATAGCTAATTCAAATATTTCCCAAACTCTACAAGAACTTCAAATTAATATACGAAAATAAACTTTATTCTAGCATACGAAACCATTGCTGAACTGAACAACCATTTCCTTCATGACGCTAATAACAATGATACTATCTAAATCAGAAATAGCTCACAAAGGTTTTCATTATCCATAATTAATATGGAATGTCAATGAATAGTTAATCGTCAGTGGATTATCCTATTCCTTACCAAAATAGACATAAAAGCACTTCAATGTATAAGCTGTGAGATGAGCACAACAATCAACAGAATGATGCTGCTGATTGCAATTAAAACTTTTTCGTCTGCAATCAGATACAGCCGAAAATTTGCTAAGGATGTTTTTAGTAAATTGTATCATGTACCGTTCTATGAAAATTTTATATAAAAAATCAGCTTCAACTTGCAAATCAATTGAACAAATTGCAAATCATAAAAAAATCGTTTTGTAAGAGGATCTTTTACCCATTAGTCCCTGCAGCTAGAACTGATTTAATGCTGAAGTTCTGATCAAAGTGATTCGTCTAACAAAAAAAAAAGAAGAATTCGTAACCTGGTTCGAGTAAGAAAAAGATGCTGACACGACCCATCCCACCAAGTAGGGATTCGTGGGACAGAGTAAGCAGAGTGGGCGTACAGGTTATACAATCCGATGATGACGATAATTATTGTTATTACTATTACGACCACTTTCTAACCGCGTCCAGCATATACCGGTACCGGTGAAGAAGCTGCTTCTCTCAACCCACGTCCGTTCCACCGGTATGGTTCACCAATATGCCATATCAGTGTGAAACCGGTTCATTTGCAAAACCAGGGAAAACGGAGAGAACAGGCGCGCACACAAGTGACTGGCGTACCTGGTGCAAGGTTTGCGGTTCCCGCGTCCCGATACGCCACTACGCAACCGTGGTCGTTCGTAGTTGCATTCGTGCTCATCGGGATGACGGTTCTGTCTCGCCGTGCACGAGACTTTCAAAGCAACGGTGAGGTGAGAAGCGTGGAGCATTGGTGGATCGGACGGACGCGCGCCATGGTAACTGTCGCGTGAGGTGACGTTTTCGCACTCGTCACCGGTCGGTGTAACGACCTTGACTGGCTTCAATCGTTGTACGGTTTCGCAGTACCGGGCAGTAACAGGCGCCAGCAGGCCGTTACCTTTCTACCGAAAACACAAATCACAACTCGTCTGCTTCTTTAAACAACATGTATGTATTGCATTTTTTCTCCCCGGATCCTGATTCGAGCAACATTCCTTATATACCGTAGAATGTATGTAGAAAATACTATCCATTTCATTTTGTGATGTTCACATTTTAATAGCCTGAGGTCTACCGTTTTTATGTACTTGGGAATGTCCAATGTGTTTGGCAATCATGGCTGCGGCGTGAACCTCGATACGAACTCCCCGATCGAGTTGAGAATTATATAACGAAGTCCACAGAACAGCAGCAAGCGCTACCTTCAAGAATTGGACAACAAACTTGCCTTTTTTTGGACTATTTCAACATTTTGCTTTCCTCTCTATCGATGGCTTACTCATAGCTGTCCTATGTTTGGAGGAGCAATCGTAATGAGATTTAATTTATGTGAAGACCCAACCACAACAACTAAATATTAAAAAATCCTCACCTCAGTTTGAGAATAAATGTTAGACATATCTAAACTCCAACAGATCCAATTTTACTACAATTTTACTTTTCTGTTTTTATGAACCAAGAAAAAGCTTTTCACTCACAATATCCTGACTTCAGCCTCTGGAAATTTGGAGTCCTCTGAAATGCGAAATGTGTGCATTTATATCATCGTAGAAATGAATTAAAAAACTGCTTTACATTTTATGAGGATGAGAATTAATTTATAAAATGAGATATTCCAAACGAAGAGATCGCCATGAAAAGCGAGCACAATCGTCAAACGATCGTGTTGGATGATGCTGCATGATCTTGGTCACGTGGTTTCATTCATCAGTCCAAAACCCATTCAACCTGTCAATCATCTTCCAAATGCAACGCATCCCAAACACCGGTAGTCGATAAATCAAAAACCCCTCCGATCGTAGTAGCAGCTGATTTTGACAGGTTATTTCAACCCTGCTCCTGTAACCCACTCAACGACACCGAGCCATTATCATGTCAAATAGTCGCGTAGCTACCGCGTAGAAGCGTCAAACAAGAAGGATCGTTAAATCACGGCCATCGTTAATCTCTCGGTGCGTATGTGCGGTTGGACGTTTGGACGCGATTTGCGGTCAGTCAGACTTGCGCTATTATTGACGCTGGTGTTCGTATGCAGTTTGGAAAAACGGCAGAGCGTGGATCCGATAATGACCTGTCATTAATCAAATTGTTGCCCAAAGGCACGAGAAATTCTGCCCGCGTGTGTGTGTGTGTGTGTGTGCTTCGGTTGTCTCGCGTTTAATATGATGAGTGGAGTGATGGAATCGGAGAAGCCTTCTGCTGATACATTTTTTACAGCTAAAGGTCTATAAATAGGACCAATAAACGCATTTTCAATGAAGAGTTTATATCCTTCTGCCCTTTTTTTATAAGGACTTGTTTAAAGTTTATAGAGTTCATCATTAAGCAATAATTGCTGAAAACCTATCCAATAGGCTGGCGAAGGGCACTAGAATAGTTAAGACTTCAGCATGTGGCATGACATTTATTATCAAGCACACATCTGACGACAGTATTTGAAAGAAAAAGACAACAAATTTCAAAGACAAATGTGCCATCCTGTACTTTCTCACGGCCTTTCTCGCATAGGGACATTGATGATTAAAGGTCCCACAGGCGGCAGGACATATTTCCTTTTCTTCCGCTGGTTCCTGGTTTCTAATGTTTGAACCATCCGCGTTGCGTTTGTGTCGATGCTCGAGTTAATTCGTTCTTCGAAGCACAACTCGGAAACCATATCCAGACGGCAACGTGTGTATGTGTTCGTGTTAATTTTAATTGATAGAAGGGAAAGGAAAGATACCGGAACACAGTGGCAAAAGGTAAAACATCGTGCGCTCGTCGCATTGGCGTCTATCTGAAAAAGGTCCTTATTCGAAGCAGAACAGCAAAAAAAGAAAACAAAAAAGGAAACCAAGAGAGAAGGAAACAGCAACAGCAAAGAAAAAAAGGAAGGAGACATTTAATTGAAGCAAAGGAAAAGATCTCGATCCTCACTGCGCAGCCAGGATGTTGTTGCTTGATCGGATCAATCAGGAAAGGCGCATTACCCGTTAACATATCGATGGTGTTTTCGTTTCCCTTTTTCTATGTTCGTTTCTTAATCATTAGCTACGATCAATCTCTAATTTCGTTTACTTAAGATCGTCCCAAGTGGTGTATCTTCCATGTTGTATTTTTAGTGAAAAATGGTGATTTTTTTTTCTTTTGTGTTCTAAGTTTTTAATCATTTTCTCTTTTTGCTGAGGAATAACAAATGGTACAGCAAAGTTAACGTCCTGCCTTCAGTATTTGCCTTAGTTTTTTTTGTTATTGCCTGTAGTGGGTTTTAATCAGTAATTTCAAAATAAAAAAAAAACAATTCTAAGATTGATGAATAGGGATGTCATGTAATATATTATAAATTGTATAGAAATCTTAACTTAGAAAAAAAAGTTTAGTGTAAACCACATTAAGCTACAAATATTTTTGAAAATTCAACAATAATCATTCAACTTTCTAGAAGACCGACACAGTTCCTACAACGCACAAATTTTTTATTTGTTCGACAAACTTCAACATCAAAAAAAGGTAAGGGAAATCATTAATCCAAACGGGCGCACGAATTATACCAACCTTTCGTACGCTTTCCGTATTCTTTTCCGCACACTCTTCAGCGCAAACCAAAAGCGACGACAGTCGGATCACAGAGCGTAAGAAACATACACACACACACGCGCACACACACACACAATAAAAACGCACCTAAACGCACTTTTCTTCGTTGCGATGGTAGTGTGCGAGCGAGTTTGTCGAAACTGCACCAACACTAACGCAATTTTTTGCCAGCTACTGGCGAAGAGCGCTTTAGCACGATGTAGCAGCACTCTATACGGATCGGTCGGTGATGGTTTCACTCACACTTTCGTGCAGCCTCAATAATACGCACACACACACACGCACACACTTTCCGGCGATACAAACGGAATCACTGCGCGGTGGATGGGATGCGTTTCCATCGCAACACCACAAACATCATGTTGACGTTTTTTCTCACTCACGTTTCACGATATTTGGACGGTTAAAAAAATTAACATGGCAAGCGTTGCTTTTTGCCATTTATTACACTACGGGTTTCTTCACGATTCGTGGTATTCTTGTCCGGTTTTTTACCTTCGTCTTCTTCTATAGCACGGCTGGGAAACAATTGCTTTCCACGCTGTATGTGTGTGTGTTTTCTTCCTCTTACTCGCGGTTGAACAATGAAAAAGTTGCCCTCGATTTTCGTTTTTTTTTGCTTCACATTTCTTGCATTCTGCACTATATCGCGGTGTAAAGGGCCTATCGCCACGCGTTCACTTATCTTGTTTTTTTTTCTGCAATGATAACACACACATACACACACAGTTGCACACGCACATGTACGGACCGATGTTACAATTGATGCGAGTAAGGATTTTAATAATGACCGCCACCACACACTCTCTTATTCAAATTGCCACAAAAACGATGTGTGCGTACACGTTCGCCCTTTCCTTCTGTTTGTCTTTTTCCATCACAAACTTCCCATCCATTGCTTGTCCGTCTACACCGGTCCCTTTGTTATCAGCCGCTCCACTATCAACACCGCGCTACCAACCAATCCGATGGGACGAACAACACGGTGACAAAGATGCGTCGTCCCCTACTGTGTGTGTGTGTGGCCGCCCCGGGACCAGACGGCTTCGTTTCGCATTCGCTAGTTTCGGTTACTTTCTTCGTCGCTACCACATCACTGCACCAAACCTCCTCGCCAGACACCCGCGTGACACTGACTTGACGTGCGTGCGCACACTATCCCTTCCTGCTGTTGTACTCCCCCACCTTGGTGGAAAAGCACGCTCTCTGTGGCGCAGAGTGGAAAAATCGCGCTGGGCTCGGTTGGGAACACACCGGCGACGGACGAACGAATAAATGTTGGCGCGGACGTGTGCAGCTGTGGTGCGCTGCGTAGAGGCGCGCTCAAGGGAGATGCGTTAAGCATTGCTACCGTGTACGGAGCGCGAGCATAACGTTTGCAACGCGTTCCTGTGTTAGTGTGCAAGCAGTAATAGTGTGCTGTGTGTTTACCTTTGCGAAAGCGAGAGCCCACCTTTTCACGATGCTCTCTTTCTCACGCTTGTGTGTGTTTTTTTTAGGCAGCAAGCGCGTTTTTTCATTGCTTACTGACTGGCACTTGCGCACTTTTGGGTGTATGTTGAAGAGGAAACAGGGTAGAAAGCGGAAGAAAGGGGTGCATTCTGCTGAAGATGGCTATTATAAATGGTACCTCTTGTTTTCTTCCACACACTCTATCTAATGAATGCCAGCCTTTGTACACACGACCGAGTGTAGTAGTAGCTATTTCACTCTCACATCAGTTACCGCTGAGTAAGCGAAAGATAACGTTGTCTCGTTTACTCCCATGCAGGAACGATTTGACAACTGACAGATGGACTGCTACGATCGAAACGATTGAGCAAAAAAAAAAAAACAAAACATCCAACAAAAAAGCGTAAACTACATCCCTGCTCTATTTCTATCGCTTGAATGCTAATGGGTATAAGACAAAAAAAAGCCCCCAATAATCCCCCCCCCCTGTGTTGCTTACCTTGCGTTCCGTAATGTTTGTCGAAAAACCGAGCGCTACGTGCTGAGGCAGCAGCTTCCGTTGCTGATTGGCATCGTCGTGCGGGTTCGTAAACCTGTCCCAGCAAACTCGTGTTGCCGTGTATCGACGTGTATGCTACTGAACTGGCGTATTGGATGTTTACGAAATTGGTTGAATGCTTGGCACTGGCGCTTGGTCTTCTTCTTTCTCTTCCTCCGTATGAATGAGCGAGATGTCGCTTTACCTTTGTTTGTCTCTCGTTCACACCACCGAACCGTTAGCACTGTTCTGCCCTACAGCACGTACGCGAACGCATCCTCGAGAATGGGGTGCGTGAATGTGAGAGCGTTGGTGAACTTCACTAGCTGCCAGCTTGCAGGGTACGTGAACGCTTGCGCACCTAGCAAATGGTATTGGTCGTTTCGAACTTCTTCACAGTCGGGAAAACGGCCGCACATTACATTCGGTATTTTTACCCTGCACAAATTCGTTCCGCATGTAGGAACGCAATACATCGACAGCGGTCATCGAAAGATGAGAAGGAAGAAAACGCTCAGTCGTGCGTGCTGCATGCGAGAGCGAACCAGAGAGAGAATTTCGAAGTTATTTCAAAAGGCGTGGCTATGGACCATGTTGTAGCGATATAACGGGAATCTCCCACCATTAGCAAAACGTCGTAAAATGCAGGGGAAAGTTTGCTATATACAGCAAAATTGTTCACCTAAAGAGAGAGAGAGCGAAAGAAATGGTTTAGATGCTTTTGCTATCTCATTTACGCAGACTTCATTGTGTTTTTTTCGTGAGTTTCTTCCTCCTTACCGTAATGTGTACTTATGTGCGTGTGTATGTGGCATGTCCGTTATAAAGCGGAAACAATACACGCACACACACACACACCAGCATACAATCGCGCGTTTTTTAGATTTTTTTATTTGTTTTTTTTTAATGGTCGTCGCTCTTCGACAATAGAATGAGTAATGGAGAAAAAAGCTGTAAAACATTTTTCTTCATTACAGTGAATTATTCCACCAATACCCTCCCCCAGCGAGGTCGTGGATTGTATACAAATCGACTTCAAAATGGATATGACCACTATAAAAATTGTTGGGTTGGAAACAAGTACAATAGACAAAAAGGTGTTTAAAAATGCACATAACTTTTGCGATGGAGTCCTCAGAAGCGCAACCCATCGGATAAATTGCATTGCATTTGTTCGCTTGCCGCAACGGCGACGGTATGCGGCCATTGCGCATTTGCTTCGCACAGTTTCCATTCCCGCGGCTCGGTAAACACATTCGTACACATCCATTGCCGCAGCGTAACAGAACTCGCGTGGCCGACGCGGGAGAGCGTTACTCGCTTGTTCGTCTGCTCGCTTGGTACTTGGGCGTACAAAAATGGCACATATGCGCAACTGCACCGACACTGGCACACGGGGCGCGCGATCTCGGCGAGCTGCCACCGTGTGTACAAAGCAAACAGGTCAGCAATTCTTTACATCGGAATCGGAGCGCGGAGGTTTTTTTGTTGTTGTTAAATATTTCGCACGTCTTGCACGAACGTTGCGGCCTTATGAATACCAAACCTCGCCTCTCTTTGTGCTGGTTTGTTGTTTTTTTGTGCTGAGTGTTGAGTGGTATGGAAGCGTTATTTTTAGCGCCTTAGTGCTAGGTTTCCACAATCTTAGTTTCCGAGTTCAGAAACAAGTTGAAAATCATTTATTGTAAACGTATTGTACGTCGTGCATGATCGTTTCTTCGTTTGCAATGATAATAACAATCATTTCATAGTTTAACGTAAAGAAAAATAGTCAAAAACAAAGAAGAAAAAAATGCATTGAAAAGGATAAATTAATTTAAAAACAGTTAAAAGATACAGAAATCTCCTCTATTGATCGTTGATCTGCATTTAATCTGCTTAATTCAATTTACATCATCAAGGACAAGATCACCCAATGATTCAAATTCGCTAGCGGCAGAATGTATAATTGGAATATCATTAACAATGAAATGACTTCGGTTGGAGTTTACTACCTTTTTTAAAATTTAAGAGTAACATTTAAGATGCATCAGATTAAATAGAAAGCTACTACGTGACCAACTGAACACGAGGACCATCTTTATTTTTTCTTCAAAATTCAAACTACTCTCGTCATATCTTATTTGCTTATAGTTTTCGTTTTTTCCCTCCATTCAACAACTGTGTTCTTCTCCCCCACTCTTTCCCCGTGACGCTTAAATAGCGATGGCGCAAGCGTTAACCATTTCCGTGTTCAGGTCGAAAGCGTATGGCGCCATTTTTGCTGTTCCAAACGTCTGAATGGCGTGCCGGTTTGATGTGCTACAGTTGTTGTTTATGACCTATAGAAACATTGAAATATTGCCCACTGTAAAGATGGTTCAGATTTGAGGCAGCCATTGAAAAAAATCACATTTACTCGAAGTTTTAAAGTTCAGGAATATTTTGTAAAAATTCAAATCAATCGCCTTAATAGCATCAAACGGATGTATTCAGTGTTTATTAATTCAGTACCCAGAATTTCTCGGAGATCGTTTAATTCGTCAGATGTTCTTTCCACAATTTCTTAGTACTTTTTGTAGGTTTTTATCTTTAATTTAATTAATTTTTGTCACCTAAATTCACTTCAGATTTTATCAATCTAAAATATGGCTAATTTTCAAACTTCTGAGCAAATATTACCCATCATATTACACTCGATAAGAAAACCTAATTTCTTTTTAAGAATGTTTTTACTTTTCAAGTTGGTTCACTATGTTGACTTGTTAACCAATTCACTTGAAATATTTAAATTCCTAAAATTATATAAAACAAATATTTTAGATTTGGACCGCACCCCCGTACGTAAGGACTGACTATGAGGCTACGTGGATTAAAATAAATCTAGTAAGCCAGAAATGGCTGTGGCATAACCTGTAACGTCGTTAGGCCTAGAAGGAGATTTATATCCCTAATTTGCTATTCCTCAGCATTAAGTTTGTGATTCTTTTTTATCAATCGTTTGTGTGCCATATAATTGCTATGATAACAAAAATCGTTCGTAAAAAATTACACGTCGTAAGGAGCGATTTTCAGCGATTATACTTGCCACATTTTGCTCTTTTTTACATGATACACGCAAAAAAGGCAAAATGTTTTTATGTAACTGTTTGTAAAATAATGAAATAAAAAAAAAACAACAGTATAGCTTTGTAATAAATATCAAATATTTACAATTTTGGTTCTACAATATTGATTCATTTTGCACTTTTTTCCTTGGCGAGATTAACTTTGTTTGTTTCATGCGCCAATGTTTCATTTAAGGCATGCATGAGCAACCTGGGTCCCGTGGGCCGCATGCGGACCTCGAAGTGGTTTTATGCGGCCCGCGAATAGCCAATAGTAAATTTTATATCAAATTCTATTAAGAATTAAAAGTGCAAATTACCCGGTTAGTACAACACTCAAAAATAAAAAAAAGGTTTTTAATCCTAATTCGTTTTTCAAAAATACAGCAATGCATCTAGTCCGAGAAAGTCCGGATAAAAGCAGCTTTACTACATTCTTTATTATATCAATGCATCCTGCAATGTGGCCCGCCAACCTGTTTTTGATTTTGAATGTGACCCGAAGCTCTGAAAGGTTGCTCATCCCTGATTTAGGGTGTAAATGTACTTATATTGCCAATATTATATATAGCCATCTGTATCAAAAATCCTAACAAAACAGACTGGCGGCTAAAAGTGTGGTTGGATGAAACGCTCTCTTCCAATGTTCATATTTAGCATGTCATATAAAAGGCTAACAAATCTTTGGGTCTGATTGTTTAGCTATCTGTTGATCTCAAAGATAGCTTTCTTTTGCCTCCGATCCACTTTATATTACTCCGCCTTTAGCTGGTCTCCTCCAAGATCGACCGCGATCAACTAAACCTCTTTATGCGCCATCTCACCGTCTTAGCGATAGACCTCCCTTGTATATCCTATCCTGCCATACCCGATACAGTATGAACGAACGCTTTAAGTCTTCAGCAACTCATATCACTTGTTTGACTGTAATATGTTTTTTCCTTTTCCGTTCACTTTTTCACGAATCCTCATCCCTTCATTCGTAAGCGTAGTTGTATAATTGTTATTTTTTCTACTGTTCTCTCTCTTTGACCTTAGCACGTAAGAAAATAAATAAAAAGTCCACCTTTGACACCAACTGTCAGTGGCGGATTAAGTTTCTCTGAGGCCCTAAGCGGAATGCTAATTGGGGCCGCAAAACTAAAGATGATCGCTCCGAGGTCTATTTTGCATTGATACACCGGTAACCAATCCGAGGAAGTAGAGTTTTGAAAGTACGGGTGCGGGGGGGGAGTTGATGTGGTGGTGTTGGTGGGTTGTGCTTTTGGGGGCCATTGTTGGAGTCCCTAACTGCCACTCTTCGGGACCCCTAAAACTACGGCCCCGACTGTCTATATGATTCCTTGGAAAACGTTCGTTCTCGGTTTAAAATGGCCACTGATGTTCGAGTTGCAGGCAGTAGCTTGATGACGGGTGTAAGTTGTTTTTTGAACGCACCACTGATTGCTACTGCCTACAGTGGATTGTGAGACTTATGACTCTTCAGTCATAAGTTTTGGGAATGCAATTCTCCAGCCACTTTGACACCAAGTGGAATATTAAAGTACAATTCACAGAAAGTCTTTCAAGATATGGCTAGTCCGACATTGGGCGAAGAAAAAGGGAGACTGGCTTCGAGTGACATTTTAGGTTTTGTTCATTTCGGTGAGTTATAAAACATCGTGGTATAGTTGATAAGTCAAGTTACTGGTTAGTTGTACTGACTCATCCCTAATTTAACCACAATGTTGTTGTTGCTACGGAAAATTTGGATGTTCTCTGTTATCCTAATATTAATATTAAAACATTATAGAAAATTGGATAAATATGGAAAGTCATAAACCAATGTTAAAAAATGTTAAATGTTAAATGTTCACAAACCAATGTAATGAGTTTACCAGTTTGTTGTCTGGGTCTTTAAATCTTTCTCAATCGAATTCGTTCGTTCATGGCTGTATTGAAATCTTTAATGTTCTGCTAAGTTATTTTATCTTACTGCCCTTTGGGCTTCCCTATGGAGTATGTGGTGCCGCTTCAGCGCGACAGTACCGGTGTCAAATACCAGCAAGGACTGACTATCCCGCTTTGTGGTACAAATAAACCTAAAATACGTCCTGGCCAACCTTTACAACGAAAAAAATGCAGTTTATTTCATTGGCAGCTTTTTTTAACAGTTTCATTGTTTATTTGATGATGCTTTTAGTTTGTAGATCACTTCCATCATTTATGTTTTATAATCAACAACTTCCTTTAGAAAGGTTTGCATCTTTCCGTATCTGATAAACATTTTGTATAATAATTAAGGCAGGTTTTAAAAGCAAAAAAGGCATTATTTTTGCACAGCACTCTTTAGATTTGGAATGCATATTTTAAATTCATTTAACGGTCCTTCAAGAAAGAACACTGGAAGGAAATGTTTTGTAGAAAGTGTTACTTTATTATACATTAAACACTTTTATCAACACTAAGGGGAATCCTGTTAGAAACCTGAAGAGAAGTTTTAATTTTAATTTTAATTTAGATTCTTTTTGGAAGAGAAGTTAGAAGGTTATCCAGATACGTATAAAGTACGGCGGTATTTCATATTCGTTAATTATTAGGGTTTGAAAAATACTTCCGACCACAAAATGTTCTTGTTATCTAGTTCTACGAGCAATAATGTCATCTAATTCTATGTACATAGTATTGCACATTTAATTAAAAGTACATTTGAATCCAAAGTAGAATCGCAGGGCGAATGTTTTGTTCAATCGACCACTACCAAGTAGTTATAATAAAAGCTTTCAATTAATACTTCATTATGGATTGTGTAAATTAACATACCATTTAAAAATATAATTGATGTATTATCCAACTTTCTTAAATTGCTTTATAGAATTCGCTGCAATAATTAGGTTTGGAAATTATTTCTTTTCAGCAGTTATCTTTTTTCGTATGGACTATGATGTACTTCTAAAGGGATATGATAGTTTTTTGTTGTGCTTGGGTTATTGTTTATAACCTGACAGTGTGTTCAATATCATGGATTAGCACATAAAATGGTTGATAAGCTTTTGAAATGATTAAAACCTTCTTTGATTTCATAGCATATTTTCCTGAATCTATTAAGAAAAGGATAACAGACTAACGACATCAGCCGTGCACACGAATCACAGAACTATCATTTAAAAGTAATATAACTTGTTGTATTAGCGTTGTCTTCGCTTGTTAGACGTAGTGTGTAAAAAGTTGGAAAATGTACGGCACAATTAGCACAATTAGGTTAAGAGTTATGTTCGAATAGAGTGTTTTTTGTTACATTTGGCCCATTATATCAGCAATCTATTGTATGTTCAATGAAATATATTACATCTAACGCAAATAGTGAAAGATTATATGTCACAACAATAAAAAAAGTACATGATATCAAAATATTATAAATCAAAATATAATTTTCACACGAGAAGCTGACACAATTGTATAACAAAGATTACCAGACAGTTTTCCGAATTATTTAAAAATCATGCTGGCTTAATTTGTTTAAAAGTGATTAGTTTACAGAAAAATCTTAGTTGAAGTCAAATCTGGTTAGGGAGTAGGCCAATTCAAACGATATTTTGACATCAAGCATTTGGGGATGTATTCATGTGGCGTAAAGTATACCCAAATTTCTTCTGGACCGGTATTTAAAAACGAAATAATCATAACGAACCGTAACCTGATTTTAAAGCTATTCTAAAAGCCTCATCAAGGACTGCTTATTGGCTCCATTGAAGCATAAACGCAATGGGGCGGAATGTCTACGGAATGTCGCATGTAGAACAAATAACTCGGGAAAGGGTTGGGGGTTGTTTCCAAAGGACAATGGATGCCGCCCACTCCGTCCACAGGTTAATCCGCCACAGCTTAGCTCTCTGCAATCTCTCAAACAGTCGCATGGAAGTTTGGATTACACTTCAGTTTTAGTTTAATTTGGATTAGATAGAAATGACTGTTCTGATCGTTACATAGTTCGTGAGCGATCCTTAGATTCATGCAAAAATGAAAATGCGTTGGTGTTTGATCAATTTGGTGTGCCTGAAGCAAATAAATATTTCCAATTTCATATTTTCGCATTCCTTTAAAAGATGGTTGCTGCTTTTTGTGTGGACCAAATTCTTTTTCCTTTGGTTCGTTATTCGTTTGTTTTCTGGTTTGCATGCTTTTAACAACATTTCTTCCCTTATTTCTCTTTGTCTCTCTCTCTCTTTCTTTCTTTTCCTCACTTGTTGTTCCCGTTGGCACAAAACAAAACGAACCGGTTTTCGGTCACGGTCACGTTTTGGACTCTTTCAGCAAACAGGAATGAAACATGGGCAAAAGGCACACGGCGTGTGTTAAGAGAAGAAAAAAAGTTATATTCTTCGATTATTGTGCTGTTTGCTTCCTATTGATCGTTTTGCGAATCTTTCTAGCAGCATCGAAACACGTTATGATTGCTTTTGATCATTCCTTTTTATTTTTTCGTTTACTTTTATTCCTGGATCGAAATATGTTAGGTGAAAAAAGAGATCAATAAAAGAAAAATGATAAATTTTATAACATTTCCACATCTAAAGCTTCGTATTGGAAAAATGTAATCAAAAAGAAAAACCTTTGATTTACTAATTTGCTTCAAAAGATCAAGTTCGGCATCATCAATTCGTAAACTTGTTTAATCCATTTATAAAGCTTTCGTACACGAAGCTGGTTTGCTTATCAACGCCTTGCCTTCGAGTGCAACTTCGTGCACAAATGATGAGCTCGCGTGCATATCTTACGCATCAGTGCGCATGCTTGGTGGGAATGCTTTTTGGCCGATAACACGCTAATGAGCAGCATACCGCGCGGTGGCATATTAAAATGCAAGGGTGACAGAATGAGAACGAACATCGCGACATATTTGAATGCTTGGAATGTGTCAAAAAGCCAAAACAGGACCACAGGCATTCTGCGAATGCGTTGTGACCGCGTTTGCTTATGTTTTATACAGCCAAATGTGTTTTTTTCGCATGATTCATTATGCTTTCTCGCGATAATTTTGTATCAATTCGCGGATTTGTGTATGTATGACGCCATATATATGAAGCACAACACGTTTTCAAAGATGAAGATGTTTCTTTGCATCTCTTTGGTTGTTGTTATTATAATTGCGATTCAAAATTAAAATGCATTTCTCTTTATTTATTTACTTTGTATTCGATATAATGATAACATTCTTCTTAATTTATCGCTCTTTTATCAAGGAAAGCGTAGTTTATGATTATTGTTAAATTATTTTTTTCTAATTTTTCGAACAATTTTTGGAACTTAAGTCTCTTCTTATTTTACCAACCATACTATAAATGAAAGTACTTTAACATTCTGCAGTACAATCGTGTTATGCTAAGTACCACACGATACGTCGTGACATTTAACCTTATCTACATATATTGATCGAACTCTAAACTATTGTTTAGATTTATTATTTTATCAATTGCCGGTACCTGGTCAAATAGTATGTGTAGTTAATGGCGGATGAACCCATTGCCGAAGGGGCCGATTGGAGATCCCGTGTCTTTAACCAGGAAAAGTTAGAATCCTTCCAAGTCGCTGTGTCCCAAGGACCTCGCAGCGAGAACAGTAAAGCTCCATACTCCAGTTTATTCTTTTCCAAAATTATCGAGGTCTACCCTCGACAGCAGAGATAGGAAATAGGACGGCCTGGGGATGTATGTGATAACGGCCCAGGTTCTACACGGCCGGATCGGATATCAAATCCCTCCCAGATCGTGGCGGATAGAGCTTCTTAAGAGTCTAAGCGGAATGGTAGTTTGGGCCTATAAAAAGAAATTTTTTTCAACAAATTCGCATTAAAATACATCAATTTATAAATGTTGCTAAAATACTCAAAAAAAAGACTACAGCCTTATGAGATTGGCAAATTTATACAATTTTTTATTTTTTTATTATTTTTTATTGAAAGCATTATTTGAATGAAAAAAAACTTATTTCAACAAATTCGAATTAAAATACATCAATTTATAAATTTTGCTAAATTTCCAAAAAAAAGTTGAGGCTATAGCTTTCCTGAACTGTACGGAATGTCACACTAAGGTTGTGTGGGCGATGGTCACGGACACATTCTAAAGTGCTGAATCCCAGCTGCGTTTAAGCATAAGCTGGAATAAGTGAGCGGAGGTGGGAGGTGTTGGGGGGAGGAAGGTGGGAAGACGGAGGGTTGAAGTCGTGGACAGATGTCTAACAATTACATGTATGGTTACCAATTTTAAAACTGCTAGCCGGGACATTCCGACATTTATTCGAAGGCGCCACTTTGGGGGCATATACATATATTTCAGACCGACAGGGCAGCTATCTCAGACCGACGATTCCCCGCAAAACGGTGAGGTCCCTGGCGGACGCCCACTCCGCCAAAGGTTAATCCGCCACTGGGAGCGTTTCCCCGTAGCAAGGACTGACTATTCGGCTAAATGGTAAAAATAAGCCTACCTACGACCTGGACGTTCTTAAAGCAAACCTAAAAAACCTATAAGTGCAAGGCAAAAACGGAAGAAGGATGTTTCATTTGCCATTTTCCAACTACAAATGTATTTATTTTGCCTACATTGGACAGTTCCTTCATTCGCAACACCAAGTACAGCTTGGTGAATAGAGATTTTCATTAACTACAGACAAAGTTTGCAATAAAGTACACACTGTATTGAATTTATAAAAGGCAAAACATTCGCCAAAAGTATGAACCTTTTCCCTATTCCTGAAAACGGAAGCCTATCCCGCGAGTACTAAGGGTTTGTGTTAAATCGTTCGAGATGAAAAATTAAGTTCCATTTCCGAGCGAGCATATAAGTCTTTCGCCTTTCTATAATTCCGTCTAATCATCTAACATAAAAAGAATGTTCCAATTTAATTTAACACATGTTTTTACCTTCTTCTTATCACGTTTAGGATCAACGCCAACCTCCTCCTTTTAGTACACTAATTCGCAATGTTACTGCGTTATGCGTTACAACGCATTCATTTCCAACGAACCTTTCCGTCAACGGTGTTACGTTCCTTTGCCACGAGCCATCGTGAAGTGCCGGCACTCACATGCGACCGTTACCCGGTCCAGCGTGGATCGTACGCTGAGCTAACCGATGATGATGTGGCCATCTTTCGTGGCATTCTTGGTGGAGCCGGCACGAGCCGCGTGCTAACAACGGAGGACGAAGTTCAGAACTACAATATCGACTATTTGCGAAGCGTGCGCGGCTTTGGTAGGGTGGTCCTCAAACCGAAAACTACCGTCGAAGTGGCCGAACTGATGCGTTACTGTAACGAGCGCCGGTTGGCCGTATGTCCACAGGGTGGAAATACGGGTCTGGTTGGTGGCTCGGTGCCGGTGTTCGATGAGGTCGTTCTGTCGCTGCAGCTGATGGACACGATCGAGCGTATCGATGAGTACGCGGGTATTGTGGTGTGTCAGGCAGGATGTGTGCTTGCAACGCTGGAGGAGCAGGTCGGTGCCCGTGGCTTGGTTATGCCACTGGATCTCGGTGCCAAAGGTTCCTGCCATATCGGTGGCAATGTATCTACGAATGCAGGTGGTTTGCGGTTGGTGCGATATGGCAATTTGCATGGTTCTGTCCTTGGTGTTGAAGCTGTAAGGCTGTTTTCTGATGAATTGTGTTTGATTTTAAAGGACATAAATTTACATTTTTGATTTGTTTAAAAGGTAACGGCTGAAGGACGCGTGCTTGATCTGATGTCTAACTTTAAGAAGGATAATACGGGCTATCATCTGAAACATCTCTTCATCGGTTCCGAGGGTACTCTCGGCATCATTACTCGTCTGTCCATGTTTTGTCCCACTGCTTCCCGTTCTGTTAACGTTGCATTTCTCGGACTAAACAGTTACGATGACGTAAAGCGAACGTTCCTCGCCGCAAAACGTGGTCTCGGAGAGGTATTGTCCTCTTGCGAAATGATCGATGCTCCATCGTTGGATAGTTGCACTCGATTCCATAAGTTAAAGTAAGCACTAGACTGGTGCTACGTTCAAGGCACAAAAGACTATCGGAATGTGAAATTAACTTTAGAATTTCATGCATAACTCCTCCAACGTAGATCACCGATCGAGAAGTATCCCTTCTACATGCTAATCGAAACGTCCGGTAGCGATGCGGGACATGACGAGGAGAAGCTTACGCGCTTCCTGGAACAAACGATGGAACAGGGCCTGGTACAGGATGGTACGGTTACGAACGATTCCACCAAGATGAAGGTACTATTTTTGTGAAAATCGAAATTTGATTTTTTGTTGTAATTTACCAATTATTTAAATAGCTTTCTAAAGCTCTAATATACATAAAGGCTTTTAAAAGCCTCAACAATAAATTTAATTTAATAATATTATCCTCACAAAATTCATATTTAAGAACGGGTTAGAATATTAATTATTTAGATCATTGTAATTGAATGAAGAACATGTAGCTCATGTTTTTGTTTAATGTCACTACTATAACAATTTAAACACTATATTATAGATCAGTAAATATAAAAATATTTGCACTTTTTTATCGAGAGCATCGATAACAACCAAGAATAGACGCCATTTTCTAGACGTATGCATATGCAAATATTTGCCAAATGTATAACGAGACAGATGATAGTGTCTTATCGCAGATGATAACACAATCGCTCTCCATTTTGTGCTTCCCGTTAATAAATATAGGGTGTCGAGCGGCTTGAAGTTTTTGCAATATTGACTTAATAACTTCACGCGTTTGTACTTTTTTTTGTCGCAGAATATTTGGATGCTTCGTGAACAGATAGCGGACAGTCTGTTAAGTGATGGGTATTGCTTCAAGTACGATATTTCACTCCCGTTGGATCAGTTTTACGATATTGTGCTGGCGGTGCGAGAGCGTGTCGGTGATCTGGCGATCAACGTTACCGGTTATGGCCATGTAGGAGACTCGAATCTACATCTCAACGTATCCTGTGCCCGTTTTACGCCGGAAATTTACGCTCTGCTAGAACCGTTCGTGTACGAATACACTTCTAAGCTGCGGGGAAGCGTCAGTGCGGAGCATGGGATAGGATTCCTCAAGCGCAAATACCTACACTACTCGAAACAGTCCGAACCGCTAAAATTGATGCGTCAGATGAAGCAACTGCTAGACCCGAACGGTATCCTGAACCCGTACAAAGTGTTGCCACCAGAATCACCGGACCAGTCGCGGTAGAACATGGTTTAATAAGCTAATTGCTAAACATTTGTTCTGAAAAGGGTGTCAATTTTAAAACGATTGTAGACTGATGATGCTATTTAATAGATGGGTGTACAGGTTGTTATCATATTTTGAATGAATTTTCATTATGTTTGTAAAATAAAGATATACTTAGCATGGTGTACAAACTAGTACAAAGAAATCAATATTTTGTTACAGAAATTTCAAAACGTGTATCACTTAGAAATAGAAGTAATATCAATTCCTGGCCGTTCTTAACACGTTTACTGGCGAACCTATTTTGAGACGCATTCAGTTCACACCACCCCGGCTAAATTTTCGTTCGATGTCTGTCGCTAGAGACTAAAGACTTGAACGGGAAGTTCACTGTCAATCCCTAAGGACCGACATTGCGCACAACGTGTTAACGAAAACCGAAATCATTCCGTTGCAGCTGCTAAAGGAAGGTTGTCTCTGCTGGTGGGAAAAACTTGTATTTTTTATAAAATAAAACTTATATCTAACCAATATACGTTATCCAACTATTCATACAACTAAAAAACTATAATTAATTACTTAGAACATCTCTACGGGAACTATCTACTACTAAGTACAAATTAAGAAACCCGATTTACTGTTTGTTAAATTTCATTATATTCAAAAGCAACTATATTTAACGATTGTAATTAGTTACACAACATGTATTTGTAGGTTTTTGTGTCTTTTGCTACATTTGTCCCTTCGCTCTTGTTGCTACGGATTATGGCTTTCGAACTAAACCATCGTTTCGATGTAAAACGGCTATATTTTTTTAAATGCGACGAACACATTTCTGAACAAAATACAAAATTTTGCAACACTTTCCCCCCTCCGGTTGAATGTTTGCCTTTGGTTCTTTGATATTGTTAAACCTATCTGGCCTTTTTTCTAACCAGAGTGTTGCTGGAAATACAGCGGGGTCTGGTTCGGGTGTGTTAAAGGTCGAATGGATTTATTTCTCTATCACTAGCTTATCCGGTGCTCCATACAGCTGTCCAACAATGGTCTGCAAGATGTGGTTGACCGACAGCACAAGCCAATTATATCGCAGCACCATGTAAAGAAGGAAAGGAAAAAGTACTATTAATATGAAGCTTCTAAACCAATCACCCAGTTGTTTTGTATAAAGGTTTAATTATTTTTTCAAAATGATAATCGTCCTTCAGGAACTCGAAACATATATTTCGAGATATTTCCCATTATACTATTATTACATCATATTGTTTCCGGCTCAAATCTTCCCTAACCTCAAACACTAGCAGATAAACAAGTTGGTTCCCCTATCGCACTCACCTGTCGTTTGATGATTTCGAGATTTTTCTGTGCGTACGATAGCTCACTGGCAATGGTGGTACCATCCGTCAGTGCCTTATTTGCTCTAAATGCATCTCGAATCCGGCGCAGCGCGTACATACTGTAAAATGAACGGAACGTTATCGATTACAAGGTAACGTGATATCATACACCGTCCGACTACTTACCGATAGTTGTACGAATCAAACTTCTGTGACGCACGCAGTAACTGTTTATAGAGCGATAGCACCTTCATCTTGTGTCCTGGTCCGGCCATACACGGCAAAATTGTTATCAGAGTGGAATGAAATCAGGAATAACTTTCGCCTGGCGGTGAAATGTTTGTGTTGACAATATGCGGTGTCTTTCACGCAAAGCAAATCACAACAAACCGTTTCGTACGGCCCAGCGCGCACATTTGACATTGATTGAACGTGTGTCAAATTTGACAACACTTTATGTCAAAAATAAATGAGAATATTTAATTTTACATTCGTTGTTATTGAACTTTTACTATAATATATTGAACAAGAGAAGTAAAACCAACATTGCATTTCGGAAACATTCAATCGTAAACATGAATTCTATCTTTGGGTTGATTATTTCATTCAAATATACTTTTTTGTATTGCCGCTAGATCGCGCTGTGCGCATCATATTCAAACGTACAGTTGCACATTTCTTCTAGATTTGATTTCTAGATATTTTTTCTCAAATGCCATAATTACAAGACTACAAAATAGGTATTCGGGTTTCAACACTTTTTTATTACAAGGAAAACAGAGTACAAAAATATCAACAATAAATAAACTGATGCACCCAATACGAATGGGCAACGAAATTGATGAGCCAAAGCCAAACAATGCCAAACATCGCACTGTCCACGGGTAAGAGCTTTAATTTTATGATGATGGAATGGAGCGCTTTCTGACGCACGAAAGCCACTAAGTATCGTCGGTCCATCTCGTTCAGCAAATGTTTTCGCTTAAGCCAAATAGGTACTGGCGGAAACGTTACCACCCTTGCCAGTCCAGTTCGTGTGAACAAACTTGCCCTCTTTACCCAGCAGTTCGTACGTGTGAGCACCGAAATAGTCACGCTGAGCCTGCAGCAAGTTGGCGGGCAATCGCTCCGAACGGTACCCGTCAAAGAATGCGAGTGCAGCCGATAGGGCAGGCACTGGCACGCCCCATAGAACAGCTTGACTGACCACTTCGCGCCATGACTGCTGGTTATCCATCATGGCTTTCTTGAAGAAATCATCCAGCAACAAATTCGACAGCTGCGGATTGCGCACAAACGCATCACGAATGTTGCCAAGGAACACGCTACGAATGATGCAACCGCCACGCCACATCAGCGCAATACCACCGTAGTTAAGGTTCCACTTGTACTCGTTGGCAGCTTCCCGCAGAAGCATAAATCCTTGAGCGTACGATACGATCTTTGCGCAGTACAGTGCGTTGCGAATGTGGGTAAGGAATTTTTTGCGATCAGCCACGGACGCTTTCGTGCTGGGTCCTGCCAGTTGTTTGCTAGCACGAGCACGTTCCTCCTTCAGTGCGGACAAGCAGCGTGAGAAGACCGCCTCACCAATCAACGTAACCGGTACGCCATGATGGAGTGCAGCGATCGCTGTCCACTTGCCCGTACCTTTCTGTCCAGCCGTATCACGAATGCGTTCCAGCAGATAGCCCTCATCGTCACGGTAGTTAAGAATGTCGCGTGTGATTTCAATTAGGAACGAATCCAGCACGCCCTTGTTCCATTCGTCGAATTCCTGTGCCATCTCCTTCTGCGTCATGCCCAGGGCCAACATCAGATGGTACGCTTCACAGATAAGCTGCATATCACCGTACTCGATACCATTGTGGACCATCTTCACGAAGTGACCAGCACCTCCTTCGCCGACCCATTCGCAGCATGGATCACCATTCGATTTCGCGCAAATTGCCTAAAACGTGGAAGTAGGGAAATATAATCCAAAAGCCTTTCAAACTTCGCTTCGGAGACTCTACATACCTGGAAGATGTCTTTAATTAGGGGCCATGCGTCAGGATGTCCACCGGGCATGAGGGATGGTCCATAGCGGGCACCTTCCTCTCCACCGCTTACACCCGAACCAACGTACAGAATACCCTTTGCCTTTAGCTCTTCGTAGCGACGAGCCGAGTCCTGGTGTTCCGAGTTACCTCCATCAATTATCACATCGCCCTTCTCGATCAGCGGAAGCAGTTGGTTAATGAAATCATCTACTGCACTGCCGGCTAAAAAAGAATATATAAAATTAATTTAAATTAATTAAATTAATTAATTAAATAAAATTAATAAAAGGAAATATTAAACTTATGGCTATTGAAAATTGTTTTGGTCCGAAAAGTGCTGATCGACCAACAAACAGGTCACATGGCGCTTGGATCTAGAACGTACGATCCTCTCTATCTCACTAACTAGTACACAATCGGTCTCTTTTTAGCTCCCACTATTTACCGGCCTAAGGTACGATTGTTTCCTGCTTCGTTAACCGCGACACTTTATAAGATTTCAAGATCAATGCTCAGGGACATCATCGACGAGCAAGAACGCGTGAGAGACAAGCCTAAAGCAAAAAGGTCAACACCGAGCAGATAGCTTTCACTTATCGCCTTGCACTGCAATCCATCGCTTCGATGACCAACACAGGGCCGTTTGAACCAGTGCGAAAACTCAACGTTAAATTAAGCGTGCAGCTTATCGCTTGGATAGACTTCTTCGGTTGCGAATTTCGGATGGACCTGGTAGTACAACCTACAAATGACATTACTGACCCGAGGTCAGTCACTACCCACAGCTTGATTTCCTCCCGCTTACCTTTAACTAGCATCATAATCTTGCGTGGTGTCTTCAACTTGTTCACCATATCTTGCAGCGAGGTTGCCCCAATAATGTTGGTACCTTTGGCTTCATTCTCCAGAAAATGGGTAACCTAACAAGAGAAAAGTGAAAACCCAAAATGCAATGAGAGGACATCATACATCAAGATACGAAACTAAGCTGCAGGTGTGCTATTCGTACGGGATCAATGCTAGAGAACGCAATCGACCCATTTATGTTAATCCACGACAATGGTGGTCGATCGTTTCCGCGCGGTGAAGGGTCACTGCTAGCGCGTTTTGCATTAAATTGTGCTACACAGTAACACTCGTGAGGTCATTTCAAAGTTATGAGAAGGACACCAACGGAGCAAAGCCTCAACATTTAGTTTTAAACGTTACTCTGGTCTGGCAAAAAGGGTCTCGTATTGAACGATTTAAACGATTTAATCTCCCTTGCAGTTTCGCTTCGAATGAAATATATATTAAGTCTTGCCGAATGTTATACAATAAAAAATATAATAAAATGATAATCGTAATTATCAATGAAATGCAATGAAGAGATCATGCTCCCTGTACGCTTCAGTTAATCCAGCAAACCGGTGCCGGTGAAAGTTAAAACTGTGTATATTACATAATAACTTGTATATAGCTTTTATTGCATAAACAACGAAAGCAACCACGAGTTGAAAGTAACAATCATGGCTGATGTTTTTGAAACTCCCCAAAAAACTTTAATTTCTACACTCACCTTGTCGACGGTACGATTGTAGGCGCAAACGACAAAACCCTTCGAATCCATGTTGAGGATCAAATTTTGTCCCATCACGGCCAAACCGATCAGTGCAATATCAGCTTTCCTGGAAAGAACAAATCAACACACGCAACAGAGCATTGTGGGCATCATTCATTAATATTGTGCACTTAATCCAGTCGAGTGCACTGCCAGAGGTCACCGGACGCACGATCATCGCTGATCGCACGAATTTTTCGTCTTCCAATGTTTTAGCCCTAGATTTTGTGTTACCATTCGTAAGGTTTTCTAATGGTTGAGCGGCTTGTCGTAGTCACGCTTAAGGTGACCTTGCTTAGGCATGGCATAGATGATCATCGCGCTATAATGGATGAATCATTCTTATGGAGAGAAACGCGGTGCAATTATATCAAAGCTGCGCGCTTTCTAATCACTGTGCGCGAAATTTGTTGCATCGTTTGATCGTTAAAAACCCATCCACTGAAGTTAACATCAAGCACAATCGTTTCCGTGACACTTGTCACGGAAGCGAGATAAGGCCTCTATGAACATACCATGCTGTTTGTTTCCATCGAGTATCGGTAAAACGGCAAACAAAAAACCTTTAACAAACATTCAGGCAACTTCCGTCGACTGTAGGCCACCGGGCAAAATACGTCACAAAAGTCATCGAAATGGGAAAACGGATAATTTCCGTCGATCATCAATGATTCGCACAGGTTCTGTAATGAGCCTTGTGTTTGTTTACTGTGGGGTCACCGGGGGAAGGGACCGACACTTTAGCAAAACGTGTCTCGTCTGTAGAACTTTGGCAAACAATTCAACCAAAAAGACAAACCATTGCCAGGAAGAACGGTGAAGGGAAAGCACAGTGCGTACCAGCTGGCTGTGTTGGAAGATCGACGCGTCAAACGATGACTTGCACAGGGCAAGCGAAGGTGCCCTCTGGGGCTCGACCATGAATCGAACATGGCGCGCTGCTACAACTTACGGGCTGGACATTTTGTACGATGTCAGGGTGCAGAGTAAACGGCGTAGGGATTTAATTTTGACTTCACTTCGGTTGGCACTTTTGCGAGGAACTGTTGAACAGGCGTTTAGTAATTGATGATGAAGTTAGGAGACGACAGACGGAACACACGTTACTTCATACACTGTGCACACAGCCGAATGCTATTCGATCGGTCCACCGGTCTTGGACGAACCGAGACGATGCGGTTCCATGGCACAGTGGGCGCAAGTTGCTACGGATCACATGGAATGTGCGTTGAGTTTATTTTCCAATTCTTATGTCCTAAAATGTATTGCAAAATTATTAAGTATAGCTGTAAAAAGATCATTTGTTTGAGGAAATATTTCAACATTATTTTTTAAGTTAGATTCCACAACAAAAAACAACAAATTATCAATAGCTTACCACATCTGATGCGCTGTATAATTTAGATACAAATCATATTATGCTGCTAATATCATAACATTCCTCCACTGTGGACTGTGCTGTTAGATGTGGTTGTCCAGCACCGGTTTCATTCAACACAGCGGTAGTAGTGGCATCATGCGTAAAAAACGCGAATCGTACGATATAAGTCGCGTACGCACGCATACACTGAATCTTGCCCATTGCGACCGGCGCAAAAAAACGCGACAACGCATCGACGGTTGGCGCGGAATGAGTCCTTGAGGTGGATGCAAGCACGTGAGTTACGTACAGTGCGTGTCGTAATTTTAGCAACGTCAACAAAACCCATTTCCGGATGCTGAACTAATGTTAATCTAACAAGAACTGAACAGCAGCATTTATCGGTTGGTAGAGTGTACTCCATTTATTTAATGTTCAACGTAAACGATGATTATATGTGTAGGGATGTTAGTAGAACAATATCACGCTGAATTGTTAGTTCAAATACTTTACATCATTACTTTGTGGTCTGATATTTAATAATAGTAATGTATCATAAATAAGTAACGTAATGCAATCCTGAGAAAAGGCAGCTGCAGCAGTGTGTGTGGCTTCGTGCATATTGTTTTCTCCATATAAATATAGACCATGGTGCAAAACATGATGGAAAACTATACTAAATTAAAATAAACTAAACGAGAGATAAAAAACGCCTATAATAAAGAAAAAAAATTATCAAAACGATCGTTCTTTAATGAAAAAAAGAATATACAAAATACGATATTTTTTATCAAGTATTACATAGCCTGTAACAACATGATATGATTGCGCATTTACCACCAATCAAATCTATAATTTTAATTCACCCTAAAATGCCATATCTTCCACACACATTTAATACAATGTATGTAATTGTAAGACAAACAAATAGACACAAGTAAGAAACATGATAAAGACCCAAAAATTATAACGCGAGGCTGTACCGACGACAGCTTGCAACAAATTGAAAACCTACCCCACTGATCCCATCAGGATTACATATTTAGACCCAATATACACTCTTTCAATCAAATCGATACCTTATATAAAAACATGTGTACGAAAAACACGCCCGAATGCGTCTTCATTTAAAATTAAATCAAAATTTCATGTAAAACAACGTTTAAGGTTCCAATTAGTTTATCTTTAAATAATCAATTGTTACAACATTTGAATTATTAATCCGCGTTTTTAGCTGTCTCGTGTAGCTGCTGCATGAGTGAATGAAACTTTACTAAATCGTTAGCCTTTCTGTGATGATTTTTGCGCACGTCAATGGACCGTTCGAATGAAATGCATGATCCGTACACGTATTATTGCTGCTACGATTTACCGTACATTGTAGGATAGTATGTAGCAGCAGTAGTAGCAGCAGCAGCAACATTATATAAACAACAGAGCTACAGAGTTTCTGTTTTCAGTTCAGTCGGGTACATGGATCTGTACTTCTCTTATGTATTGGCTAGCGGTTGGTTTGGTGATGATCATGTATATCGTACGCACGTGAAATTTTACTATCTCGATACTTGGCGATCGCTTATCACCAACCTTTATTACAAAACCACGACCAGTGGTATATGAACGGTGTAATTTTGCTGATATATTATATTTACTACTACAAATCCGTTACCAATCAGCAGACTATGAAAGTTGGAAATATTCCACATCGGTTTCATCGACATCCGTTTCCACACCGTGCGATAGAGTTTTCATATTTAAATTTCCAATTCCATTTCCAAGCGATTCCGACGACGTTGAATACTACTGTCGCTTTAAAGACTGGCCTGTTCCACGCTTTACGTAGCGTAACTATTCCTTCTGATTAAAATTCGTATTACTTGGTAATAGAGTCGTAAGGATATATCTATACAGCAGTACTCGATTATATTGCATGCGTGCAACGTTCCGGTTAACTGAAGCTAGCTATTGTATTACAGTAAATTTCATAGACATCTGGCATCTGTAAATCCTTAGACATTTTTGTTTTTTTTTTTTTTGGTGGGATCTATTATTCTATACGATATACTGTTATTGCACACAGGCGTTGGTTTAATAGATTTCGTATTTGTTGCTTGTTTTCGTGTTTTGGTGCTAAACGGTGCAACGCGCATAACAATATATATGATTAAAAGATTATCTCTGCAGTAAAGTTACGCTGGAAACAAAAACGAATTTGCTGAACCATTACTGTTTCATTACAATGATCATTTTTCATGCTTCGTTTGGTTTTTTGCTGTCAGTCTAACGAGTTTAAGAGTAAATAAAAATTGTGCAAACGATCATCAAACACAAACTCTGCTCTGTTCACTTACATACTCCGCATGTACTACTCTACTACAGTATGATGCTATACTTGGCGATTCATCATCAAAGATGGAAAGCGGTTTTATTATGAGTTTGATAAGTTTTTTAGTAATGTATTTACTAGGACCATGCTGCATTGTATCCATGAATCGCAAAAACGGATCATTAACATCTATCTGCACTATTCGCTAAAAACAAAAAAATACACATTGGCTTACTAAACGGGAACGGTACTTTCGATTGTAGTGGCAATAGGGCTTGTCTCTGTTTCTGCTGGTAATTGTTCCTCGTTAGCAGAAGTAGATGTGATTTCAGTGGTATCATTGGTATCGATAGTAGTAGCATTAGTAGGGGATGCATTCGTATCACCGACGATGCCAACGGTACTACCGTTCGTGTCACATTTCGTCGGTTCCGTAGGATTAGAAGAAAGCACAGTTGCGTCGGTAGTAACCTGAGCGCTGCTGATGGTGGTTGCTTCGGTTTTAGCGGTATTATCAGCAGCAACGTTTGGTTTTTCTACATTTTCGATACGGGCCTTTTTACAAGCCGACGCAGTTAATATTTTATCTACATCCTGTAATGAATCGTGGGTAAAATGTGTTTTCAATTTTTGTGCGTATCGATACATATGCTAGTTTAATTTATTTTGTAATCTATACGTCTCACAACTGCTATTTGCTATTGTAATATATTCGCAGCTAAATTAAACTGCTCTATCAATGAAAATTTAACCTTCACATCGAAGCACAAAAGTGAATGCATACAGAAAAGTACTTTTTTTATAGAACCAACAACATAAATAATATAATATAAGGCGAGTAACTTACCTGTTCCGGGTGCTTTCCAATGTATTCAAGGCGAGCTGCTTCATACATTTTAACGAACTTATCCCGCTGTTCTTTGAACTGCGCAAACAGCGCGTCATCCCGGTGACCTTTCAGACGATTCGCGAGCTCCGCTTTCTTATCATGCTCGGCTTTAATATCCTGTGTGACCCATGGTTTGTCCAGCGGGTATTCTTCCCTGTTCTGGTGTTGTGTCGCTTTCGCACGAGTGCGCTTTCCATTCGGACCTATCGCACCACCATTTGGTGCCATTCCGTTCCGTGGAAATGGGCCTATCTTTCCACCCATACCACGTGCATGCATATTACCATTCATATGGCGACGCATTGGTCCATCTAAGCCATGCCGTAGAGGTGGAGGCATCATTCGACCCATTCCACCAGGTGGTGGTGGCATCGACCGACCTGGCATCGGTGGTATTGGAGGAGGTAGTGGTCTGTTCATCGACAACAGCGACATTGGGCCAGGATGACCCGCACCGTACCTATGTGGTCCTCTCATGCGCATACCCGGACCATTGCGGAAATGAGCTGGCGGAATAGGTGGTGGTATCGGGGGTGGATTCATATGACCACGCCGACCGGCCGATGGTGGACCGGGGAACATATTTGGCGGTGGCATTGGATGGCCCCAGTTAGACATTCCGTTCGCTCCACCGTTCATGCGATTTCTCATACCTGGTGCTCCATTCTTCATAGGACGCTTCATTGGGGGATTCATTCGTCGATTACCATTGGCGAAGGAAAGGTTTTTGTTTACACCATCCGATACATTCGAGACCGATGGTTTTGGTCCACCGACATTGTTACCCGTTCCGTTTGTGGTGGATGTAACTGTATCATCATTGAAATCCACAAAGCCGGGATCATCGCCAAGTTGATTAGCGTTGAACATTGCACTCATGCTTCGCATGTTTCCCATTGGGTTGTACTGTTTGTTCATGCCCGGTTTGAATCGCTGCCGATTAGCCATTTGATTGCCTATGCGTTTGTTTCCTTCGTTAGTCGAGGCCTTGTTCGAGACCATTATTTACATCGCTTTTCCTGCACTATTTTCCTTCGCTCGGTACCACCAGTTGTTGTCGATCGTAAACGCCAATAACTGCGGTAACGGGTTGCCTGCAGAGGTTAGATTTTTCTGATCCGCTCTATTATATTTTCGTAAGTTTGATCTTCTATTGCGACAATCGTCCGATTTTCACTATTCACCAAATAAAACTTCCTTGCTCTTTTCCGGAAAATCTTAATTGTATGGCCTGCTTGCTTTGATACCTTTTATCTGCGTTTTTTCTTTTGACAAATGGTTGTTCTAAACTAATGACAATTCTAGAAATAGCCAATAACAATCCACTGAACGAAGCTTACCGTGTTTCTGAATTCCCTCCCTTTTTAATTGAACAATAAAAAAATCAAACAGACATTCACTAATGTTTAGTTAGTCCAATAACCTAGTTATTTTATCTACTTTTCTTTGTAAAATAAAGTAAAAGTTTTTGTTGTACTAAAAAATGACATGTTTATTTTGCTGTAATGTCAAGACGTTTGTGAATTGTTGACGTTTGATATTGTACAACTGAAAGCATGCTGCAGAGCTGTGTCGTTTGTATACTGTTGAGTGGATTGTAAAAGGATTGGAATCCCTTAAATTTGCCGAATACAACATGGTAACTAATAAATCTCTAAATGTTGCTATACTGAATACGTGAAACCCTTGATTGATGATTTCAGGTCAAGAAAACGCCTCGTTATTTCACCGAGAAAAATGCAAGCAATGCATCAAAAGAAGACAGGGAACCGACAGTCTCTGCACCTCCAGAGCCAAAAATTGAAGAGAAGATGGTATCAAAACCGAAATATAAACAACCGGATTTAGGGAAAAGAAATCGTCGTAATTTTCCCCGCCAAAAACCATCCACCAGATCGAAGCAAAAAACCCCTCTCAATATTCCAATTGATCCGGCCGCCCTGCTGCGTCATTCGAGGGGCGAATCCATGCGTATGGGTGGCGTGAAATCAAGATTTCATAAAATCAATGAAAAACGAAAGGATATCAATATTGAGTTTGCTGTACAACAAGCTGCTCGAGCAGAAATTTTATTGCATGAAGAGGAAGGTTATCTTGAGGCGGATGAAGGTGAACTCACAACCAATATTACGCAGAAGGAAATAGTGGATAATGTGGACATAACGACTGCCACTAAACATTTCAACTTAGCCCTGGACTTTGGGCCGTATCGTACGCGTTATACGAAGAACGGTCGGTATTTGCTACTGGGCGGAAAACGTGGCCACGTCGGAGCATTCGATTGGGTGCAAAAGAAGCTGTTGTGCGAGATGAATGTACTGGAATCCGTGCACGATATTACGTGGTTGATGAATCAAACAATGTACGCTGTTGCGCAGAAAAACTGGGTACATGTGTATGATCAAAAAGGAACGGAGTTACATTGCATTAAGACAATGCATAGAAGCGTACGGTTGGAGTATCTGCCTTATCATTTTTTGCTGAACAGTGCCGGTGAAAATGGTTTCCTTTCGTGGATGGACGTATCAGTAGGCCAATCGGTAGGCAACTACAATACCAAAATGGGAAAAATAGCAGCAATGACACACAATCCTTGGAACGCGGTAACGTGTATCGGTGGTTCGAAGGGTGTAGTGTCAATGTGGTCACCGATGGTACGAGATCCGCTTGCTAAGATGCTGTGCCATCCGGTACCGTTGACTGCAATCACGATCGATCCGAAAGGATTGCACATGGCAACGGCAGGATTGGATCGCCAGATAAAAATATGGGACGTACGGCAACTGGAAGGTCCGCTCGAAACTTATTACACAAATACGGCTGTCTCCGAGATCGAACTGTCCCAACGAGGACTGTTGGCATTGTCGATGGGCGATATGTGTGAGGTTTACCGCAGGGGTAACAATTCCAACGCAGACAAAATGAAACCTTACATTAGGCATCGAACGAATGGTTCTATAGCCAGCATCAGATTTTGTCCGTTCGAGGACATCCTTGGTGTAGGAACGTCAAAAGGATTTGTCTCATTGATTGTTCCAGGCTCGGGCGAACCAAACTTCGACACGTTTGAAGCTAACCCTTACCAATCGCGCTCGCAACGACGTGAAGAAGAGGTGCATAAATTGCTCGAGAAGATTCCTGCCGAATTCATTTCTCTTAATCCAACGCAAATCGATGAGGTGGACGTACCTTCCGCCAAAGCACGACTGCAACGGAAAGTGGAGCTATTGACCATGAAACCGCCGAGGATAAACTTTGAACCACGTAAGCGTAACCGCGTGTCGAAAGCGAAACTTGTCCAGATTAAACACAACGTAAAGGAAGCTCGTTTCCGCGAGGCAGCCAATGAGTTGCGCGAGATAAAGGAAAAATTGTTGGCGGAAGAGGAAGCGACAACGGAATCAACCGACTTTATTCCACTGGAACCGAAAAGTGTACTGGATCGTTTCAACACGAAGAAGAAAAAGAAAGCTACTCAATAATATCGCATCGATCGTGCAGTGTTATATATTATTAAAGAAAATAAACCTATCATTTCACTTGTATATGCTCGTATAGTATTCTTCCTCGAGATCGTACAGATCGGCCGCCATGTCGTCCCGGACGGCCATCAACTTGTTGTCGCGATCTATTTGTGTGGTACGGTAGAGCGTGGAGTTGCTGCAGATAGCTTCATTGACCGAATGGAAATCGTTTAGGATGAGGTATTGTTTAATGTCTGACACGAGTTTCATCAGCGACTCGCCAGCCCGCACAATGTTTGCCGCCCGAACTTGGGTTTCATACGTGTCCTGTTCGCATTGCGTTATCTTTGATAGTTGTGTATCATTTTCTCCTTTAGCAAGCCGAATTATTTCTGCAAGAAAAAAGCGCCTAAATGCAACCAATGGACGAAAGCTACGATTGAAGAACACGTACCCTCGAAATTTTCTCGCATGCTCCGAATGTCTTCCTTCAGCCGGGAATTGTAGGATTTCAAGAGGGCTTCTTTGGATTGGGTTAGGTTGCGCTGCATTTTAGATAATTTGCAACGGTAACGTGTATCTGTTTTTCGAAGGATGTAATATCAATGTGCCCAAATGCTACGCCAATTTTATGCGATGTGGTAAAAACCCTTTTTGTTTCGTCAGTTGTTTACGTTTGTTACAAAAAAGCAATAAAACAGCACCACAAAGCCATGAATGAAAAGCTGTCAAAATATTTGCTGCATGGGCAATTCTGCTGCTTGTTGAGATGGCACAACGGGAAAATATTGAAGGAATTGAACAATTACTATTTGAAACTGAGAAATTGGTTGGAACAAACTGAATTCAGAGCATCTTTTCTTGTAAAAAGCATTTAATGAAAAGTTTTTTTAGATTGTCTTTATTTTTTATGTGATATTTTGGTTTTTTAACGAAAATTCTGTTCAGAAACGAAAATGTCAAAATCACCTCCCTCCCCAGCTTGACGAAACACGTCATGCAATGCCGCTTTGATGGTGTGCGTGAAGCCCGTCGGCTCTACGGTTGACGTGTACTTTAGGAACAATAAAGCCTGGGCGAATGGTAGCACAGGTCGATCATTTCCAGTTCAGCAATAGAGAAAAGACAAGCGAAAATTTGGTTGAACGTCTCGCAAACTGTGATTACTAGTTGTTACAGGGTGTAAAAGTCGCGTTAGTTTGGTGATTAACTCCGTGCATTGTAAACCGAAGAAGTAATACACAAAGTAAGTTAAAAGTTGCGTTCTAGCTGCTAACAAAATTGATAAAGAAGGTGCCGGTAGCAATGAAACCGACGAACACACGAAGGTGTATAATGGTAGAGAAAAGAGTGCGCTTTTGTAGGTTATCCAATTGCCGGAACAGATAATACCGATTTGAATCGTTTTGTGCGTGGCCCCCTAAAAAACAGGACACTCGGTGCCGTTGCCGGGCGAAACAGAATATTCTAGAATGCGTGGTGTCACAGAAAAAGTAGAAAGAAGCAGAATCGGCAAAAAATGGCAGCAAGGGGGCCATTTTCCGTGCGTTCCGTCGTCCGTTTCAATGGCTCGGGCGCAGCGAGACAACGTTCAGACTGAGATGGAAATCCCCGTTCGTCAGTAACAGTCAGCAAGCGGGAAAAGGAAAGATAGTACGCACGGAAAGGTTGACGTGTTCTTTTTGCATTGGAGCAGGACTGGCTCTTGGGGATAGGAAGAAGCTTTTGGTATAGTTCTATTTCAATCGTTGGTGTAGAAAGTTGGGTATCGTTTTTGCAGGAAAGTCATCTCTCACGGGGAATTAAGTGAGTTTTACTAGAAATTGTTCGCGTTTAGTGCGTAAGCTGAAATGTTTCGGTATATTAAACACCTTTCGGTGGACACTGCTAGTGGAACTAAGTAATGCTTAAACCGGTGTCTCGGGATACGCTTGCTTCTAGCTTAATGAGGTCAACAGACATAACGGTTGTTTTCCGAGTTTGATTCGAGTTTGTCGAAGGAAAATGACGTGAGTTTTATATTAAACAGCATAGAATGGCCCAACATGCCTTTGCTCACTCACCAGGAATTAACATTTCAATGAAAACCGCCTACTTGTTACTTTCGGTCGCTCAGCTTCAATGATTCTGTTCGAACTGACGTGGCCTTATGGCGGATGTTGGATTGATTATGTGGCGCATGGGATGAATTATCCATGTGGCCTAAGTTCTTCAGTGTGTTTTTTAATTCAATTTTTGCAACTGTGCAATTTATTCATCGCTTTTCGCGCATTTAAACTATCTTCTCACGTGTTTCGGAGATTTTTCTAGTACGCTATGAAATTGTGCACCGATTTTGCTTCTTTTACACTTTATTGGTTAAAAACAATGGTTGCTAATCTAAGTTCTTTCTTTGTGGTGTGTTTTTCTTTGCTCATCCACAGTATAACAACAATGAAGTTATTAACATTATCGGCCCTTGTGGTCGCACTGGTCGTGATGACCTGTTCGGCGGATGAAAAGAAAGAGAAGGACAAGGATATCGGCACGGTGGTCGGTATTGATCTCGGCACGACGTACTCCTGCGTCGGTGTGTACAAGAACGGACGTGTAGAAATTATTGCCAACGATCAAGGTAACCGCATTACTCCCTCCTACGTGGCATTTACCGCCGATGGCGAACGTCTCATCGGTGATGCCGCCAAAAATCAGCTGACGACGAACCCTGAAAATACCGTGTTCGATGCAAAACGTTTGATCGGCCGCGAGTTCACCGACCATACTGTGCAGCACGACATTAAACTGTTGCC
This sequence comes from Anopheles funestus, assembly GCF_943734845.2. Lineage (NCBI taxonomy): Eukaryota > Metazoa > Arthropoda > Insecta > Diptera > Culicidae > Anopheles > Anopheles funestus. The sequence continues at coordinate 41,933,647 of NC_064598.1, read as the reverse complement.
GTTCAAGGTGATTGAAAAGAACTCGAAACCGCACATCCGGGTATCGACCGGCCAGGGTGATAAGGTGTTCGCGCCGGAAGAAATCTCCGCCATGGTGCTGGGCAAGATGAAGGAAACGGCTGAAGCATATCTGGGCAAGAAGGTTACGCACGCTGTCGTCACGGTGCCGGCCTACTTTAACGATGCCCAGCGTCAGGCGACGAAGGATGCGGGAACGATCGCTGGGCTGGTGGTGATGCGTATCATTAACGAACCGACCGCGGCCGCCATTGCGTACGGTCTGGACAAGAAGGATGGTGAAAAGAATGTGCTTGTGTTCGATCTTGGCGGCGGTACGTTCGATGTGTCGCTGTTGACGATTGACAACGGTGTGTTCGAGGTGGTGGCAACGAACGGTGACACCCATCTGGGCGGTGAAGATTTCGATCAGCGCGTCATGGATCACTTCATCAAGATGTACAAGAAGAAGAAGGGCAAGGACATTCGCAAGGATAACCGTGCTGTGCAGAAGCTGCGTCGTGAGGTGGAGAAGGCGAAGCGTGCCCTTTCGGCTAGCCATCAGGTGCGCATTGAAATTGAATCGTTCTTCGAGGGTGACGATTTCAGTGAGACGCTCACGCGTGCCAAGTTCGAGGAGCTGAACATGGATCTGTTCCGCTCGACGATGAAACCGGTGCACAAGGTGCTGGAGGATGCCGACATGACGAAGAATGACGTCGACGAGATCGTGCTGGTCGGTGGATCGACCCGTATCCCCAAGGTGCAGCAGCTGGTGAAGGAATTCTTCAATGGCAAGGAACCTTCCCGAGGCATCAATCCGGACGAAGCCGTGGCTTACGGTGCGGCTGTACAGGCTGGCGTGCTTTCGGGCGAACAGGACACCGATGCGATCGTGCTGCTCGACGTTAATCCACTGACCATGGGAATTGAGACGGTCGGTGGTGTGATGACGAAGCTGATCCCGCGCAACACTGTCATCCCGACGAAGAAATCGCAAATCTTCTCGACCGCATCGGACAACCAGCACACCGTAACGATCCAGGTGTACGAGGGCGAACGTCCGATGACGAAGGATAACCATCTGCTCGGTAAATTCGATCTGACCGGCATTCCGCCGGCACCGCGAGGCATACCGCAGATCGAAGTGTCGTTCGAAATCGACGCGAACGGTATTCTGCAAGTGTCGGCCGAGGATAAGGGTACGGGCAACCGGGAGAAGATTGTCATCACCAACGATCAGAACCGTCTGACGCCGGACGATATTGAGCGCATGATTAAGGATGCCGAGCGGTTTGCCGATGACGACAAGAAGCTGAAGGAACGCGTGGAGGCGCGCAACGAATTGGAAAGCTACGCGTACAGCTTGAAGAATCAGCTTAGCTCGAAGGATAAGCTTGGTGCAAGCGTGTCGGACGACGATAAGGCTAAGATGGAGGAAGCGATCGATGAGAAGATCAAGTGGCTGGACGAAAACCAGGATACGGAAGCGGAAGAGTACAAGAAGCAGAAGAAGGAGCTGGAAGACATTGTGCAGCCGATCATTGCCAAGCTGTACGCCAGCAGTGGCGGTGCTCCACCACCGACGGCCGGCGGAGACGATGACGATGAGCTGAAGGATGAGCTGTAAGTGAATGTTTTGGTTTTTTTGTTTCCCGACCCTTGGAAAAGGGCGCCACCTTCCATAATGTCATACAACAACAACAACAACAACAAACAAAGCATTCGACGGAGAGAAATGCAAATTAAGTCGCCTTTCACTCATTGTCCTTTTTTGGGAGGAGGGATGGTTTTGTGATTATGCATTGAGGAAAAGCCCGCTGATCATACGCGAGATCATTGTGTACCTCGTTGGGAGGATTAATGTCAAACAATCTAAGTAGTCGTCAAAACGACCGCTCCATTACAAAACTCTTGTCGTCACAGTGAAGGAAGTGGTGAAGTTGTGTGCGCACTTTTCCGGACGCAGTGCGTTACGTGAAGGCGTTGGTGGAACGTTACATTTTCGGAGTCTCATCTTATTTTCTAGATGAGTGATACTCACCCCACAAAAAGGAAAAAGATACACAAACACACCACACATACACACACACATATATAAAACGGAAGATGTCCAGAGAGTTTGTGGTTCAAGTTAAATAGAAGATAGAAAAGCACACGGTAGAATTACGCGGGTTTTTTTTTCGTTAGTTTTTTGTTTGTTTTTGTTTCTCAATTACGTCCGTGCAGCAACAGCAGATATGATGTAGTAGTGTAGGTGTGTGTGTGTGTGTGTTGGTAAAAATGAATCGTTTGCAGACTTTTATTATTTATTGAGCAAGAGAAGTGCAGAAACCGTAAAGATATAATACTTACAACAATAGCAGAAGACCAGAAGCGGCTCGAGTTAGTAAAACAAAGGAATAGGTCAATAGGGCCGAGGGTGATGAGAATATGAGGGATGGTGTGCGTAAGGATATATATTCTCGTACCGAGACCAGAGATCGTGTTTCTTATTACGTTAGTTCTAATTCGTTCCATTCGTGTGCACTAGATGTGTGCAGTAATAGGTGGAACGTGAAGAGGACGGTGTTGGCGGTGATATGATGTTGGGTGGTGTAAAACATTCTCCCCCACCCCTTCTCCACTATTATCTTCGGCACCGTCCTTTTTCGTGTTCCCTTACCCAGAGCGAGAAATGATGCAAACGAATGCAAACCACGGAAACATCCTTAAATCGACTTTAATCCTTATCAGTTTTACCTTAAAAAAGAATCTTTGTTTCGTTTGTTTGTTTTTTTTACCATTCCTGAGATACTTCTGTTATTTTGTTATGTATAAAACAAACAAAGCCTGTCCTCTAACTGCCAGATAGTGAGAGAAAGGAATTCCCTAACTAAGGACTCTGCGGTGGAATAGAAAGGGATACACATGTGCGATTTCAAGATGCTTTAATTTCGATAATATCGTGTACCTATCGCGCGGCACGTTGTTCATAAGACGTCGACGTGCTACAATTCCGTTTCAGTTCGTTTCATTATTTCTCGTCCATCGACTGAACCTAATGTAAGGAAGAGAAAAATAAAAGAAACAAGATGATACTAAAATGATCGTTTTGGTTGTGAGTGTGAGATGATCGTGAGTGAATGAAAGAAAATATTGAGCCTCTAACCGTGAGTAGAGATCATTGGATTATTCTTCTTCGGACAGGTTGATGGTTATGATACAAAAAGTAATTCCCTTTTTTGTTAGTATTCATATCACGACGGGTTTATTAACATGTTGCTGCCACAGCAGGGAAGCAGAAAGGAATGGTGTACATGAGAGGGGGATTCCATTATAATTTTGTTACGCGCAACTGTTTTGCTCTGCTTCACGATTGACCCTTATGAATGTAAGTAAGCTACACGTTAAATAATTCACAATTTTTAAGCTTCCACGATTTTAAAAACTGAAAACTAACTAAATACAAACACACAAAAATGAAACAAATCGGCTTTAGCTTAACTCCTTTTACTTAGAAAACTAAAACTAACTAAGAAAGCTTTCTTTACTTGTTTCGGTTTTATAATGTTGGTCTGCGCCTTTCTTTAAATTGTTTACCTATAACTGAATAGTCAGTCCTATGGTGCGCTAGGGAAGGCACACAGCTGGTCTGTTGCGGTTTGAACTTCCCCACCACCAGAGCTAGTGATTGTGACTTCCGTGACCGATTAGCACTAGTTGCACGGTGTCTTTTCATGGTTGCTGCACAATGTGTTTTGATTTAATGGGACTATATCAATATTACGTACATCGAAACGCGCCTAAGCTCGCAAAACTTTCAAATAAATAAGAATAACAACAAAAAAATCCAGGACTGATTTTCCCGTGAGCATTGCGCGCGCATTCGAACTGACCAAAAAGTAAGCGAATTAAGCCAACCTCCGTCAATCCTGAGTAAATCACTTTTAAGCTTAATAAAAACTATCGCTTTTACACCCGCACGTTTACACGAAATGCCGCCGACAGTTCATTCGATGGGAAGGAAGCAAAATCGGCCTTAGCCGCACGGTGTGGTTTTCTGTTGAGATATTCCTGCATCACATCACATGCCAACTGTTCCGCTTTCGCGCGTATCTGCGTTTGTTGCTGCTTCTGATGATTCTCGTGGTCGAGGATCGATTTGGAGACGCTACCGTGCACCGTATGGGTGGACGGTATTTCTGCACCCTTCACCAGCGACATGATCAGATCATGCTTGACGCGCGTTATCTTCTGTTCCAGCTCCTGGATACGATCATCCTTTGGCTGCGGTACGTGCAACGGTTCCAGCCCGGAAAGGATCTTTCGGTACTCGTTCGCCTGTACCTTCAACCGTTCGGTTCGTTCGTCCTTGAACGCACGCTTCAGCAGCGACAATTCCTGGGCGATGTAAGGCGAGCTGGCCGAAATATCCAGTGCAGTCGTCGTCTTAAGGTCCACCTTACGCGAGCTGAACGATTTCAACTTATCGCGCAAGCTGCTCTTTTCGCTCTCCAATGAATCGATATCACTCTGCAAGTGGTCCATCGTTTCTTCAAACTCTTTCTCTTTCCTGGGGTTTTTGGATGGAGAAATGTTAGAAAATTAATCAAGCATCAAAACGAATAAAAAAAATGCATTCCGATTACGTACTGTTTCAACTTGCCGCACACTTCGTCGTACTGTTTCTGCAACCGCGTAGTGTTCGTTTCGTGATCCTGCTGCAACACGGACAGCTTCTTCTCGGCCAAATCCTTCCGTATCTGCATCTCGGACAGTTCGTTCTGCTTCAGCTTAGCGGCCAGCTTCAGCTGTCGTATTTCCGCCTCACGGTTTTCGAGCGTTGCCGTCAGTGTCTTGGTTTCTTCCAGCTGTTTCTTCACTGCCTGCGCACGCAGAATAATCGGTGCGACCGGTTTCTCCTCCGGTTTGGCGGTGTTCGTTGCCGAAATGATTTCGTACTCATGATCCAGCAGATACTGTGCCAGCTGGCCCATATCAGTACTGGCCGCGGAGAGCACATTGCGCACGTTTTGTGACGGACCGAGATCATCCTGTTCGTACACTTTCTCGCAACCGTTCGAAAGGATTTCCCACAGCTTGTCTTGCGGTACGGACGTTTCCGTTTCGGGATCCACCGTCACCAGCTGGAGACATTGGCGGGTAGCGTAGAACAGTACACTCATCACCTTGTTCAGTGCTTCGGCGGTGCGTTTCAGATTGCGCAGCGTGTTCATCGAAAGGTTGCACTTGGTGATAGCGACATCCTGCGGCAGGCGACGTTTGACGAGCTTTAGTTGCTGCCGTATGTTCTCCACGTTCTGTAGAATGTACTGCAGAAGCAGTCCAGAGTCGCTGGTTTCATCTCCGGGCTGTGGTGGAATAAATACAATAAACAAACCATTCATGAATCATCATAATAGCTATTCAAAGTCATTCGTTCGATTTAAAAACTCATTTAGATTTAGGAATCTGAATCGAATACACCCATAAATCCTTAAAATTAAACTTTTAAATTCCAACAAACCTTAATCAATATCTTAACGATGGTAGAATCATTCGCGATCGAATCACATGCCGCACCGATCGATGCAGTACAATCGCGCACTATTTGCGTTTCGTTGACGAGATCCTCTCCAGTTAGCAGTACCACGTACATTGCATTGAAGAATGTTACACACTTTTCAAGATCTAAACGAAATGAAACAAACATAATATGTTAATCCCGCTCTTGAAGGGTTTCCCTCGTTTCCGAACTTACTATCCGTGGAGGAATTTTCATCCAGCTGGTTCGCCTTCAGCAGATCGACAATTTCGTCCACCATCTTTTCTTGTGCCTGCATCTCTGGCAGGGCCGCACCGATCTTGAGCAGCGTGTCTGCCTTGCAGCCCGTCATGCTAAACAGGAACTGATGCATAATGCTCTGCAGATTGTGTACGTGGTGTAGCAAACGCGACCGGAACCCAAACTGTGCCACCTCGTGCCCTGTCAGAATGGCGGCCCGATCCATCTGTGGCACATTGGAAAACCGTTCCCGCGCTTGGCTGACAATGATGCCGGACTTGAAGACGATGCGCGAAACGAGCAGTATCACAAGAATGGCATCGTGATCACCACCCCGTGCCATGAACACATCCGGCATGAACGCGGTCAGGTAGCGCACGTGTTCGTTCGCCTGTGTCAGCTCGATCTGGCGCAGCTGGAGATCGATCGCACGCGTGAACGCCTTCGATTCGGCAAACATTTGCTTGAAGTCGATCGTTTCAGTAATAAGGGCCGTATCCTTAGACTGCTGTTGCTGCTGCTGCTTGGTCGATTCGTGGCTTAAACGTTCGCGCAACTCCTGACACTGTTCGTTCAGCCGCTGGACAAGTTCGCGGAATTTCAGTATCGTCTGATCGCGATCAACGATCGTCTCCAGGGCGGCATCTTTTTCACGCATTGCTTCGCGTTTTGCAGCGTGCGCCAGGTCAAGCTCCTCGCGCATATCCATCTCCAGCTCGTGGTTACTTTCGACCAGCTGTTCATGTACTTCCTCGAGCGCTTCCAGTTCGGCCACCTCTTCTTCGAGTGATTTTACCTTGTCTTCGAGTTCCATCTTCTTTTCGGCTAGCTGCTCGACCATCTCTTCCGCACCGAGCGCTGCATCGACCTGCTCCTGTAGATCGCTCAGCTGTGCCTCCAGCTCGTCAATCTTGGCGGAAAACTTTTCCTTCGTGCGCTGCAGCTCGGTAACTTCCGATTTTTTCGTGTCCAGTTCCTTTTCCAGCTTTTGGATTTCGTGCTTTTCGTGCGCGGAAAGATCGCGTAAGCGTACTAGCGTTTCCCGTAGGCGTGCGTTTTGTTGCTCCAGTTGCTTGAACTCGTAGGTTGAAGCAACGGCTGAACCGTCACCACCGATTACACCGGCACCGGCTGCTGTACCGGTCGAGCCTAACTTTTCTTGCATTTCCGTTTTCAAAATTTCCAAATCTAATGTCAGCTCTTCGATGCGCTCCTTTGCCGTTTCAAGCTCGAGCGCTAGCGTGTCGGCCTTCTCCTCCGCCATCTCCTTGTCGAGCGTGATCAGTTCGACATTCTCCGCCAGCTCGGACATTTCTTCGCTGTGTAAATCTCGTGCCTCGATTGCATCCTTGGCTTCCTGTTTCGCACGCTGCAGCTCGCGCTGAAGTTGCGAGTGAGCGTCCATGATTTTGCTTTTAAACTCCACCAGCTGCTCGTACTGCGTTTTCATCTTGTCGAACTCGCGCAACCGTTCGCGATCTTCCGCTCGGCGTTGTTTGAGCGTTTCCAGTTTTTCGCTAAGATCGCTGTTGAGCTTTCGCATCTCTTCCAGCTCCTGTTGCAACTGAAGGATGTGAATGCGATCCTCGGTCGACGAGCCGGGTGCGGGCGTTGGAGCTGGTGATGGGGAGATGAGCGACTGTCCCGGGGTGAACTGTGGTTTAAGTGTTTCCACAAAGCCGGTTTCGACGAATGATGCACGCTTGGAGGTTTGGAGCGATTCCGGTGGGCTCATGTGCGATCGTTGCAGGGGTTCGTGTCGGTCGGGCTTCACCATCGTCGGAATGGACGATACCGGTGTCGGGATGGACGATTGTCCCGATGCCCGTTCGCTGCCCGGTGAGGTTAGTTGCGTTTTCGAACCGAGCGAACTCGTGCTTCGGTTGAGCGACATCCTAGAGCTAAATGAGAGAATGGAAAATTTTATAAGCCATGCGTTTTGATTTGAAACACCTTCTACAAACACAATAGCATCACCGAAACACAGAAGACACATTGCAGATGGAATAGAGCGCCGTGATGACACATAAACTCCTCAAGTTACATATCTACATAAGGAACATCATTGGTTTGTACAACAGAACAAGCGTAGTGATACGGCATAAAATCGCAAGAAGAACCAAAAAAAAAATACAAACCACAGGGTGCAGCAACAGTAAACGGATTCGTACAAAAAAAAGAAGATCAACCAGAGACATGTGCGCATAATTTCTTGTAGAGAAACACTTCCGAGATATGCAAGCGAAATTTCATAGCCAAAAAAATAAAACACAAGGAAGAATAATTTCGAATAGCAGACAAACTGTGGATGCAAATGAAAACAGACAAACAATAGCGTTTCGGGTTTTTGTTGCTTGTTGTCGCGTATAAATTGTACGGGAAGAACCTTTCATGGTGTATGGTGCGATTGTGAGGAAGGATCATGCATTAAAAAAAAGATGCAAGAAGAAACATTAAGTGACTATACAGAGATGATGCAACAGGCCGAACAAATAAAAAGTATTATTGCTAAGTAAATGGATGATATAAAAATAACCTGGATGTTGACAGTGTCATTGTCATGGAGGCACGCTTCGTTTGCGGCTGCTTGACCGGAGACTTTCGGCGTACCCTGTCGTTGTTGTTGTCGGGTGTAGAAGAAGGTATGCAAAGGACGATCGTATCACAGGGACGATTCAAAATAGGATGATGGGCGTATGCGTAATGGTTTATTCCGCCGATGCGGACATATCAGTTAGTCAGTGATGAATGGGAACGGACGAATATGGTGGGATTTGTATTGGATTTGTTATGGGGCGCCAATATAATCCCGATCCCGAACGCATCGAGGTTGTTAGTAGTGAGTGTGTGTGTGTGTTTGTCCACACAAGAATCATCGCACAAGATAAAACGACATCGGGCAGGGATGAATTATTATTATTACAATTAGGTTACGACGATGGTACAGATGTTTTACAGAAGAGGGCAAATGAAAGAAAAAGAGAAAGATAATGGTTAAATTTTGCAATTATGGATCTTTAAGGAAGTCTAGTTACGTTTATCACTAAACTACTAACGGGCGGAACAGTAATACAAACGTAAATCAAACATTGATACAAATTTGGAATGCTCAACTTATATATCAAGATAAACGTTTATTGTAAGCCATTGCTTACAGGAAAGAAAAAAGTTTAATGATAACCAAAACTTAACACAAAATGGTATGAATAATGCTTGTTACGGGATCTCTAGAAGGATAGCGGGTTTTCGTGTGGCGTACGTATATACGCTACAAGATTTATAAGCAAAAAAAACTACAGGTTTTGTTGTGACTTTCGTTCACTTACGCTGTTGGCTTGGCCGTAAACGTTTGTGTCGATCCAGGCATTGAGGCGAGTGATCGAACTGAACCCGCACTAAGGCGACAGATGACGTGAGAGCATTGAAATACATAAGAAATAAGTTTAGTTAGATTGCTTCCCGCTACCCGCTATGGCTAAAGCGTTTTGCTTTGGATAATTGCAGCAGCAACAGCGCAACAATAGCTGTATCGGAATGGTTTAGGAGACACATTTGTTAGATGATGAGATGAGAACCATTTTGGGTGAAGCAAATTTCTCGATTCGATTTTTTGGCTTGCGGCAAAAAGCCCTCCCCCTGCCCCTTTTAGCTGTCTTACCCGATTGCGTAAATGAGATGAAAGTAAAACATTGTGTTCGAAACATCTAATACACCTAGTACTAATTACAACAAACCATTCATCGAACCCAAACACATCCGATCGATGATGAATTCTGTGCTAATGCATAACAAACATTCAGAACGGAATCTGTTTTATACGCGCTATCATTCGTGTGGTGAGCTATAAGCGTCTTCTGCAAACAACCATCGAACGAAATGGGGGGACAAAATGTGAAACTAAATGCCTAAGAATATGTAGTACTAAAAGTAAAGGTGACCTACACGAATGGGTATGGTGGTTCGGGGATGAGAAATAATGTTGCATTTCGCTTTAAAACAGCATTTTAAAAAGGAATAAAAAATGGGTGTGTGATTTGTTTTTTTTTTTTTTGTTTGTTTGGTGTTTGTTAAGCACTTACGGTACTCTGCCGGTTGCACGCTTAGCACTAGCGGGCGTTTTTAACAACGACAAAAGTTACACAGGAGTATGTAGATGGAAGAGAAAGACGGAAGAGATAGATAGTACGGTGGCACCATAAGCTGGACGGCAAAATGGTTCCAAGGCGTGATTGAAACGCAAATGTGTTCGATTGTTGACAAATGGGCATTAGGTATAATGGATTTAACCGTCCCTAGCCATGGATTGTGAGCAATTCCTGCTCTCGCTACTAACCTGCTCAATCGGGACCGTGGCTTCTCGTCTGGCGTTTGTGCATCCTCGATTGCATTACCAGCGTCATCGATAAATACCAGCTGGGTTGGCCGTACGAACATGCCATAGTTTTCCTCACACTAAAACGATTGGAGATATATTAGTGGAACACTTTCGCAACGCGTCTTATTCCTATGGGCGATTGCCAACGTTACCGAAAAATATTGATGTCCTTTTATCGATCCATTGTTCTTCCCTTTAGCTTCATCCAATATTACGCCAACCCATTTACCGACCGCAAAAGAGGTCATACCGACGTACGCGATCGTGCCACGTACTTCCTTGCCGGTCAGCTCGACTCGTTGACCAATTTTAAGATACTTTTCGGCCATATCGGAAGCTTATTGTGTGGTTCGGGTGTTACCGTGCCTGTTGTGCCTCGACGTCCGGGTAAGTTTGTTGCTGTTGCTGCTTTCACTGTGGAGGACAGCGTTGATGACATCAGTGATTCCATTGCTTAACCACAGGTGCTGCAGGTCCGTGGAAGCAGGCTAGCAGCAAATACAATTTACCTGTCGTTTTGTGCGCGATACAACTATTGCTCTGCAAGCGTGATTGAGTGATACAACTTTTGCAGTTTTACGTTCACAATAAATAAAGAATAGTTGTGTACATTTTGATCACCTTTCTATGCACTCGTAAAGGAGGAATTTTTGGCAATAGAAAAAAAATCACCGTAGCAATTTGACATTCCACCGACTGACAGCTGAGTCGAGCAGTCTGACACATCGCGAAGCAATCTTTCCACCAGTGGAAAAATATATCGACCAATAACTTCCCCGGGTGCATGCATGAAGATCTTCCTCGACTAGAGCAAAAGCGGGAAATTGCGTTAGTAAAAATAACGTTTTAGTGTATATCCATATTATATCTATATATATGCAATTCTCGTGTCGCGGTAAAGCCTTATGAAATTTTCAAATTGATTTTTTTTTAATTTAAAGCGTGAAAAGCGTGATTTAAAGAGTGACAAGAAACTTATTGCAACGCTTTCGCATTAAATTATATCGAATTTATAAATTTTGCTCAAATTGTTCAAAAAAATGGTAAGGCTATAGCCTTATAAAATTTTCGAATTGAAAGTATTTTTTTATTTTTTTTAGTTTTTTTGTTCTTCCTTTAATTTAAAGCATTATTGGAGTGAAAAGAAACTTATTGAAGCGCTTTCGCATTAAAATATATCAAATTCATAAATTTTGATCAATTCCTCCAAAAAATGGGAAGGCTATATCCTTATGAAATTTTTAAATTGAAACTATGTTTTTTATTTTATATTTTTTTGTTCTTTTTTTAATTTAAAGCATTATTTGAATGAAAAGAAATTTATTGCAACAAATCCGCATTAAAATATATCACATTTCAAATTCTTGCTACATTGCTCAAAAATGAGGAAAATTTTACATTTTCTCAAACAGGGTAAGGAACTTGGTTCCTCGAATAACTTCTGGCACAGACATCTGAGGGCATGGCTGTCCAAGAAGAAAATGTAGCCATTGGTGCCATCTATCGACCACAGGTTAAAGATTGGCGATTCGTTGGATACCGACCGAGTTATAGGCAAAACTTGGTGCAAAAATGAGGAAAATTTTCATTATTTTTTTTGAATTTTTTGATTTTTTTATTATTTTTCACTCTTTTTTTTATTTCAAGCATTATTAGAGTGAAAAGAAACTCATTGCAACCCATTGACATTAAAATAAAACAATTTAATTTTTTTTGCAAAATTTCCCAAAAAAATCGTAAGGGGTAAGCCTTATGAAATTTTCGAGTGGAAAATTTTTTTGAAATATTTTTCTGATTTTTTATTCTTTTTTTTAATTTAAAGCACTATTTAAGTGAAAAGAAACTTATTGCAACAAATTCCCATCAAAATATATCACATTTAAAATTCTTCCTACATTGCTCAAAAATGAGGAAAATTTTACATTTTCTCAAACAGGGTAAGGAACTTGGTTCCTCGAATAACTTCTGGTACAGACATCTGAGGGCATGGCTGTCCAAGAAGAAAATGTAGCCATTGGTGCCATCTATCGACCACAAGTTAAAGTTTGGCGATCCGTTGGATACCGACCGAGTTATAGGCAAAACTTGGTGCAAAAATGAAGAAAATTTTACATTTTCTCAAACAGGGTAAGGAACTTGGTTCCTCGAATAACTTCTGGCACAGACATCTAAGGGCATGGCTGTCCAAGAAGAAAATGTAGCCATTGGTGCCATCTATCGACCACAGGTTAAAGTTTGGCGATCCGTTGGATACCGACCGAGTTATAGGCAAAATTTGGTGCAAAAATGAGGAAAATTTTCATTATTTTTTTTGAATGTTTTGAATTTTTTATTATTTTTCACTCTTTTTTTTATTTCAAGCATTATTAGAGTGAAAAGAAACTTATTGCAACCCATTGGCATTAAAATAAAACAATTTAATTTTTTTTGCAAAATTTCCCAAAAAAATCGTAAGGGGTAAGCCTTATGACATTTTCGAGTGGAAAATTTTTTTGAAATATTTTTCTGATTTTTTATTCTTTTTTTAATTTAAAGCACTATTTAAGTGAAAAGAAACTTATTGCAACAAATTCCCATCAAAATATATCACATTTAAAATTCTTGCTACATTGCTCAAAAATGAGGAAAATTTTACATTTTCTCAAACAGGGTAAGGAACTTGGTTCCTCGAATAACTTCTGGTACAGACATCTGAGGGCATGGCTGTCCAAGAAGAAAATGTAGCCATTGGTGCCATCTATCGACCACAGGTTAAAGTTTGGCGATCCGTTGGATACCGACCGAGTTATAGGCAAAATTTGGTGCAAAAATGAGGAAAATTTTCATTATTTTTTTTGAATGTTTTGAATTTTTTATTATTTTTCACTCTTTTTTTTATTTCAAGCATTATTAGAGTGAAAAGAAACTTATTGCAACCCATTGGCATTAAAATAAAACAATTTAATTTTTTTTGCAAAATTTCCCAAAAAAATCGTAAGGGGTAAGCCTTATGAAATTTTCGAGTGGAAAATTTTTTTGAAATATTTTTCTGATTTTTTATTCTTTTTTTAATTTAAAGCACTATTTAAGTGAAAAGAAACTTATTGCAACAAATTCCCATCTAAATATATCACATTTAAAATTTTTGCTACATTGCTCAAAAATGAGGAAAATTTTACATTTTCTCAAACAGGGTAAGGAACTTGGTTCCTCGAATAACTTCTGGCACAGACATCTGAGGGCATGGCTGTCCAAGAAGAAAATGTAGCCATTGGTGCCATCTATCGACCACAAGTTAAAGTTTGGCGATCCGTTGGATACCGACCGAGTTATAGGCAAAACTTGGTGCAAAAATGAAGAAAATTTTACATTTTCTCAAACAGGGTAAGGAACTTGGTTCCTCGAATAACTTCTGGCACAGACATCTGAGGGCATGGCTGTCCAAGAAGAAAATGTAGCCATTGGTGCCATCTATTGACCACAGGTTAAAGATAGGCGATTCGTTGGATACCGACCGAGTTATAGGCAAAATTTGGTGCAAAAAATGAGGAAAATTTTCATTATTTTTTTTTTAATTTTTTGATTTTTTTATTATTTTTCACTCTTTTTTTTATTTCAAGCATTATTAGAGTGAAAAGAAACTCATTGCAACCCATTGGCATTAAAATAAAACAATTATTTTTTTTTGCAAAATTTCCCAAAAAAAATCGTAAGGGGTAAGCCTTATGAAATTTTCGAGTGGAAAATTTTTTTGAAATATTTTTCTGATTTTTTATTCTTTTTTTAATTTAAAGCACTATTTAAGTGAAAAGAAACTTATTGCAACAAATTCCCATCAAAATATATCACATTTAAAATTCTTGCTACATTGCTCAAAAATGAGGAAAATTTTACATTTTCTCAAACAGGGTAAGGAACTTGGTTCCTCGAATAACTTCTGGTACAGACATCTGAGGGCATGGCTGTCCAAGAAGAAAATGTAGCCATTGGTGCCATCTATCGACCACAGGTTAAAGTTTGGCGATCCGTTGGATACCGACCGAGTTATAGGCAAAATTTGGTGCAAAAATGAGGAAAATTTTCATTATTTTTTTTGAATGTTTTGAATTTTTTATTATTTTTCACTCTTTTTTTTATTTCAAGCATTATTAGAGTGAAAAGAAACTCATTGCAACCCATTGGCATTAAAATAAAACAATTATTTTTTTTTGCAAAATTTCCCAAAAAAATCGTAAGGGGTAAGCCTTATGAAATTTTCGAGTGGAAAATTTTTTTGAAATATTTTTCTGATTTTTTATTCTTTTTTTAATTTAAAGCACTATTTAAGTGAAAAGAAACTTATTGCAACAAATTCCCATCTAAATATATCACATTTAAAATTTTTGCTACATTGCTCAAAAATGAGGAAAATTTTACATTTTCTCAAACAGGGTAAGGAACTTGGTTCCTCGAATAACTTCTGGCACAGACATCTGAGGGCATGGCTGTCCAAGAAGAAAATGTAGCCATTGGTGCCATCTATCGACCACAGGTTAAAGTTTGGCGATCCGTTGGATACCGACCGAGTTATAGGCAAAATTTGGTGCAAAAATGAGGAAAATTTTCATTATTTTTTTTGAATGTTTTGAATTTTTTATTATTTTTCACTCTTTTTTTTATTTCAAGCATTATTAGAGTGAAAAGAAACTTATTGCAACCCATTGGCATTAAAATAAAACAATTTAATTTTTTTTGCAAAATTTCCCAAAAAAATCGTAAGGGGTAAGCCTTATGAAATTTTCGAGTGGAAAATTTTTTTGAAATATTTTTCTGATTTTTTATTCTTTTTTTAATTTAAAGCACTATTTAAGTGAAAAGAAACTTATTGCAACAAATTCCCATCTAAATATATCACATTTAAAATTTTTGCTACATTGCTCAAAAATGAGGAAAATTTTACATTTTCTCAAACAGGGTAAGGAACTTGGTTCCTCGAATAACTTCTGGCACAGACATCTGAGGGCATGGCTGTCCAAGAAGAAAATGTAGCCATTGGTGCCATCTATCGACCACAAGTTAAAGTTTGGCGATCCGTTGGATACCGACCGAGTTATAGGCAAAACTTGGTGCAAAAATGAAGAAAATTTTACATTTTCTCAAACAGGGTAAGGAACTTGGTTCCTCGAATAACTTCTGGCACAGACATCTGAGGGCATGGCTGTCCAAGAAGAAAATGTAGCCATTGGTGCCATCTATTGACCACAGGTTAAAGATAGGCGATTCGTTGGATACCGACCGAGTTATAGGCAAAATTTGGTGCAAAAAATGAGGAAAATTTTCATTATTTTTTTTTTAATTTTTTGATTTTTTTATTATTTTTCACTCTTTTTTTTATTTCAAGCATTATTAGAGTGAAAAGAAACTCATTGCAACCCATTGGCATTAAAATAAAACAATTATTTTTTTTTGCAAAATTTCCCAAAAAAAATCGTAAGGGGTAAGCCTTATGAAATTTTCGAGTGGAAATTTTTTTCTGATTTTTTATTCTTTTTTTAATTTAAAGCACTATTTAAGTGAAAAGAAACTTATTGCAACAAATTCCCATCAAAATATATCACATTTAAAATTATTGCTACATTGCTCAAAAATGAGGAAAATTTTACATTTTCTCAAACAGGGTAAGGAACTTGGTTCCTCGAATAACTTCTGGCACAGACATCTGAGGGCATGGCTGTCCAAGAAGAAAATGTAGCCATTCGTGCCATCTATCGACCACAGGTTAAAGTTTGGCGATCCGTTGGATACCGACCGAGTTATAGGCAAAACTTGGTGCAAAAATGAGGAAAATTTTACATTTTCTCAAACAGGGTAAGGAACTTGGTTCCTCGAATAACTTCTGGCACAGACATCTGAGGGCATGGCTGTCCAAGAAGAAAATGTAGCCATTGGTGTCATCTATCGACCACAGGTTAAAGATAGGCGATTCGTTGGATACCGACCGAGTTATAGGCAAAATTTGGTGCAAAAATGAGGAAAATTTTCATTATTTTTTTTGAAATTTTTGATTTTTTTATTATTTTTCACTCTTTTTTTTATTTCAAGCATTATTAGAGTGAAAAGAAACTCATTGCAACCCATTGGCATTAAAATAAAACAATTTAATTTTTTTTGCAAAATTTCCCAAAAAAATCGTAAGGGGTAAGCCTTATGAAATTTTCGAGTGGAAAATTTTTTTGAATTTTTTTTTCTGATTTTTTATTCTTTTTTAATTTAAAGCACTATTTAAGTGAAAAGAAACTTATTGCAACAAATTCCCATCAAAATATATCACATTTAAAATTCTTGCTACATTGCTCAAAAATGAGGAAAATTTTACATTTTCTCAAACAGGGTAAGGAACTTGGTTCCTCGAATAACTTCTGGCACAGACATCTGAGGGCATGGCTGTCCAAGAAGAAAATGTAGCCATTGGTGCCATCTATCGACCACAGGTTAAAGTTTGGCGATCCGTTGGATACCGACCGAGTTATAGGCAAAAATTGGTGCAAAAATGAGGAAAATTTTACATTTTCTCAAACAGGGTAAGGAACTTGGTTCCTCGAATAACTTCTGGCACAGACATCTGAGGGCATGGCTGTCCAAGAAGAAAATGTAGCCATTGGTGCCATCTATCGACCACAGGTTAAAGATAGGCGATTCGTTGGATACCGACCGAGTTATAGGCAAAATTTGGTGCAAAAATGAGGAAAATTTTACATTTTCTCAAACAGGGTAAGGAACTTGGTTCCTCGAATAACTTCTGGCACAGACATCTGAGGGCATGGCTGTCCAAGAAGAAAATGTAGCCATTGGTGCCATCTATCGACCACAGGTTAAAGTTTGGCGATCCGTTGGATACCGACCGAGTTATAGGCAAAACTTGGTGCAAAAATGAGGAAAATTTTACATTTTCTCAAACAGGGTAAGGAACTTGGTTCCTCGAATAACTTCTGGCACAGACATCTGAGGGCATGGCTGTCCAAGAAGAAAATGTAGCCATTGGTGTCATCTATCGACCACAGGTTAAAGATAGGCGATTCGTTGGATACCGACCGAGTTATAGGCAAAATTTGGTGCAAAAATGAGGAAAATTTTCATTATTTTTTTTGAATTTTTTGATTTTTTTATTATTTTTCACTCTTTTTTTTTATTTCAAGCATTATTAGAGTGAAAAGAAACTCATTGCAACCCATTGGCATTAAAATAAAACAATTTAATTTTTTTTGCAATATTTCCCAAAAAAATCGTAAGGGGTAAGCCTTATGAAATTTTCGAGTGGAAAATTTTTTTGAAATTTTTTTCTGATTTTTTATTCTTTTTTTAATTTAAAGCACTATTTAAGTGAAAAGAAAAATGAGGAAAAATTTATATTTTCTCAAACAGGGTAAGGAACTTGGTTCCTCGAATAACTTCTGGCACAGACATCTGAGGGCATGGCTGTCCAAGAAGAAAATGTAGCCATTGGTGCCATCTATCGACCACAGGTTAAAGTTTGGCGATCCGTTGGATACCGACCGAGTTATAGGCAAAACTTGGTGCAAAAATGAGGAAAATTTTACATTTTCTCAAACAGGGTAAGGAACTTGGTTCCTCGAATAACTTCTGGCACAGACATCTGAGGGCATGGCTGTCCAAGAAGAAAATGTAGCCATTGGTGCCATCTATCGACCACAGGTTAAAGATAGACGATTCGTTGGATACCGACCGAGTTATAGGCAAAATTTGGTGCAAAAATGAGGAAAATTTTCATTATTTTTTTTGAATTTTTTGATTTTTTTATTATTTTTCACTCTTTTTTTTTTATTTCAAGCATTATTAGAGTGAAAAGAAACTCATTGCAACCCATTGGCATTAAAATAAAACAATTTAATTTTTTTTGCAAAATTTCCCAAAAAAATCGTAAGGGGTAAGCCTTATGAAATTTTCGAGTGGAAAATTTTTTTGAATTTTTTTTCTGATTTTTTATTCTTTTTTAATTTAAAGCACTATTTAAGTGAAAAGAAACTTATTGCAACAAATTCCCATCAAAATATATCACATTTAAAATTCTTGCTACATTGCTCAAAAATGAGGAAAATTTTACATTTTCTCAAACAGGGTAAGGAACTTGGTTCCTCGAATAACTTCTGGCACAGACATCTGAGGGCATGGCTGTCCAAGAAGAAAATGTAGCCATTCGTGCCATCTATCGACCACAGGTTAAAGTTTGGCGATCCGTTGGATACCGACCGAGTTATAGGCAAAACTTGGTGCAAAAATGAGGAAAATTTTACATTTTCTCAAACAGGGTAAGGAACTTGGTTCCTCGAATAACTTCTGGCACAGACATCTGAGGGCATGGCTGTCCAAGAAGAAAATGTAGCCATTGGTGTCATCTATCGACCACAGGTTAAAGATAGGCGATTCGTTGGATACCGACCGAGTTATAGGCAAAATTTGGTGCAAAAATGAGGAAAATTTTACATTTTCTCAAACAGGGTAAGGAACTTGGTTCCTCGAATAACTTCTGGCACAGACATCTGAGGGCATGGCTGTCCAAGAAGAAAATGTAGCCATTCGTGCCATCTATCGACCACAGGTTAAAGTTTGGCGATCCGTTGGATACCGACCGAGTTATAGGCAAAACTTGGTGCAAAAATGAGGAAAATTTTACATTTTCTCAAACAGGGTAAGGAACTTGGTTCCTCGAATAACTTCTGGCACAGACATCTGAGGGCATGGCTGTCCAAGAAGAAAATGTAGCCATTGGTGTCATCTATCGACCACAGGTTAAAGATAGGCGATTCGTTGGATACCGACCGAGTTATAGGCAAAATTTGGTGCAAAAATGAGGAAAATTTTCATTATTTTTTTTGAATTTTTTGATTTTTTTATTATTTTTCACTCTTTTTTTTTATTTCAAGCATTATTAGAGTGAAAAGAAACTCATTGCAACCCATTGGCATTAAAATAAAACAATTTAATTTTTTTTGCAAAATTTCCCAAAAAAATCGTAAGGGGTAAGCCTTATGAAATTTTCGAGTGGAAAATTTTTTTCTGATTTTTTATTCTTTTTTTAATTTAAAGCACTATTTAAGTGAAAAGAAACTTATTGCAACAAATTCCCATCAAAATATATCACATTTAAAATTCTTGCTACATTGCTCAAAAATGAGGAAAATTTTACATTTTCTCAAACAGGGTAAGGAACTTGGTTCCTCGAATAACTTCTGGCACAGACATCTGAGGGCATGGCTGTCCAAGAAGAAAATGTAGCCATTGGTGCCATCTATCGACCACAGGTTAAAGTTTGGCGATCCGTTGGATACCGACCGAGTTATAGGCAAAACTTGGTGCAAAAATGAGGAAAATTTTACATTTTCTCAAACAGGGTAAGGAACTTGGTTCCTCGAATAACTTCTGGCACAGACATCTGAGGGCATGGCTGTCCAAGAAGAAAATGTAGCCATTGGTGCCATCTATCGACCACAGGTTAAAGATAGACGATTCGTTGGATACCGACCGAGTTATAGGCAAAATTTGGTGCAAAAATGAGGAAAATTTTCATTATTTTTTTTGAATTTTTTGATTTTTTTATTATTTTTCACTCTTTTTTTTTATTTCAAGCATTATTAGAGTGAAAAGAAACTCATTGCAACCCATTGGCATTAAAATAAAACAATTTAATTTTTTTTGCAAAATTTCCCAAAAAAATCGTAAGGGGTAAGCCTTATGAAATTTTCGAGTGGAAAATTTTTTTGAATTTTTTTTCTGATTTTTTATTCTTTTTTAATTTAAAGCACTATTTAAGTGAAAAGAAACTTATTGCAACAAATTCCCATCAAAATATATCACATTTAAAATTCTTGCTACATTGCTCAAAAATGAGGAAAATTTTACATTTTCTCAAACAGGGTAAGGAACTTGGTTCCTCGAATAACTTCTGGCACAGACATCTGAGGGCATGGCTGTCCAAGAAGAAAATGTAGCCATTGGTGCCATCTATCGACCACAGGTTAAAGTTTGGCGATCCGTTGGATACCGACCGAGTTATAGGCAAAACTTGGTGCAAAAATGAGGAAAATTTTACATTTTCTCAAACAGGGTAAGGAACTTGGTTCCTCGAATAACTTCTGGCACAGACATCTGAGGGCATGGCTGTCCAAGAAGAAAATGTAGCCATTGGTGCCATCTATCGACCACAGGTTAAAGATAGACGATTCGTTGGATACCGACCGAGTTATAGGCAAAATTTGGTGCAAAAATGAGGAAAATTTTCATTACTTTTTTTTGAATTTTTTGATTTTTTTATTATTTTTCACTCTTTTTTTTATTTCAAGCATTATTAGAGTGAAAAGAAACTCATTGCAACCCATTGGCATTAAAATAAAACAATTTAATTTTTTTTGCAAAATTTCCCAAAAAAATCGTAAGGGGTAAGCCATATGAAATTTTCGAGTGGAAAATTTTTTTGAAATTTTTTTCTGATTTTTTATTCTTTTTTTAATTTAAAGCACTATTTAAGTGAAAAGAACCTTTTTGCAACAAATTCCCATCAAAATATATCACATTTAAAATTTTTTCTACATTGCTCAAAAATGAGGAAAATTTTACATTTTCTCAAACAGGGTATGGAATTTGGTTCCTCGAATAACTTCTGGCACAGACATCTGAGGGCATGGCTGTCCAAGAAGAAAATGTAGCCATTGGTGCCATCTATCGACCACAGGTTAAAGATAGGCGATTCGTTGGATACCGACCGAGTTATAGGCAAAACTTGGTGCAAAAATGAGGAAAATTTTACATTTTCTCAAACAGGGTAAGGAACTTGGTTTCTCGAATAACTTCTGGCACAGACATCTGAGGGCATGGCTGCCCAAGAAGAAAATGTAGCCATTGGTGCCATCTATCGACCACAGGTTAAACATAGGCGATTCGTTGGATACCGACCGAGTTATAGGCAAAATTTGGTGCAAAAATGAGGAAAATTTTACATTTTCTCAAACAGGGTAAGGAACTTGGTTCCTCGAATAACATTGGTGCCATCTATCGACCACAGGTTAAAGATAGACGATTCGTTGGATACCGACCGAGTTATAGGCAAAATTTGGTGCAAAAATGAGGAAAATTTTCATTACTTTTTTTTGAATTTTTTGATTTTTTTATTATTTTTCACTCTTTTTTTTTATTTCAAGCATTATTAGAGTGAAAAGAAACTCATTGCAACCCATTGGCATTAAAATAAAACAATTTAATTTTTTTTGCAAAATTTCCCAAAAAAATCGTAAGGGGTAAGCCATATGAAATTTTCGAGTGGAAAATTTTTTTGAATTTTTTTTCAGATTTTTTATTCTTTTTTTAATTTAAAGCACTATTTAAGTGAAAAGAACCTTTTTGCAACAAATTCCCATCAAAATATATCACATTTAAAATTTTTGCTACATTGCTCAAAAATGAGGAAAATTTTACATTTTCTCAAACAGGGTAAGGAACTTGGTTCCTCGAATAACTTCTGGCACAGACATCTGAGGGCATGGCTGTCCAAGAAGAAAATGTAGCCATTGGTGCCATCTATCGACCACAGGTTAAAGATAGGCGATTCGTTGGATACCGACCGAGTTATAGGCAAAATTTGGTGCAAAAATGAGGAAAATTTTACATTTTCTCAAACAGGGTAAGGAACTTGGTTTCTCGAATAACTTCTGGCACAGACATCTGAGGGCATGGCTGTCCAAGAAGAAAATGTAGCCATTGGTGCCATCTATCGACCACAGGTTAAAGATAGGCGATTCGTTGGATACCGACCGAGTTATAGGCAAAATTTGGTGCAAAAATGAGGAAAATTTTCATTACTTTTTTTGAATTTTTTAATTTTTTTTATTATTTTTCACTCTTTTTTTTTATTTCAAGCATTATTAGAGTGAAAAGAAACTCATTGCAACCCATTGGCATTAAAATAAAACAATTTAATTTTTTTTGCAAAATTTCCCAAAAAAATCGTAAGGGGTAAGCCTTATGAAATTTTCGAGTGAAAAATTTTTTTCTGATTTTTTATTCTTTTTTTAATTTAAAGCACTATTTAAGTGAAAAGAAACTTATTGCAACAAATTCCCATCAAAATATATCACATTTAAAATTCTTGCTACATTGCTCAAAAATGAGGAAAATTTTACATTTTCTCAAACAGGGTAAGGAACTTGGTTCCTCGAATAACTTCTGGCACAGACATCTGAGGGCATGGCTGTCCAAGAAGAAAATGTAGCCATTGGTGCCATCTATCGACCACAGGTTAAAGATAGGCGATTCGTTGGATACCGACCGAGTTATAGGCAAAATTTGGTGCAAAAATGAGGAAAATTTTCATTACTTTTTTTTGAATTTTTTGATTTTTTTATTATTTTTCACTCTTTTTTTTTTATTTCAAGCATTATTAGAGTGAAAAGAAACTCATTGCAACCCATTGGCATTAAAATAAAACAATTTAATTTTTTTTGCAAAATTTCCCAAAAAAATCGTAAGGGGTAAGCCATATGAAATTTTCGAGTGGAAAATTTTTTTGAATTTTTTTTCAGATTTTTTATTCTTTTTTTAATTTAAAGCACTATTTAAGTGAAAAGAACCTTTTTGCAACAAATTCCCATCAAAATATATCACATTTAAAATTTTTGCTACATTGCTCAAAAATGAGGAAAATTTTACATTTTCTCAAACAGGGTAAGGAACTTGGTTCCTCGAATAACTTCTGGCACAGACATCTGAGGGCATGGCTGTCCAAGAAGAAAATGTAGCCATTGGTGCCATCTATCGACCACAGGTTAAAGATAGGCGATTCGTTGGATACCGACCGAGTTATAGGCAAAATTTGGTGCAAAAATGAGGAAAATTTTACATTTTCTCAAACAGGGTAAGGAACTTGGTTTCTCGAATAACTTCTGGCACAGACATCTGAGGGCATGGCTGTCCAAGAAGAAAATGTAGCCATTGGTGCCATCTATCGACCACAGGTTAAAGATAGGCGATTCGTTGGATACCGACCGAGTTATAGGCAAAATTTGGTGCAAAAATGAGGAAAATTTTCATTACTTTTTTTGAATTTTTTAATTTTTTTTATTATTTTTCACTCTTTTTTTTTATTTCAAGCATTATTAGAGTGAAAAGAAACTCATTGCAACCCATTGGCATTAAAATAAAACAATTTAATTTTTTTTGCAAAATTTCCCAAAAAAATCGTAAGGGGTAAGCCTTATGAAATTTTCGAGTGAAAAATTTTTTTCTGATTTTTTATTCTTTTTTTAATTTAAAGCACTATTTAAGTGAAAAGAAACTTATTGCAACAAATTCCCATCAAAATATATCACATTTAAAATTCTTGCTACATTGCTCAAAAATGAGGAAAATTTTACATTTTCTCAAACAGGGTAAGGAACTTGGTTCCTCGAATAACTTCTGGCACAGACATCTGAGGGCATGGCTGTCCAAGAAGAAAATGTAGCCATTGGTGCCATCTATCGACCACAGGTTAAAGATAGGCGATTCGTTGGATACCGACCGAGTTATAGGCAAAATTTGGTGCAAAAATGAGGAAAATTTTCATTACTTTTTTTTGAATTTTTTGATTTTTTTATTATTTTTCACTCTTTTTTTTTTATTTCAAGCATTATTAGAGTGAAAAGAAACTCATTGCAACCCATTGGCATTAAAATAAAACAATTTAATTTTTTTTGCAAAATTTCCCAAAAAAATCGTAAGGGGTAAGCCATATGAAATTTTCGAGTGGAAAATTTTTTTGAAATTTTTTTCTGATTTTTTATTCTTTTTCTAATTTAAAGCACTATTTAAGTGAAAATAACCTTTTTGCAACAAATTCCCATCAAAATATATCACATTTAAAATTTTTGCTACATTGCTCAAAAATGAGGAAAATTTTACATTTTCTCAAACAGGGTAAGGAACTTGGTTCCTCGAATAACTTCTGGCACAGACATCTGAGGGCATGGCTGTCCAAGAAGAAAATGTAGCCATTGGTGCCATCTATCGACCACAGGTTAAAGATAGGCGATTCGTTGGATACCGACCGAGTTATAGGCAAAATTTGGTGCAAAAATGAGGAAAATTTTACATTTTCTCAAACAGGGTAAGGAACTTGGTTTCTCGAATAACTTCTGGCACAGACATCTGAGGGCATGGCTGTCCAAGAAGAAAATGTAGCCATTGGTGCCATCTATCGACCACAGGTTAAAGATAGGCGATTCGTTGGATACCGACCGAGTTATAGGCAAAATTTGGTGCAAAAATGAGGAAAATTTTCATTACTTTTTTTGAATTTTTTAATTTTTTTTATTATTTTTCACTCTTTTTTTTTATTTCAAGCATTATTAGAGTGAAAAGAAACTCATTGCAACCCATTGGCATTAAAATAAAACAATTTAATTTTTTTTGCAAAATTTCCCAAAAAAATCGTAAGGGGTAAGCCTTATGAAATTTTCGAGTGGAAAATTTTTTTGAATTTTTTTTCTGATTTTTTATTCTTTTTTTAATTTAAAGCACTATTTAAGTGAAAAGAAACTTATTGCAACAAATTCCCATCAAAATATATCACATTTAAAATTCTTGCTACATTGCTCAAAAATGAGGAAAATTTTACATTTTCTCAAACAGGGTAAGGAACTTGGTTCCTCGAATAACTTCTGGCACAGACATCTAAGGGCATGGCTGTCCAAGAAGAAAATGTAGCCATTGGTGCCATCTATCGACCACAAGTTAAAGTTTGGCGATCCGTTGGATACCGACCGAGTTATAGGCAAAAATTGGTGCAAAAATGAGGAAAATTTTACATTTTCTCAAACAGGGTAAGGAACTTGGTTCCTCGAATAACTTCTGGCACAGACATCTGAGGGCATGGCTGTCCAAGAAGAAAATGTAGCCATTGGTGCCATCTATCGACCACAGGTTAAAGATAGACGATTCGTTGGATACCGACCGAGTTATAGGCAAAATTTGGTGCAAAAATGAGGAAAATTTTCATTACTTTTTTTTGAATTTTTTGATTTTTTTTATTATTTTTCACTCTTTTTTTTTTATTTCAAGCATTATTAGAGTGAAAAGAAACTCATTGCAACCCATTGGCATTAAAATAAAACAATTTAATTTTTTTTGCAAAATTTCCCAAAAAAATCGTAAGGGGTAAGCCTTATGAAATTTTCGAGTGAAAAATTTTTTTCTGATTTTTTATTCTTTTTTTAATTTAAAGCACTATTTAAGTGAAAAGAAACTTATTGCAACAAATTCCCATCAAAATATATCACATTTAAAATTCTTGCTACATTGCTCAAAAATGAGGAAAATTTTACATTTTCTCAAACAGGGTAAGGAACTTGGTTCCTCGAATAACTTCTGGCACAGACATCTGAGGGCATGGCTGTCCAAGAAGAAAATGTAGCCATTGGTGCCATCTATCGACCACAGGTTAAAGATAGACGATTCGTTGGATACCGACCGAGTTATAGGCAAAATTTGGTGCAAAAATGAGGAAAATTTTCATTACTTTTTTTTGAATTTTTTGATTTTTTTTATTATTTTTCACTCTTTTTTTTTATTTCAAGCATTATTAGAGTGAAAAGAAACTCATTGCAACCCATTGGCATTAAAATAAAACAATTTAATTTTTTTTGCAAAATTTCCCAAAAAAATCGTAAGGGGTAAGCCTTATGAAATTTTCGAGTGGAAAATTTTTTTCTGATTTTTTATTCTTTTTTTAATTTAAAGCACTATTTAAGTGAAAAGAAACTTATTGCAACAAATTCCCATCAAAATATATCACATTTAAAATTCTTGCTACATTGCTCAAAAATGAGGAAAATTTTACATTTTCTCAAACAGGGTAAGGAACTTGGTTCCTCGAATAACTTCTGGCACAGACATCTGAGGGCATGGCTGTCCAAGAAGAAAATGTAGCCATTGGTGCCATCTATCGACCACAGGTTAAAGTTTGGCGATCCGTTGGATACCGACCGAGTTATAGGCAAAACTTGGTGCAAAAATGAGGAAAATTTTACATTTTCTCAAACAGGGTAAGGAACTTGGTTCCTCGAATAACTTCTGGCACAGACATCTGAGGGCATGGCTGTCCAAGAAGAAAATGTAGCCATTGGTGCCATCTATCGACCACAGGTTAAAGATAGACGATTCGTTGGATACCGACCGAGTTATAGGCAAAATTTGGTGCAAAAATGAGGAAAATTTTCATTACTTTTTTTTGAATTTTTTGATTTTTTTATTATTTTTCACTCTTTTTTTTTATTTCAAGCATTATTAGAGTGAAAAGAAACTCATTGCAACCCATTGGCATTAAAATAAAACAATTTAATTTTTTTTGCAAAATTTCCCAAAAAAATCGTAAGGGGTAAGCCATATGAAATTTTCGAGTGGAAAATTTTTTTGAAATTTTTTTCTGATTTTTTATTCTTTTTTTAATTTAAAGCACTATTTAAGTGAAAAGAACCTTTTTGCAACAAATTCCCATCAAAATATATCACATTTAAAATTTTTTCTACATTGCTCAAAAATGAGGAAAATTTTACATTTTCTCAAACAGGGTATGGAATTTGGTTCCTCGAATAACTTCTGGCACAGACATCTGAGGGCATGGCTGTCCAAGAAGAAAATGTAGCCATTGGTGCCATCTATCGACCACAGGTTAAAGATAGGCGATTCGTTGGATACCGACCGAGTTATAGGCAAAACTTGGTGCAAAAATGAGGAAAATTTTACATTTTCTCAAACAGGGTAAGGAACTTGGTTTCTCGAATAACTTCTGGCACAGACATCTGAGGGCATGGCTGCCCAAGAAGAAAATGTAGCCATTGGTGCCATCTATCGACCACAGGTTAAACATAGGCGATTCGTTGGATACCGACCGAGTTATAGGCAAAATTTGGTGCAAAAATGAGGAAAATTTTACATTTTCTCAAACAGGGTAAGGAACTTGGTTCCTCGAATAACATTGGTGCCATCTATCGACCACAGGTTAAAGATAGACGATTCGTTGGATACCGACCGAGTTATAGGCAAAATTTGGTGCAAAAATGAGGAAAATTTTCATTACTTTTTTTTGAATTTTTTGATTTTTTTTATTATTTTTCACTCTTTTTTTTATTTCAAGCATTATTAGAGTGAAAAGAAACTCATTGCAACCCATTGGCATTAAAATAAAACAATTTAATTTTTTTTGCAAAATTTCCCAAAAAAATCGTAAGGGGTAAGCCTTATGAAATTTTCGAGTGAAAAATTTTTTTCTGATTTTTTATTCTTTTTTTAATTTAAAGCACTATTTAAGTGAAAAGAAACTTATTGCAACAAATTCCCATCAAAATATATCACATTTAAAATTCTTGCTACATTGCTCAAAAATGAGGAAAATTTTACATTTTCTCAAACAGGGTAAGGAACTTGGTTCCTCGAATAACTTCTGGCACAGACATCTGAGGGCATGGCTGTCCAAGAAGAAAATGTAGCCATTGGTGCCATCTATCGACCACAGGTTAAAGATAGACGATTCGTTGGATACCGACCGAGTTATAGGCAAAATTTGGTGCAAAAATGAGGAAAATTTTCATTACTTTTTTTTGAATTTTTTGATTTTTTTTATTATTTTTCACTCTTTTTTTTTATTTCAAGCATTATTAGAGTGAAAAGAAACTCATTGCAACCCATTGGCATTAAAATAAAACAATTTAATTTTTTTTGCAAAATTTCCCAAAAAAATCGTAAGGGGTAAGCCTTATGAAATTTTCGAGTGGAAAATTTTTTTCTGATTTTTTATTCTTTTTTTAATTTAAAGCACTATTTAAGTGAAAAGAAACTTATTGCAACAAATTCCCATCAAAATATATCACATTTCAAATTCTTGCTACATTGCTCAAAAATGAGGAAAATTTTACATTTTCTCAAACAGGGTAAGGAACTTGGTTCCTCGAATAACTTCTGGCACAGACATCTGAGGGCATGGCTGTCCAAGAAGAAAATGTAGCCATTGGTGCCATCTATCGACCACAGGTTAAAGTTTGGCGATCCGTTGGATACCGACCGAGTTATAGGCAAAACTTGGTGCAAAAATGAGGAAAATTTTACATTTTCTCAAACAGGGTAAGGAACTTGGTTCCTCGAATAACTTCTGGCACAGACATCTGAGGGCATGGCTGTCCAAGAAGAAAATGTAGCCATTGGTGCCATCTATCGACCACAGGTTAAAGATAGACGATTCGTTGGATACCGACCGAGTTATAGGCAAAATTTGGTGCAAAAATGAGGAAAATTTTCATTACTTTTTTTTGAATTTTTTGATTTTTTTATTATTTTTCACTCTTTTTTTTTATTTCAAGCATTATTAGAGTGAAAAGAAACTCATTGCAACCCATTGGCATTAAAATAAAACAATTTAATTTTTTTTGCAAAATTTCCCAAAAAAATCGTAAGGGGTAAGCCATATGAAATTTTCGAGTGGAAAATTTTTTTGAAATTTTTTTCTGATTTTTTATTCTTTTTTTAATTTAAAGCACTATTTAAGTGAAAAGAACCTTTTTGCAACAAATTCCCATCAAAATATATCACATTTAAAATTTTTTCTACATTGCTCAAAAATGAGGAAAATTTTACATTTTCTCAAACAGGGTATGGAATTTGGTTCCTCGAATAACTTCTGGCACAGACATCTGAGGGCATGGCTGTCCAAGAAGAAAATGTAGCCATTGGTGCCATCTATCGACCACAGGTTAAAGATAGGCGATTCGTTGGATACCGACCGAGTTATAGGCAAAATTTGGTGCAAAAATGAGGAAAATTTTCATTACTTTTTTTTGAATTTTTTGATTTTTTTATTATTTTTCACTCTTTTTTTTTTATTTCAAGCATTATTAGAGTGAAAAGAAACTCATTGCAACCCATTGGCATTAAAATAAAACAATTTAATTTTTTTTGCAAAATTTCCCAAAAAAATCGTAAGGGGTAAGCCATATGAAATTTTCGAGTGGAAAATTTTTTTGAAATTTTTTTCTGATTTTTTATTCTTTTTCTAATTTAAAGCACTATTTAAGTGAAAAGAACCTTTTTGCAACAAATTCCCATCAAAATATATCACATTTAAAATTTTTGCTACATTGCTCAAAAATGAGGAAAATTTTACATTTTCTCAAACAGGGTAAGGAACTTGGTTCCTCGAATAACTTCTGGCACAGACATCTGAGGGCATGGCTGTCCAAGAAGAAAATGTAGCCATTGGTGCCATCTATCGACCACAGGTTAAAGATAGGCGATTCGTTGGATACCGACCGAGTTATAGGCAAAATTTGGTGCAAAAATGAGGAAAATTTTACATTTTCTCAAACAGGGTAAGGAACTTGGTTTCTCGAATAACTTCTGGCACAGACATCTGAGGGCATGGCTGTCCAAGAAGAAAATGTAGCCATTGGTGCCATCTATCGACCACAGGTTAAAGATAGGCGATTCGTTGGATACCGACCGAGTTATAGGCAAAATTTGGTGCAAAAATGAGGAAAATTTTCATTACTTTTTTTGAATTTTTTGATTTTTTTTATTATTTTTCACTCTTTTTTTTTATTTCAAGCATTATTAGAGTGAAAAGAAACTCATTGCAACCCATTGGCATTAAAATAAAACAATTTAATTTTTTTTGCAAAATTTCCCAAAAAAATCGTAAGGGGTAAGCCTTATGAAATTTTCGAGTGGAAAATTTTTTTGAATTTTTTTTCTGATTTTTTATTCTTTTTTTAATTTAAAGCACTATTTAAGTGAAAAGAAACTTATTGCAACAAATTCCCATCAAAATATATCACATTTAAAATTCTTGCTACATTGCTCAAAAATGAGGAAAATTTTACATTTTCTCAAACAGGGTAAGGAACTTGGTTCCTCGAATAACTTCTGGCACAGACATCTAAGGGCATGGCTGTCCAAGAAGAAAATGTAGCCATTGGTGCCATCTATCGACCACAAGTTAAAGTTTGGCGATCCGTTGGATACCGACCGAGTTATAGGCAAAAATTGGTGCAAAAATGAGGAAAATTTTACATTTTCTCAAACAGGGTAAGGAACTTGGTTCCTCGAATAACTTCTGGCACAGACATCTGAGGGCATGGCTGTCCAAGAAGAAAATGTAGCCATTGGTGCCATCTATCGACCACAGGTTAAAGATAGACGATTCGTTGGATACCGACCGAGTTATAGGCAAAATTTGGTGCAAAAATGAGGAAAATTTTCATTACTTTTTTTTGAATTTTTTGATTTTTTTTATTATTTTTCACTCTTTTTTTTTATTTCAAGCATTATTAGAGTGAAAAGAAACTCATTGCAACCCATTGGCATTAAAATAAAACAATTTAATTTTTTTTGCAAAATTTCCCAAAAAAATCGTAAGGGGTAAGCCTTATGAAATTTTCGAGTGAAAAATTTTTTTCTGATTTTTTATTCTTTTTTTAATTTAAAGCACTATTTAAGTGAAAAGAAACTTATTGCAACAAATTCCCATCAAAATATATCACATTTAAAATTCTTGCTACATTGCTCAAAAATGAGGAAAATTTTACATTTTCTCAAACAGGGTAAGGAACTTGGTTCCTCGAATAACTTCTGGCACAGACATCTGAGGGCATGGCTGTCCAAGAAGAAAATGTAGCCATTGGTGCCATCTATCGACCACAGGTTAAAGATAGACGATTCGTTGGATACCGACCGAGTTATAGGCAAAATTTGGTGCAAAAATGAGGAAAATTTTCATTACTTTTTTTTGAATTTTTTGATTTTTTTTATTATTTTTCACTCTTTTTTTTTATTTCAAGCATTATTAGAGTGAAAAGAAACTCATTGCAACCCATTGGCATTAAAATAAAACAATTTAATTTTTTTTGCAAAATTTCCCAAAAAAATCGTAAGGGGTAAGCCTTATGAAATTTTCGAGTGGAAAATTTTTTTCTGATTTTTTATTCTTTTTTTAATTTAAAGCACTATTTAAGTGAAAAGAAACTTATTGCAACAAATTCCCATCAAAATATATCACATTTAAAATTCTTGCTACATTGCTCAAAAATGAGGAAAATTTTACATTTTCTCAAACAGGGTAAGGAACTTGGTTCCTCGAATAACTTCTGGCACAGACATCTGAGGGCATGGCTGTCCAAGAAGAAAATGTAGCCATTGGTGCCATCTATCGACCACAGGTTAAAGTTTGGCGATCCGTTGGATACCGACCGAGTTATAGGCAAAACTTGGTGCAAAAATGAGGAAAATTTTACATTTTCTCAAACAGGGTAAGGAACTTGGTTCCTCGAATAACTTCTGGCACAGACATCTGAGGGCATGGCTGTCCAAGAAGAAAATGTAGCCATTGGTGCCATCTATCGACCACAGGTTAAAGATAGACGATTCGTTGGATACCGACCGAGTTATAGGCAAAATTTGGTGCAAAAATGAGGAAAATTTTCATTACTTTTTTTTTAATTTTTTGATTTTTTTTATTATTTTTCACTCTTTTTTTTTTATTTCAAGCATTATTAGAGTGAAAAGAAACTCATTGCAACCCATTGGCATTAAAATAAAACAATTTAATTTTTTTTGCAAAATTTCCCAAAAAAATCGTAAGGGGTAAGCCTTATGAAATTTTCGAGTGGAAATTTTTTTTGAATTTTTTTTCTGATTTTTTATTCTTTTTTTAATTTAAAGCACTATTTAAGTGAAAAGAAACTTATTGCAACAAATTCCCATCAAAATATATCACATTTAAAATTCTTGCTACATTGCTCAAAAATGAGGAAAATTTTACATTTTCTCAAACAGGGTAAGGAACTTGGTTCCTCGAATAACTTCTGGCACAGACATCTGAGGGCATGGCTGTCCAAGAAGAAAATGTAGCCATTGGTGCCATCTATCGACCACAGGTTAAAGATAGACGATTCGTTGGATACCGACCGAGTTATAGGCAAAATTTGGTGCAAAAATGAGGAAAATTTTCATTACTTTTTTTTGAATTTTTTGATTTTTTTTATTATTTTTCACTCTTTTTTTTATTTCAAGCATTATTAGAGTGAAAAGAAACTCATTGCAACCCATTGGCATTAAAATAAAACAATTTAATTTTTTTTGCAAAATTTCCCAAAAAAAATCGTAAGGGGTAAGCCTTATGAAATTTTCGAGTGGAAATTTTTTTCTGATTTTTTATTCTTTTTTTAATTTAAAGCACTATTTAAGTGAAAAGAAACTTATTGCAACAAATTCCCATCAAAATATATCACATTTAAAATTCTTGCTACATTGCTCAAAAATGAGGAAAATTTTACATTTTCTCAAACAGGGTAAGGAACTTGGTTCCTCGAATAACTTCTGGCACAGACATCTGAGGGCATGGCTGTCCAAGAAGAAAATGTAGCCATTGGTGCCATCTATCGACCACAGGTTAAAGTTTGGCGATCCGTTGGATACCGACCGAGTTATAGGCAAAACTTGGTGCAAAAATGAGGAAAATTTTACATTTTCTCAAACAGGGTAAGGAACTTGGTTCCTCGAATAACTTCTGGCACAGACATCTGAGGGCATGGCTGTCCAAGAAGAAAATGTAGCCATTGGTGCCATCTATCGACCACAAGTTAAAGTTTGGCGATCCGTTGGATACCGACCGAGTTATAGGCAAAACTTGGTGCAAAAATGAGGAAAATTTTACATTTTCTCAAACAGGGTAAGGAACTTGGTTCCTCGAATAACTTCTGGCACAGACATCTGAGAGCATGGCTGTCCAAGAAGAAAATGTAGCCATTGGTGCCATCTATCGACCACAGGTTAAAGATAGGCGATCCGTTGGATACCGACCGAGTTATAGGCAAAACTTGGTGCAAAAATGAGGAAAATTTTACATTTTCTCAAACAGGGTAAGGAACTTGGTTCCTCGAATAACTTCTGGCACAGACATCTGAGGGCATGGCTGTCCAAGAAGAAAATGTAGCCATTGGTGCCATCTATCGACCACAGGTTAAAGATAGACGATTCGTTGGATACCGACTGAGTTATAGGCAAAATTTGGTGCAAAAATGAGGAAAATTTTCATTACTTTTTTTTGAATTTTTTGATTTTTTTTATTATTTTTCACTCTTTTTTTTTATTTCAAGCATTATTAGAGTGAAAAGAAACTCATTGCAACCCATTGGCATTAAAATAAAACAATTTAATTTTTTTTGCAAAATTTCCCAAAAAAATCGTAAGGGGTAAGCCTTATGAAATTTTCGAGTGGAAAATTTTTTTCTGATTTTTTATTCTTTTTTTAATTTAAAGCACTATTTAAGTGAAAAGAAACTTATTGCAACAAATTCCCATCAAAATATATCACATTTAAAATTCTTGCTACATTGCTCAAAAATGAGGAAAATTTTACATTTTCTCAAACAGGGTAAGGAACTTGGTTCCTCGAATAACTTCTGGCACAGACATCTGAGGGCATGGCTGTCCAAGAAGAAAATGTAGCCATTGGTGCCATCTATCGACCACAGGTTAAAGTTTGGCGATCCGTTGGATACCGACCGAGTTATAGGCAAAAATTGGTGCAAAAATGAGGAAAATTTTACATTTTCTCAAACAGGGTAAGGAACTTGGTTCCTCGAATAACTTCTGGCACAGACATCTGAGGGCATGGCTGTCCAAGAAGAAAATGTAGCCATTGGTGCCATCTATCGACCACAGGTTAAAGATAGACGATTCGTTGGATACCGACCGAGTTATAGGCAAAATTTGGTGCAAAAATGAGGAAAATTTTCATTACTTTTTTTTGAATTTTTTGATTTTTTTATTATTTTTCACTCTTTTTTTTATTTCAAGCATTATTAGAGTGAAAAGAAACTCATTGCAACCCATTGGCATTAAAATAAAACAATTTAATTTTTTTTGCAAAATTTCCCAAAAAAATCGTAAAGGGTAAGCCTTATGAAATTTTCGAGTGGAAAATTTTTTTCTGATTTTTTATTCTTTTTTTAATTTAAAGCACTATTTAAGTGAAAAGAAACTTATTGCAACAAATTCCCATCAAAATATATCACATTTAAAATTCTTGCTACATTGCTCAAAAATGAGGAAAATTTTACATTTTCTCAAACAGGGTAAGGAACTTGGTTCCTCGAATAACTTCTGGCACAGACATCTGAGGGCATGGCTGTCCAAGAAGAAAATGTAGCCATTGGTGCCATCTATCGACCACAGGTTAAAGATAGACGATTCGTTGGATACCGACCGAGTTATAGGCAAAATTTGGTGCAAAAATGAGGAAAATTTTCATTACTTTTTTTTGAATTTTTTGATTTTTTTTATTATTTTTCACTCTTTTTTTTATTTCAAGCATTATTAGAGTGAAAAGAAACTCATTGCAACCCATTGGCATTAAAATAAAACAATTTAATTTTTTTTGCAAAATTTCCCAAAAAAATCGTAAGGGGTAAGCCTTACGAAATTTTCGAGTGGAAAATTTTTTTCTGATTTTTTATTCTTTTTTTAATTTAAAGCACTATTTAAGTGAAAAGAAACTTATTGCAACAAATTCCCATCAAAATATATCACATTTAAAATTCTTGCTACATTGCTCAAAAATGAGGAAAATTTTACATTTTCTCAAACAGGGTAAGGAACTTGGTTCCTCGAATAACTTCTGGCACAGACATCTGAGGGCATGGCTGTCCAAGAAGAAAATGTAGCCATTGGTGCCATCTATCGACCACAGGTTAAAGTTTGGCGATCCGTTGGATACCGACCGAGTTATAGGCAAAACTTGGTGCAAAAATGAGGAAAATTTTACATTTTCTCAAACAGGGTAAGGAACTTGGTTCCTCGAATAACTTCTGGCACAGACATCTGAGGGCATGGCTGTCCAAGAAGAAAATGTAGCCATTGGTGCCATCTATCGACCACAGGTTAAAGATAGACGATTCGTTGGATACCGACCGAGTTATAGGCAAAATTTGGTGCAAAAATGAGGAAAATTTTCATTACTTTTTTTTGAATTTTTTGATTTTTTTTATTATTTTTCACTCTTTTTTTTTATTTCAAGCATTATTAGAGTGAAAAGAAACTCATTGCAACCCATTGGCATTAAAATAAAACAATTTAATTTTTTTTGCAAAATTTCCCAAAAAAATCGTAAGGGGTAAGCCTTATGAAATTTTCGAGTGGAAAATTTTTTTCTGATTTTTTATTCTTTTTTTAATTTAAAGCACTATTTAAGTGAAAAGAAACTTATTGCAACAAATTCCCATCAAAATATATCACATTTAAAATTCTTGCTACATTGCTCAAAAATGAGGAAAATTTTACATTTTCTCAAACAGGGTAAGGAACTTGGTTCCTCGAATAACTTCTGGCACAGACATCTGAGGGCATGGCTGTCCAAGAAGAAAATGTAGCCATTGGTGCCATCTATCGACCACAGGTTAAAGTTTGGCGATCCGTTGGATACCGACCGAGTTATAGGCAAAAATTGGTGCAAAAATGAGGAAAATTTTACATTTTCTCAAACAGGGTAAGGAACTTGGTTCCTCGAATAACTTCTGGCACAGACATCTGAGGGCATGGCTGTCCAAGAAGAAAATGTAGCCATTGGTGCCATCTATCGACCACAGGTTAAAGATAGACGATTCGTTGGATACCGACCGAGTTATAGGCAAAATTTGGTGCAAAAATGAGGAAAATTTTCATTACTTTTTTTTGAATTTTTTGATTTTTTTATTATTTTTCACTCTTTTTTTTATTTCAAGCATTATTAGAGTGAAAAGAAACTCATTGCAACCCATTGGCATTAAAATAAAACAATTTAATTTTTTTTGCAAAATTTCCCAAAAAAATCGTAAAGGGTAAGCCTTATGAAATTTTCGAGTGGAAAATTTTTTTCTGATTTTTTATTCTTTTTTTAATTTAAAGCACTATTTAAGTGAAAAGAAACTTATTGCAACAAATTCCCATCAAAATATATCACATTTAAAATTCTTGCTACATTGCTCAAAAATGAGGAAAATTTTACATTTTCTCAAACAGGGTAAGGAACTTGGTTCCTCGAATAACTTCTGGCACAGACATCTGAGGGCATGGCTGTCCAAGAAGAAAATGTAGCCATTGGTGCCATCTATCGACCACAGGTTAAAGATAGACGATTCGTTGGATACCGACCGAGTTATAGGCAAAATTTGGTGCAAAAATGAGGAAAATTTTCATTACTTTTTTTTGAATTTTTTGATTTTTTTTATTATTTTTCACTCTTTTTTTTATTTCAAGCATTATTAGAGTGAAAAGAAACTCATTGCAACCCATTGGCATTAAAATAAAACAATTTAATTTTTTTTGCAAAATTTCCCAAAAAAATCGTAAGGGGTAAGCCTTACGAAATTTTCGAGTGGAAAATTTTTTTCTGATTTTTTATTCTTTTTTTAATTTAAAGCACTATTTAAGTGAAAAGAAACTTATTGCAACAAATTCCCATCAAAATATATCACATTTAAAATTCTTGCTACATTGCTCAAAAATGAGGAAAATTTTACATTTTCTCAAACAGGGTAAGGAACTTGGTTCCTCGAATAACTTCTGGCACAGACATCTGAGGGCATGGCTGTCCAAGAAGAAAATGTAGCCATTGGTGCCATCTATCGACCACAGGTTAAAGTTTGGCGATCCGTTGGATACCGACCGAGTTATAGGCAAAACTTGGTGCAAAAATGAGGAAAATTTTACATTTTCTCAAACAGGGTAAGGAACTTGGTTCCTCGAATAACTTCTGGCACAGACATCTGAGGGCATGGCTGTCCAAGAAGAAAATGTAGCCATTGGTGCCATCTATCGACCACAGGTTAAAGATAGACGATTCGTTGGATACCGACCGAGTTATAGGCAAAATTTGGTGCAAAAATGAGGAAAATTTTCATTACTTTTTTTTGAATTTTTTGATTTTTTTTATTATTTTTCACTCTTTTTTTTTATTTCAAGCATTATTAGAGTGAAAAGAAACTCATTGCAACCCATTGGCATTAAAATAAAACAATTTAATTTTTTTTGCAAAATTTCCCAAAAAAAATCGTAAGGGGTAAGCCTTACGAAATTTTCGAGTGGAAAATTTTTTTCTGATTTTTTATTCTTTTTTTAATTTAAAGCACTATTTAAGTGAAAAGAAACTTATTGCAACAAATTCCCATCAAAATATATCACATTTAAAATTCTTGCTACATTGCTCAAAAATGAGGAAAATTTTACATTTTCTCAAACAGGGTAAGGAACTTGGTTCCTCGAATAACTTCTGGCACAGACATCTGAGGGCATGGCTGTCCAAGAAGAAAATGTAGCCATTGGTGCCATCTATCGACCACAGGTTAAAGATAGACGATTCGTTGGATACCGACCGAGTTATAGGCAAAATTTGGTGCAAAAATGAGGAAAATTTTCATTACTTTTTTTTGAATTTTTTGATTTTTTTTATTATTTTTCACTCTTTTTTTTATTTCAAGCATTATTAGAGTGAAAAGAAACTCATTGCAACCCATTGGCATTAAAATAAAACAATTTAATTTTTTTTGCAAAATTTCCCAAAAAAATCGTAAGGGGTAAGCCTTACGAAATTTTCGAGTGGAAAATTTTTTTCTGATTTTTTATTCTTTTTTTAATTTAAAGCACTATTTAAGTGAAAAGAAACTTATTGCAACAAATTCCCATCAAAATATATCACATTTAAAATTCTTGCTACATTGCTCAAAAATGAGGAAAATTTTACATTTTCTCAAACAGGGTAAGGAACTTGGTTCCTCGAATAACTTCTGGCACAGACATCTGAGGGCATGGCTGTCCAAGAAGAAAATGTAGCCATTGGTGCCATCTATCGACCACAGGTTAAAGTTTGGCGATCCGTTGGATACCGACCGAGTTATAGGCAAAACTTGGTGCAAAAATGAGGAAAATTTTACATTTTCTCAAACAGGGTAAGGAACTTGGTTCCTCGAATAACTTCTGGCACAGACATCTGAGGGCATGGCTGTCCAAGAAGAAAATGTAGCCATTGGTGCCATCTATCGACCACAGGTTAAAGATTAGCGATTCGTTGGATACCGACCGAGTTATAGGCAAAATTTGGTGCAAAAATGAGGAAAATTTTCATTATTTTTTTTGAATTTTTTGATTTTTTTATTATTTTTCAGTCTTTTTTTTATTTCAAGCATTATTAGAGTGAAAAGAAACTCATTGCAACCCATTGGCATTAAAATAAAACAATTTAATTTTTTTTTGCAAAATTTCCCAAAAAAATCGTAAGGGGTAAGCCTTATAAAATTTTCGAGTGTAAAATTTTTTTGAATTTTTTTTCTGATTTTTTATTCTTTTTTTAATTTAAAGCACTATTTCAGTGAAAAGAAACTTATTGCAACAAATTCCCATCAAAATATATCACATTTAAAATGTTTGCTACATTGCTCAAAAATGAGGAAAATTTTACATTTTCTCAAACAGGGTATGGCACTTGGTTCCTCGAATAACTTCTGGCACATACATCTAAGGGCATGGCTATTCAAGAAGAAAATGTAGCCATTGGTGCCATCTATCGACCACAGGTTAAAGTTTGGCGATCCGTTGGATACCGACCGAGTTATAGGCAAAATTTGGTGCAAAAATGAGGAAAATTTCATTATTTTTTTTGAATTTTTTTAATTTTTTTATTATTTTTCACTCTTTTTTTTATTTCAAGCATTATTAGAGTGAAAAGAAACTCATTGCAACCCATTGGCATTAAAATAAAACAATTTAATTTTTTTTGCAAAATTTCCCCAAAAAATCGTAAGGGGTAAGCCTTATAAAATTTTCGAGTGTAAAATTTTTTTGAATTTTTTTTCTGATTTTTTATTCTTTTTTTAATTTAAAGCACTATTTCAGTGAAAAGAAACTTATTGCAACAAATTCCCATCAAAATATATCACATTTCAAATTCTTGCTACATTGCTCAAAAATGAGGAAAATTTTACATTTTCTCAAACAGGGTAAGGAACTTGGTTCCTCGAATAACTTCTGGCACAGACATCTGAGGGCATGGCTGTCCAAGAAGAAAATGTAGCCATTGGTGCCATCTATCGACCACAGGTTAAAGATTGGCGATTCGTTGGATACCGACCGAGTTATAGACAAAACTTGGTGCAAAAATGAGGAAAATTTACATTTTCTCAAACAGGGTAAGGAACTTGGTTCCTCGAATAACTTCTGGCACAGACATCTAAGGGCATGGCTGTCCAAGAAGAAAATGTAGCCATTGGTGCCATCTATCGACCACAGGTTAAAGATAGGCGATTTGTTGGATACCGACCGAGTTATAGGCAAAATTTGGTGCAAAAATGAAGAAAATTTTATATTTTCTCAAACAGGGTATGGAACTTGGTTCCTCGAATAACTTCTGGCACAGACATCTGAGGGCATGGCTGTCCAAGAAGAAAATGTAGCCATTGGTGCCATCTATCGACCACAGGTTAAAGATTGGAGATCCGTTGGATACCGACCGAGTTATAGGCAAAACTTGGTGCAAAAATGAGCCTTATGAAATTTTCAAATTTTTATAATTGTTTTATTTTTTTCAATTTTTTTATTCTTTTTTCAATTTAAAACAATATTTGAGTGAAAAGAAACTTATTGCAACCAATTGGCATTAATTTTTTTTAAATTTTTTTGTTATTTTTTATTCTATTCTTCTTTTAAAGCATTATTTGAGCGAAAAGGAACTAATTGCAACAAATTCGCATTAAAATATATCACATTTTTTGTCATTTGTCACAATCACAATAAAAAATTGCTCAAAAAAATGGTATGGCCTTGTGAAATTTTCTAATGGGCGCGTCGCATAATCGTTCCTGTGTGTAGCGCTCCGTACGGAGCTACCTCTTTTTCCCGTGGGCTGTGCGGGAGCGCGCACAATACAAGATGAGCGGAGCGATTAAGGTACCTCGTTCGCTCTTGACCCAACACTATTTGCTAGAAAACTTTAATTACAAAACGCATGTTTAAGGGCAAAGCTAGATTTGCCGGGTAAGCTAGTTAATATATAATACATATTGATACGAGCACATCCTGTCCTAGCACTTCATTGAAGCTGCTCAAAATAAATCAATTGTAAAGGTTCTTGTAACTTTTGAATGTACTGTTCAACTAGCATGGCGATTCGTTTTGAAATCGAAGGCCTACATGAAGGCTAACTTGAAGGCTATCCAACATTCTAGGTTATAATACTATCAATTGATAGCTTATTTTAGCGCGTTACCGTTAGGCCGGTTCAGGTGAGATTTGAACTAAAAACTTCGTTGTATTTATCTCGACGCCGAGCATCCTCCTTTACCTTCTTTAGGATATCTTGAACTAACGATGGCATATGTGTGTGTTCTTTTTAGCGTGCTTATCCAGTGGAGTTCGTCGCTTACAATCTCATTTAAGCTTCTAAAAGAAGTCTTTGATAGTTTATTACCATATTGGCGTTCCACTAATTCTATGATTAACGATCGATTATGTCACACCGGTAATGTAAAAAATTACAACAATGTGTTTTTATGTGTAGTAAATATGCTTCTAATTTTTAAGGTCCAATCTCTTATACTACAACAATAAACAAATGCAAATAAACAATAATATTCACCACGTAGCCGGGTAGAAAAGTTCTTTTGAAGAGGGTTCAGATCAGAGGAAATTAAATCCACGACCTTCAATATTTTAGATCAAACACTAAACGATGACACCATTAGCCCTTTTTCATAGAAATATCCTTGAGAAATTTCATTATGATTGCATTATTACCATGCATAGTATCACAACATTATTGATTGGTAAAATGTAGGTCATGTAAAATGTGGGACATAGTACTTGATTTGCAATGATTCAACAAATTTGATCATTTCTATCACTTGTCTATCCACATGACCATCGCGTGTATGGCAATACCTTATCTGCTAATCGATACATATTACAAAAGGAAAATGTAAAGATATTCTTTCAGGGTGTTCTGTGTCGAATTCCCACTGTATTATGGAATGACTCCACGAAATCCCATCAATACGAATCCCTCGAATCCTTCGACAAGAGCCTCACCATCGATTCTCTCTTCCTACATTTAATGTGATTCGTGAAGTTTTAGTCGCGAGCCTCAGTTGTTGTTGATTCTTTTTCTACTGGACTTAACACACTCCAACGCCGTGGCAACAAAAGCAACTTCCATGAAGAGCATAGACACAGGAACGAAACGGAGAGAAATCTGGAAGGTATGAGAACGTGTAAAGGTGCGCGTCTTCGTACATAATACGCTCCCCATCGGATGGTACGAAAAAGGCGGGATTCCGCGCTCGGCTACTTCGGCAGCCACAGCCAGTGAGCATCGGGATTCTTTTCGGTCGTTCTTTATTTTGCGATGAATTATAAAAGAAGATCATCTGGGCGCCAAACAAGTTAGTCGTTTGTAGAAGGCGTTCCGAAGCGTCTGTTGTGCTGTGTGGTTCCGTCTTGTTAACATAATAAAAAACTTGTTCGAGATGT
Organism: Anopheles funestus; assembly: GCF_943734845.2. Classification (NCBI taxonomy): domain Eukaryota; kingdom Metazoa; phylum Arthropoda; class Insecta; order Diptera; family Culicidae; genus Anopheles; species Anopheles funestus. Next base: position 41,891,966 of record NC_064598.1, on the reverse strand, counting down.
GTGAGATTGATGAATCGCAGTAATAATGGGCGATCACCTAGTGCTGTGATTAAGGTGGATTAATCGAGCGAACGATAATTTTATGCCGTGAACGTGGTCATTGATCTCCAGTTGTTTCGCAAACGTTCTATCTGTTAAGAATGAGGCAGTATAAAAAATCGATTATTGCCACGATCGTGATCGCGGTGGTTGCGATCTTGTGTCAAAGAACGGTAAAAGCTCAGTTCTATAGCTTAAGCTTTGGGACGGATGAAAGCTACAACACTGCACCGGTACAGCCGGCCCCAAGTGGACCCACTCAGCAGGAAATCCGAATTCAAAAGGTGACTCCACTCGAGGCAATGATCGACAAGACAAATCACCTCGGGTTTCGTGTGCTTCACCAACATTCGAAAGGCAACAGAAACAATATAGCGTTCTCGCCGTGTGCTTTGGCTAGCATTCTGGTTGCGTTGTACGAAGGTTCGGCTGGACAGAGTGCGGCCGAGTTGCACGAACAGCTGGTAGTGCCGTACGATAAGGATGTGCTGCGTGTCGGATACAGGGACATTCATCGCAGATTGCGAAGTTATTTCTACCAAAGGGAAAACCTGTTAAATGGGCTTAGTTTGAGTAGTGAAAATATAACGATAAGGTAAGTATCGATATGCATGTGCGATATGATCGTTCGATCGGGTACTTTGAAATTGGTCGAATTTTTTGTTTGTGCTTCATTGCAATTCCACTGTTCATTAGGCCGGAGTATGAATCGGTACTTAAGTTTTATGGGTACGATTTGGAAAATATACCCGAAATGCGAATGCCAACTACTACAACTCCATTGCCGTCCACCATGACGGAATTGGAAACGGATGATACGACCAGCGATGCAACGACGGAAATGGGAAATTCAACGGAATCGATGGATTCTTCCACCACTATGATGCCGTCTCCTGATGAGTCAATTACGGAGAGTACGGTTGATGTAGTAACAACAACGGAACCAGCTGAGACTACGGATGAAACTGTCGACGTAGATACCGGTACTACTACGCAATCGGAACCAGTGGATGAAACCACTATGATCACGGAAACAACGGAAGAAACTTCCGAAACTTCAACAGTGGAAGGCGATGAAGCCACCGAAGAAACAGGTGGTGAAAAACGTCGTCGAAATCTGCGCAAACGTGGACAGCGTTTGCTCCAGCGAAGGAATCCAAACTCATCCCAACGCCGTCGATCGCTTCGTTTGAAGCGACAGCCGGAAGAGATCGATATCATTAGCCATCAACGTTTCTTGCAAAACTTTCTGCTACAAGACGTAACGACTAGTGGCCCACCAATATTGGCTACAGCCGCATTCCTTCCCGCTGTGGGCGATAACACGGTACGCAAAAATCCCTTCCTTCAGCAACCGGATGCGTATCGGCTGTTGGATGATACGATCGAGCATAACTTCTATCTGACCGAAACGGATATCGTGAAGGTACCGTACAAGGTGTACAATACGATCTTGAAGTATGCCTATATCGAAAAGCTACAATCGACCGTTATCGAGCTGGAGCTGGATTCTGACGATTACAAGCTGCTTATCATACTACCGGACTACGAGTTTGGGCTGGGCAACGTGATGAAGTTACTGCAGATAGCTGAAAACGTACCGAGCCTGCGAGAAGTAACGGACCAGATGAGCCCGACCTGGGTGAAAACGATCGTGCCGAAGTTTAATCTCAAGGGAAACATCATTCTAACGAGCGATCTGCAAAACGTAAGACTGTTTGTGCGAGCGGTGCGATGATTTATGACGATTTATGGCCTACTTTCCTTCGTTGGCTTTCTTCCCCAGCTCGGTGTAAACGATATCTTTGAACCGTCCCGGGCTGACTTCTCCCTCATGACGGAAGATCCGTCGGTCTACGCGAAGCACATCGAACAATCGATCAACGTTAACATCCGGACGCATTCGCTACAGCAGCTAAAGCGTAATTATGTAACACGACGCAACGAATTGCCACTGCAACGATGCACATTTGTATCATTGTATGTTTCTGCATGACCGATGGCTATAATTGCGCTGCCGAATGATGAGGGCGTTGGTGCGATGGGTCGCCCAATAATGCTTGCATAGGGCATCTTTTGCATTATTTAATCATTTGTGCCATTGGTGGAGATGTGCCATTCGTTTCCGTGCGCGTTTGCCAGCTGTATGCGTGTGCTTTTTCAAACCGATCTATCTCTCTTTTGCAGGGTTTACATCGCTTTACAAAAATCCGGTCGAGCTTGCCGTTAACTATCCGTTTCTGTTCTGCATCTTAGATAACGAGCTAGATCTGGCACTGATGGTGGGAAGAATACTGAATCCACTAAACGCACGTATACACTAACGCGTGATAGAGTCGGACCTGGTTTCCGGAGCACCAAGTGCATTATACAAGTTTGTTCTGAATATTCTCTTACCGGTTTTAATAAAGCTTCAATCACGAATGGTTCGTTTTGTTGTTGTCTTACCAAATACGGTCGATCTCTGTATATTGATTTATTTTTACTACTACTGCCTAGCTTGCCTAGTTTCCTTTAGTGATCTTTCCTGCTTTTACATCGCTATGCTAGCAACTCTGTTGCCTCTATTATATACATCAAACGATCACATGCAAACGGGTACATAAATTAGACCTCTACCATATATGTATACTTTTGCATCGGCAGCTCAAACTGACGATCGACAAAACAAAAAATGAAGTACGTTTACTTGGGCTGCACCTTTCCTTCTGCTACTGTTACGCGCTGTCTAATTTACTAACTAATTTATTTGTCTCACGTCGTTGTTTTACGTTAGCTGCTGGAAATATTCCGCATTCAAACACACAAGCACGACACAACAATTTCCTCACACTCTGTTCACACTTTGTTCTTGAGTTCTATTTGGTTTTTTAGGTGTAGTGCGTCGCGCTACTGGAAGACTTGATTACTTTGTAAATTTTTGTTGCACTTTCAGCTTAAAACGCATGCACCCAAACTGATCGGGTGGCGGGGTTTATACGTCGTGCCAGTTTATCTGTTTAGTTTAAGTCTCGATCCTTCTGAAGGATCGCAAAGAAACGCAAAGCTGCTGCTGCCGCGATACAGAGCTGGCACATTTTGAATATGAACTGTGCGCTTTTTATGTTGTTGATGAGTGGATCATTACTTTTATCCACCACAGCCGTTGGATAATGGGGTAGGTGGGATACGAGGGAATATTGGAATCTGGTTGGCATTAGAGTGGATTTGCACTTTGCTTAGCAGCCGTAGAAATGTCCACACTACTCGGATGCTGCCTAGCGGAAGCGTCAATCTGGGGCGCAAAAACCAAACCAAAATCGGGAAGCAGGCCGTTAGTGAGGAGAGATGCGAGAAAGAAAAACAGAAGCAATTAGTATTCGTGGCAGGATGGTTAGCGGGAATGATAGGAATGGTCGCTGGATGTTTTCGCATCATTTCGTACATTCCAGCGAAGTCATACGCACATCTCCACCGTTCTCGATAATCTTTGCCATTCGCTGCTTCATAGCGCGGGCAACCGGAGGCGAAAACAGGTCGGTATTGATATAGGTTTGCTGCTCGTCCAGATAGATCCGCTCGGTACCCTGAGCACCACGCCAGCGCAATAATAAGCTGGTACCGTAACCAACGATGAACGTTACAAGATACCCGAGCACGCTAAACCATAGATAAGACACCCGGTAAAGGTAGAAGTAGTCGGAATCGTCACGCGGTTCTGCGGCTCGCTGTGCCATCGCCAGCGGTAAGCTCGTCTGATTGTAGCCCCCGAAGTCCGAACAATCTTCCACGGAAAAGTCGAGCGTTTTTACCGGCGGCCTTGGTTGTCCAAAGCCTATCCAGAGTGAAAATGATAGTCCCACGAGCAGTCCCGTAATCACACCCTGCAATATACAATACAAAACAAAACGGAATGTGTAAGAAAGATAAAGAGAGTATCGATCGAACCTGTTAACTTACCCGTTGATTGGCACGTGTGGTAAACATCCCCATGGTAAAGAGCGCAAACAGTGGTCCACCGACAACACCAAAAATCGTGAGCGATGCCTGCAGCACACCGCCCATCTTTTGTGCGAGAAACGCTACTGCAATGCAGATCACACCGTACAGGAACGCCATCACCTTGCTCGGGAAGCTAGATTGGAGGTCGGGCAATGGTTTCCGCTTTACCTTCAGGTACAGTGGTTTCAGATAGTCTTCGAGCGTGACCGCCGCCAACGAGTTAAGGGCCGCCGATACGGTTGATAGACTGGCGGAGAAGATACCGGACACGAACAGGCCCGGCAAACCGGGCAAATCACCCATAGCATCGACCACAAACAGTGGCATAGTTTGATCGCGCACCTTTATGCGGCCCTGCCGCAGTGGGTCACAGTTTCGATAGAAGTAGTAGATCGCCAGCCCACTGAAGGAGGTGCTGAGACTGAGCAGCGACAGAATGGGCCAGTTTAGCCAAAGCGCTTTCTGGGCGGACTTTAGGTTCTTCACCGTTTTAAGCCGTTGCACTTGCGTCTGGTTGACGGCATAGAGCGACAGATAGGTAAACATACCACCGATTGTCAATGTCCACCAGGTATGGCGCGTAGTTGGGTTCGGATCGAAACTGGAAGCAAATAAACAAGAAAACACAAAGTTTAAACCCCGCAAGATAATGAAATGACAGAGAGCAATGGTAATAACACTTACTTCCAAATTTCCAACCGTCCACCTTCGGACGCGGCGTCCCATATTGGTCCCAGTCCGCCGGCTTTTACGGCGGCACAAATAATGACCGCGTAAATGGCGGCAAACATTAGCACCGACTGAAACACGTCGGTAAACAGGACCGCTTTCATGCCACCGATCGTCGAGTAGAACGTGCAGATGCCACCGATCGCGAGGATCGAATACGCCTGGTCCAGCCCGGTAACGGCCTGTAACGCTAACGCCGGTGCGTAAACCGCAATTCCCATGTACAGAATCATCTGCAGTGTGTACGCTAAAGAGGCAGCTAGCCGTGTTTTTTTGCCGAAACGTTTCTCTAGATACTAAGGGCAGCAGCAAAACGAAAAGAAGAGAAATTCGAGAAGAAACCGTTAATAACTATCAGCTCAGTTAGGGACGTCTCCCTTACCTCGTACGCACTGCAGGCTTGCAGACGGAAGAATACTGGCAGGAAAAGGTAGGCCGCAATCGGGGTGGCAAGCCCGTACGAAAGGTTGATGGCCACGAACTGTGTGCCGAACTGGTAGTTTTCGTTCGACACACCCAACAGCGTGATCGCGGACATGAAGCTGGCCATCAAGCTGAATGACACCGGCCAGATCGACATGTTACGATCAGCCAGCAGGTACTCCTGTGCGGGAAGAGACCGACCGAAGGCAGGGAATCATGTGAAAGAGAACGCGATAAGTATCGGGTGTTTCGCCGGTGTTTCGAGGGTCCAAAGTCCAGTGGAAGATCGCACGATCGTACGCCCTACACAGGTATGTGCTTTCAAATTTGTTGGTGGTACAATTGCTAGTGTGAAGTTCTTTTTTTTCGTTTGGTCCACTTTTTTTGCTTTTGTTAAATGTTTTAGCTGCTCTTGGGGTGTGCTTGAAATGTTTTGCATTTTAGAAAATTAAACTATAATCTACATTTCTTACGGTGTGTTCAAACTTCGGCTCCACATCGATTCGGGTTTCACATTTTCATTCGCTTTTCACATTGTTTCACCTTGTTTTTGTGATACGTACCGTATTTGTTTTCTGCTTGCCACCGGAAAACCGATAATACACTCCGATTCCGGCGGACACGAGCAGCATGGCGATGAACACAACATAGTCCCACACACCGAACGATGAAGCCATGATGATTGATATGGTGTCGGATGCTTATCAATTATCATACGTTACACTGCCACTCTAGTCCATAAACTGGGCTGCGACACCTGTAAAAGCGGGAAAGACACAAACACACTGATTAGAAAGCAAATCTCATCTGCGGGGTTTTTTTGGGTAAAGTACGGTTTGCTTAACAGCTTAATTGTGGGCAATTCGTAAGCTACATTGTTGCGCTTTCGTTGGCGATTTGTAAGCAACAAGCCAAATTAATTATCACCTCCTTTGCGTTCGCGCTAAGATTCAACCACGCTTCGTTAAATGCTCAACTTATCACATTCTAGTCCGGCGGTTCACTTCTTCTGCGCTCTGGTCGGGCCCTCCTTCACGCTCGGTTCCGATTTGAACGACTGCCAGGCGGCGAACGCCATCAGTCTCATTATATGCTAACCGTACGGAAATCCGAGGAAAGCGCAACCCGACAGTCTCACACAAACATGCGCACGCTAACGGCGTGTAACGGCGACGCAGAGATATCGTTCGAGTAATTGCACGTGCTCAAAGAAATCACCCACAGGACGGGACCGTTGATGGGTCTCGCGAGCTAAGTTCGGCGAGATCGTGTCCCTATGGAATGTTTGTTTTGTTTGGTGACCAACCAGGCAAGCCGGCAATTTTTGTGTGATCCGTGTTAGTGTTGTTTCGAGTGGAATTAAAGCGAAGAGTGTATGCGCCCGGTAGTAACGTCGGAACGCCCCCCCATCGTAATGGATTTTTTGAAGTAGCTATTATGTGGAACCTTTCCACAGGGGAACTGTGTCGAAGGCTAATTTTGAAAGTAGAACCACAGCTGGATACGCTAGTGTTTTATACATTCCAAAACATTCCATGCGTATCAAGAGAAGGTGAGGGAACTGGGAGTTTTTTATGAAGAGAAATTTTTTGAGCTTTGAGTTTTTATTGTCGTAATTAATGACTTCGATGAAAGTGTACTAAAGGTACGCATTGGAAATGATTTCTCCGTCTGTTTCACAATGCCGGGTTCCTTTTTCTGTTGCGATAAAGGTGCAGTTTCAATGGTGGTATAACTGAGCCTTCAACAATTATCAGTGCTCTTGAACAATAAAAAAGATAAGAGATGCTTAAACACCAACACACACCCTCACTTCAACAAGATGCAATTGACAGTCATTACAACAGTCCTAATTAAGTTAATCCTGGATGTTACCGTATCTTTCATTTGAATTGACACAACTGATATACGCCACTCCTGGGGAAGACACGAACCCAACAGCTGATCATATTGTCTTGTCATTTATTATGACTCACAAAGAAAATTAAACCCTTCTTATATGCAACTCATTGCCGAAATAAATCAGAAAATTTCGTTTAAAAAAAAATAACAACCAAGCTATCTATGTTGGATGTGACTTTATTGTTTCTTGTTGGTGTTTTGGAAGACCACTGTCATGTCATCTTCAGAACAATTAAAGGCACTTAAACTACAAATGAGGCCGATGCAGTTCATCTGCAGTCCATACTTGTCCCACTTGTGAAACACACTCAATGTCTGGGAGACGACCCAGAGTTCGGTTATTGCCTCAATTAGCATGCGTCCAGTGGCTAGACTTTGATCTTTGGATCGTTTTTCGGCACATAATTCTCCCCTCAACATTTTACCCAATTAAGGTGTCTTGCAGTGAAAATTGGGATAGGTCGATTGGAAGTTTGAAACGTTGACCTTGTGTCCCAATTCCAACGCGACCAGAGCTAGCTTAGGGAAGCAGCAAAACAAACGATCGATCACACGCTAGACGGATGCTCTTGAAGTGTGGCAACATTGTATGTTGCGTTGCTATCAACACGATGAAGCTGCGTATTATAAAACCTCTAATCGAGTGTCATTATGACACACCGATAAGACCCATCATACATGGGACCGCACATCAAGATGATGATCATCTGCGTATCTTTCGCATTGTACGAATTTGTACCGCACGGACACACCGCAGGATGAATATTAGTGCTGATAAGCGACCACCTCTCTCTCCTTCCACCAATGAATAGACCCGTGTAAGCCGATGCACTGTGGTTTGCAGATATAATAATTGTGCGGTTTTGTTGTATTGGAAGAGCTATTGCTATTCTACGTACGTTCAACTCGCTTCCCTGACAAGGATGGCAAGGATAAGGAAGCCACAAAAGCCACGCGATTTAATTGTTTGTTTTGTTCTCCGCTGTGGTTAACCGTCAATCGGTGAAGATAATCGGCAGCCGTTTACACTTGTTTCAATGAAACAAAACTTATTACTACTAAATGGATTCCGAGCGGAGAAATCGAAAGGTCCGGTAGGTTAGATGAACGAAACGATTTGATTGTACATTTGCTTACATTTTAATAACATTGTGCACACATTGTTTTGCTGTAAAGCTGAAGCAGCATGCGACACGTATGCAAATTGTAACTTGTTATTGTAAGCAACTTGGGTTACTAGTAAATGCTTAGATCGTTTGTTGTTCTTGGCAGTGCGAATCGGGAATAGTAAATTTACACGTGGCGTGGTTAATTTAAAGAGAACGACTACGTCTCCAATATTTGCTGGGAATGGGTTTTACAAAATGCGTTAAAAGTCGGATCGAACGTCATTATTCGTATGCATGTTCTATGTCAGTATTTTAGTCTTTATAGAAAAAAGAGCATCTTTTCATACAATTGAAATGGGAAAAAAATCTTTCCACACCTAAATACCGATTATATTTAAATAGCGCATATATTTTTTCATTAAAGAGATAAAATAAATCATGAATATAAATTTTAGTTTAATGAATTTTATAAAAAAAAAACTATTAGAAAAATAATGCGTGATCGTTGTAATAAATTTACTTTCATCTCGACCGAATATTCAATTGTCTTTTGTCGGTGTATAAATATTAACCGAAGAAGAGAAATAGCATTTGTAGAGACAGTCTATGCTCGGCATGATGTTTGGTAACATATGATATATTGTTCAACACCTTTAGATGATTTTTTGTTGATTTAGCATGTGTTTTATCTCCATCTGTAAGAAGTCTTTTATAGCTTTTTTCATCAACTTCTGCAGGAACTCTTAAATAGCTTTTTTCATCAACAGTGAATCGAGCGAATTTCTTTAAAAGTACATGAACTTTTAGATCTCTTGTGGTTAATTAAGGATTAGTTAGTTAGCCAGTATAGCTCGATTTTTGCTGGCAGGTAAACAAATACAAATTCAAAAATTAGATCGGTTGAATGTGGTTAAATATTGTAAAGTTTAGAAAAATCGAGTGCCGTTTAAAGTACGTACGTGTTGTATAGCATTATTGTGAATGTAAATATTATTTTTAAAACAGAAGAATGGCTGTTAATTCGAAAAAAAATCTCATCTCGTTAACATTTCCCAAAAAATTCTACAAATTTGCCAATCTCCTAAGGCTATAGCCTTAGCTTTTTTTTGGGGATATTTAGCAAAATTTATAAATTGATGTATTTTAATGCGAATTTGTTGAAAAAGTAACTTTTTACTCAAATAATGCTTTAAATAAAAAAAAGATTAAAAAATAATAAAAAAATAAAAAGAAATTCAATAAATATTCCAATCTTAGCTTTTAGCCTTAGCTTTTTTTAAGGACATTAAACAAAATTTATAAATTGATGTATTTGCGAATTTGTTGAAATAAGTTTAAAAATAAAATGTTTTTATTTTTAAAACACGAAATGAATACTGTAAACTTCGAATTTTTAAAGCACCTGCATTTTTGCTTTAAACAATCGTACTGATAAATGTGGCTTTTTTCAATAGAAAACACTACTTATCCAGGAGTTTTTTGGATTAGAAAAAATATCTCAAAAACTAACTGTTTATTTAGTGTATATACCCACTTAATCCACTCATATCTTTCACTAATATAACAATAATTATAAAACATTTACGTATATAACCAACTCAAGCAGAAAGTATACTTTCCTTTTTCCGACCAATTTGGCACACATGTAAATATTTTTTCACATTCTTTAGCACGTTGCCTTTTTATTCTCCCTCCCGTCTACCGGTCTAATGGTGCGTTTCCCCTGTGCCAAGAGCATCATCTTCAGGCCCGTATCTATGACACAATACTGTTGGCAATTTAGCAACATTGTTGCAAACCATTTCGCTCGGCCGTTGTACGGTTTTTGGCGCGTGTTTATTCACACGATCGTTTGGCTTCTATTTTAACCGATGCTTTCCGTGGTATGACACAACAAGAGCAATCTTGGAAGAAGTTAATTTCGGCAGGCTAACATAAATCACTGTCTAAGAATGTAATTTTGCCTCTGCCAAAGTGCGATGTGTTAATAAAGATTCTTTGAATAATTTAAGTTCTGTCTATGGTCTAGGAAATTGAAAAGAAGAAAAGAGCGACCATGATGTTCCATTTTGTTGTGTTTAATGTTTTTTTTCAGGAAATTTCATACAAATTAGAACACTTTCAGGTGGCAAACAATCGCTACAACTATCTCGAAACAAAATAAAATAAAATAAATACTCCTTATCTCAATGGTGCACGATAAATGACGAAGTAACTGTTTATTTGTAGGTAATTTTCCAGACATTTTCCAGCCCTTCTAACTCTCGTCTAAATACTGTTTACACATTTATTTACTTCATTCCTCTCTTCCTTCCTAGCCAAAACCCCACCATATCGCTTATCAAACTGAAAATAGGAGAGTAAACTGAACGGAAATCGACCTTGAATTTACGCATGCTCCGCGTACGACGGGTCAACAAGCAGCAACAACACGTTGTTATGGGAGGTTGTCATATGACAGCTCGTGGCGCCGGCTTCATTGATTGCAATGAGAAAGAGCTATCGGCGCTACACATGCCCGCAAACGATAAGAAACGGTTGCGTGAGAATAGAGAGCCATTCCAAATTCTCAACGCATTTTTGTTGTTGTTGAGCTGAGTGACGAAATAAACCGCGTGCTCCGTGAAATACGATTCCCCTTTTCATTGTCACTTTTCCACCACACAAGCCTGCTGTTCTATATTGAACAAATTGTCAGGGAATGACGTCACGTGTCACAAAACAGTTAACTAGATGGGTCGAATTTTGACCAAATAACACCACCGTGTGAGTTAACGCTGGTTAAGAGCTGTTGAAGGAGACGGTGGTTACTTTGTTTACTTACATGCAAATCCCTTTTCTTTGGTAGACGGGACAAAATTATATAAGCAGGCACCGCTGGTATGACGTTTGAAGTTGTTACCGCGCACACACATGCACTACTGTCTTGATTACACTGTCTTGAGGTGTTTTTGCCTCACACGTGCAGTGAGCAAACTAGCAAACCACGCTAGGCGGAGGGGCACACTGACTAGCGCTGCTCTTGTTGGTGTGACCTTTGGAACGGTCCCGTCGCACAGCCAAACATTGCGATGAACATCAGACTGCAACCAGAAGCAAAACCCTTCTATATTACAACCATCGCGAATTGGGCTTCACGAAACCGAACTGAAACGGACGGTGGGTCTTGTTCTTCTTGCTTTAATCACTGCATGTTTATTGCTACTGCCCAGCAAAACCCAATCACTCCCTTTCGCCCAATCACTGCGCAGGTTCGCCCTTCGAACTCGCACGACGCACTGATAAACGATTACTAATCACAATTTGGACGGTTTTTACCGATTCCTTGCTGGCGGGTGACACAAGCCAACACAATTTAACGCACACCACTCGCCCCAAAAACATTGACCACTAACGAAACGAACGGTTTCCGTTGTTTATCGCACCGGTGATTAACTGTGGAAAGAGACGGTTCGTAAACATGCAAGATGTTGCACCTGTCAGTTCGTGTGCAATGTGCGAAAAAATGAAATGTGCAACATTGCGAAGTAGCACGAAAGACCGGGAATTAAAAATAACAAATTTAACTCAGCTACACCACACAGAACACCACTCGCCGTCCTTGCGGTTGAGGGTCAACACCGTCAAGGTATGGGCGCGTTTGTATACACAGGCGTACACTTTTGAGGCCAAATTTCTACCCATTAAATGCTGGACGAAAGACGCACATGCACACAGGCGGAGAGTGTATCGCGAGTATCAAAATTTCACCCCGAAAAAACATACTTTCCACATGAACACAATTCGGCACTTTCCACTTTCACTCACTAACCGCAAAACGTATAAACTTAACAGCAGTAAAACGATGTAGTTACTACAGTTAACTGATCGTTTCACCACAATTCACTCAACTTTTCCTGGCGGTGGGAAAATTCTCGCCGGAAAATCTTCAAGAGACTGTGCTAGCGAACATCGATGCGTCCGTCAGCTGTGAAGTCTCGAATAACAAAGGTTCGTCCGTTTATTCGTGATGAAGACAAACACGAATATTTAAGCGGCACGGTTTATCGGGAATGTTTACAACGCTGTGTGTCATACAGTGTATGTCATAAAGTAATGCGTGAAGGGAATTTAACTAATTAATATTTAGAATTTAATGTTATTACAGGATTAAGAATTTATCAAATAGAAAGATGTAGGGCTCTTGATGGTTATTTAATGCTTAAGAAAATTGTACAGAGACATATCCGACCAAAAGTGGAGTTTCTTTTATGGGTATCACCGATATAACATTTTATTGCATACCTTCAGGCGAACGTGTCGATTTGGCGGCAAACCGTTTTGTTGGGCTGATAAGAAAATAATTTCTTTCTTTTGAATAACCGCTATTAAACGACGCTATCAATGCTCAAAATATATGATAAACATAATATCTAATATAATAACATTAAAAAAGAAATCCTTCAAACAAAAATGAAAACTAAAGCCAAAAGGTAATATGAAACGAAAAAGTAAAATTTTTGATAAAAGATTTAGTAAAGGTAATAAAACAAAAAAACAAAACGGCTTAATAACAGCGCGTAGATAGAAATTGCAGATCAGAACAACCCGAACAAATTAGCCATTGTACGCTGTTTGGCAATACGTTTGCTTTCATCCACGCGCTTTAACGTATCGTAATTGGCCAGAAAGTCTCCACATTCGGTAGTATGGTTGTACAAGTTATCTAAATAAAACAGCAATTGTGAATAATTAAAATAACAGCGGTATTGCACCTGCTCAAACGTCTACTCTCTTCAACCTACCTCTTAGTATTTTCCGTGACCGTGCCACACCACCATAATCGGACGGCAGGAGATGCTGTGGAATATACGGATAAAGTGTCTGCATGCTGGTGTGTAAATGAAAGATCTCAAGCAATTCCTTCTTCATGAACGGTCTGATCATGGTCATGATGCGATCGATGAAAGGTACCACGTTGACCAGATGTAATCCTTTCAGTCGTATTGGTAGCCCCTCCTGGATGAAGTACAGCAGATCTTTCAGCGTAAATATGCCGAGCTTGGGCAGGTGGCCTAAGTGAATACCGTCCATGTCGATGATGAGAATTGAACCATTGTTGCATCCTTCCTCCCAAAGTTGTATATCCACACACATGATCGCACTAAACAAGGCAAGAGGGAAAAAGTTAATTACACATAATAAAAAAATAATAAGTAATTCATAACACCTACAAGGTCAGCAATGAGCTGAGAGAAAATTTGCTTGCATCCGGATCAACGATCTTTGCCAGCATGACTCTATAACCTTCGGGCGTCAACTCCGGGAGGATGGCAAGGTCTCTGGAATTAATTTGTAATTTTGCGTCAGTAAATCGTGCCAATTCTGATCAATTCATGTTCCATTGTGTCCAAACTTACAGTACATCCATGGCCATCTGTATCGCACTTGTTTCCAGATTTCTGTTCCCGAACAGATTCTTACAGCTCGATCGGAAGGTATAGTAGCACTCGATCGTACGCTGTGCCGCTTCCAGATTGTAGTAGTTTGAGTGGAGAAATAGGATCAACTCTAACTCGGTGACCGGTGGTAAATGCGGTTGACTGCTGACCCATTCGCGTAATTTTTGTACATCGGAAGCAAGCAGCTCACCTGCATACTTTCGATACTGATCGTCAACGTTTGCAAACTGGATGGATTTCATCGTTGGCAGATTGTTTGGCACGGAACTGATACGAGACGGTTGTACATCCACATTCACTGCAGCACTGCTGTCGACTGGAACCGCAATCTTCTCTAATACGGACACATTCGTGGAACAGCATTACAGCACGTTCGTGGAAGAGAACGCCATTAAGAATATTTTCAACTTGTAGCGAATGTTTTTTTTTTGTTCGACTTCCTAATCCATTAACGCAAACATACACGTGAAGGACTTGGAATGATCGCATTTACGCATTGGATAGGAGGAATAAGTCAGGCGAGATAAAATAGCAATGGAAACATCAAAGGGAACTTTAGTACAACATGCATCAGACGTAGACTGGCATCATGGTTTTACACGTTCTGTGTGAGATCATGTTCTACAGGGTAGTTTGTGATTAGAGCAGTCATTTAGATTTCTTGTTTTATGTCACTTAGAAGGACGATTAAAGTGGTCGTCGGTTAAGATGGTTGCGTATAAAAAGAGCAAGCCGTTTAGTGACGCACGTCCATGGCTCTTTATGCATTAACCTTATGAAGTGTACCTACAGCGTGAACATGGACGCGTCGGATGAAGTATCTTTGGGGTTGTTTTGCTCTGCAATATACCGGGAGAGAAATCTTTATTTTGCGAGACTGGGAGATAATTATTTATTTTTTTTATTTATTACTTAATTCTTTAATCTGCCTTAACAATGTCTTAACAATGATCCCTACTCTATATTATATGTCTAACACTAATGCGTAACAATTACTTTAATAAAATCATATCATTAGCATAAAGCAGGAGTGAAGGAAAACGATAAAATAAGTAACATTAAGAGACATAAACGAAGGTTAAACCACGAACTCGAAAGGAAGCTAGAGAAAAGTAGGTGAGGTGTTGGCAGTAGTGATGGGTTCTCGGAATCGCACCCACGGCTCCGAACCGCTTCCGAGCATAGCAACTCCGGCTCCGATTCCGGCTAGGTTAAAACCACGATTCCGCCCGGAGCCGTCCGGAGCCGTCCGGAATCGTTGGAATCGTCCGGAACCGTCCGGAACCGTCCGGAACCGTCCGGAGCCGCCTAGTCGGCAGCCGGAGCCGTCGGAATCGTCGGAACCGTTCGGAACCGTCCGGAGCCGTCGGAATCGCCGGAGCCGTCCGGAATCGTCGGAGCCGTCCGGAGCCGCTAGTTATTGCTAGCGCTTTATTTTTTTATTTTTTTAAATAAAGATTGCTTAATTTTTTTTTATTTTTACCAGATTGTATAAAATTTGCTGATAGTGCAATAATCTAGGTTATATCATTGCCAACTAGCGGCTCCGACGGCTCCGGACGGCTCCGGACGGCTCCGACGATTCCGACGGCTCCGGCTGCCGACTAGGCGGTTCCGGACGGCTCCGGACGGTTCCGGACGATTCCGACGATTCCGGACGGCTCCGACGATTCCGACGGCTCCGGCTGCCGACTAGGCGGCTCCGGACGGTTCCGGACGGCTCCGTGCGGTTCCTGACGGTTCCGAATTTGGAGTACTGCACCTACCTTCCGGAGCCGCTTCCAAAATTTATGGAGTCATTCGGAGGCGATTCCGTTTTTTTGTCGGATTTACCCATCACTAGTTGGCAGGAGTGGGTGGTGGATGATGGGTTTTGAATGGTGGGTGAGTGATTTTGCCTTAGAAAACGTCCAGCTTTATCAACCAAAATAACAGGAGAGAGATGCTTTACTATAGGTCGAATGAATTGAAAAAGATTAAGGATTATTTCCCCTTCATCCAATATGCTCACACTATCGATCTTGCATCATGATCAGTAGTAACATGATCATGCGAAAAAAGAGCATAACTTATACGATACGAGCACTAGAAGGGCCGCTTGAGGATAGAAGTGAGTGTAACCTTTTCCGTGGATGTTCTCTTGGTGTCGAAGAATCATTTTTGAAGGTTTTTACCGGTAGCTTGCGGCAAAACGAACGGTAGTTAATATTGCCTTTTTGTGAGGTGCTCTCTTGTAATTTGAAATGATGAAACTAGGACCGAATTATGGAACATCATGAAACAGTGCGGATTTCCAGGGAAGCTGGTACGGCTGTTGAAGGCCACTATGGACGAGATGCAGTGCAAGGTGAGAGTATCGAACATGTTGTCGGAATCGTTCGAATCTCACCGGGATTTGAGGCAAGGTGACTGACTCTTCTGTTTAACATCGCTCTGGAAGGTGTCATGCGAAGTGCGGGTTTCGATATCCGCGGCACGATTTTCACCCGTTCTGTCCAATTTCTCGGCTTCGCCGGTGACATCGACATCATCGGACGGACATCTGCGGCGGTGTGCAACGCGTACACCCGACAGAAACGCGAGGCCCACAGAATTGTATAGAGGATCAATGCGACGAAGTCAAAGTACCTGCTTGCCGGAGGTTCTGACCGTGATAGAGCCCGACTCGGGAGCAGAGTATCAGTTGACGGCGACGATCTGGTAGAGGAGTTCTGCTACCTTGGTACTATCGTAATTTCGGACAACAACATGAGCAGCGAAATCCGAAGGCGCATTGTTCAGGGAAATCGTGTCTACTACAGGCTCCACAAACTCCTGCGATCTAGAAGACTCCAACAACACACGAAATGCATGATATATCGCAAACTGATACGTCCGGTAGTCCTCTACGGGTACGAGTCTTGGACTATGCTAACGGATAACGCCAATCTAAGGACTGTCTTTCTACGTCTAAGGACTATCTTTGGAGCAGTGTGCGAGCAGGGCGTGTGGAGAAGGAGAATGAACCACGACCTAGCTAAACTGTTTGGCGGTGTAGTTATCCTGAGTCGAGTTGTCAAAGCCGGAAGGATACGATGGCTGGGGCACGTGATGAGGATGCCGGACTCATGCCCCACCAGGAAGGTGCTCGTCAGCGATCCGTTGACTCGTTGGCTGGATCAGGTAGAGTCGAACCTGTCGGAGATCGGATGCAGCCGTAGATGGGGGACTGCAGCCTTGGACCGAGTTTCCTGGAAACGGATTGGAGACCTAGCCATGTCTTCGCGACGTACTCGACCATGAACAGACAAAGAAGAAAAAGAAGGTCTTAGAAAGTTGGTCGAATGGATTGGAAAATATGAACAATTAATTTCCCATCATCCGATATACTCATACTATCGATTATGAATAGTAAAACATCTTAAACTTTCTGTTCCGCCTACCGAACAACAATGTAAACGTATAAAATATTTTGACTTTCGGACATGGTGCAATAAAACAAACGTTCATTTAAAAGCGTTCGATGATACTGCAAATCATCGTACGTTCACTATACATCGTACGTTCCCTTTTCGCGGGCAAATAGTTTAAAGGCGTTCGCTGTTTATTATGCGTTCATACATAATGTGGCAAATGATACGATTACAAAGTTACACAGGTAGAATAAAATCTAGCACTAACATAATTGTTTTATCCAAATAATCAAGAGAAACGATCATGATTACAATAACGCAGGCTTGTAAAGTGCACCGTTGTGTGTGTTCCGTTGGCAGTTTAATATAAGACCTATTAGCTGATATAATGATGTAATGAATTAAAATGCTAGCTGCCATTATCACTTTAAGTGCCTTTTTGCTGGCGGCTGACGCGCGTTTTTTGTTGTTGTTGTTGAAGGTAATTGCTGATTTATTTACACGGTTTATAAAATTCAACCGTGTGAGTGGTATCGTGGTATTATATAGTGTAAAGTGAAAAGATGAAACAGTTAAAGTGAAGAAACAAAAAAAAAAAGAAATGAGAGCATCAGCATAAAGAACCACCATCAGCCACTCTTGCAGAAGAATTTCCTAAGCGCCACTATCGAAACAACAGATGAAATTATTGTGCGCTCGTCGCTTTACCGGTAGTTTCGATCGTTTGTATTGTCCTACAGTTAATATTCTTCCGTGTTGCATTATTTAAGTGTTTTTTTTGTGGCAGTGTAAATAAATAAGGTCGGTTGGTTTAGTTGGCGCAATTCTATTCTAAACATTTTATCCGTATAGGATTAATTCAACGTACATAGTAAAAGTCACATAACAAGTTACTCTCTCACGTCTGAGTGTTTTCTAGCGTAGGTTGTGAAATTCTTCACATCCCCCTTATTGCATGTCACCGTTTCATCATTATTATTTTTGCCTTTCTTAGTTAATACTTGCACAAACAGCATTCGTTGCGACTATCAAAAAATAGTTTTTGCTTCCCAAGGTGATGCAACTAAGCTTTCATTTCACACGCAAAACAATGTCCAACATCAAGGACAAGGATCGCACGATCGAACGTACAAAGAGTCAACGAGCGTAAAAATTTACCTTACTAGCGCTTATTAGTAGTTGTTTATGAAATCTATTATTTAATTTGATAATAGAAGAGAAAATTACTTTAAGTTCGTTATTAAGCAGAAAAAATACACATAATTTCCCTAACAGCTACTACAAGCGAGCGGATCCGTCCTACAGATCTGTGCGTTAATTTCACGTTCGCTTCGTATTTCGTAACTTCACGCCTCGCGCTGCGATTTATGATGCTTGAACGATTTGTGCAGGGTTCCATATTAGCAAAACAAAGGGAACGCTACGGTTAACAATAATATGGCAGTTTTCATCCATTATCTTCCTTTTAACGAAAAAAAAACAAATTCTTTAATTTGTTACTATTACACAAACACACACACACACACAAACAAAACACACGTCGTGCTGTGAACGGCGCAATTTAGAATAAGCTTTAGAGTAAGGGCAGTTTGGTAAGTATGAAGTTATTGCCAAGATGGAGCAAGATGTACATAACTGTCCTCGAAAGTTTGGTTGCGGGTGGTGAGGTTTCGTAATACTAGAACGGAAAGCCATCAGCCATTTGAGATTCATTTGTCCAGTTCCGCACCGGTGTTCGCAGCAAAAGCCTTATTGTACATGCTATTAGGTTTGCTTTCACGACTGAATTGTGTTCTTTCCTCGTTGAGTGCTTTTTTTTGTTGGTTTCCTTTTTCTTCTTTTCATTTTACATCGATAGGTTTACTTTTTTTACTTTTTCTTTAGCGGTTTAGATTATACAGAATTGCTTTTATCACTATTGAGTATTTTCGGGTATCATTGCTTAACGGTTCGATTCGTTCGGTGTTTCGCATGTGGAGTACGTTTCAAGCCAACTCGCAGAGCCAGTGATAATTTTAAGAAACAAAACACAAATTTGTATATAACATGATTCTGGCTTGTACATTTGGCAGAATACACGATAATTTTAAATTATAATTAAAAATAACAAAAAAAAAACCAACAACATTGCATGCGATTTTTTTTTTGCGTTTTTTACAACCGATTTTGTTTTGCATGTCATTTTCCAGATTAATTGTACGGAATATCGAACATATTGCGAGTTGGCTAGATAATTTTTAATGGCTTTCCTTACTTTCATCTGTTGTTCGTTCATCTTTCTATTTTTCTGTACAATTTTAACTTTTTATCTTTTTTTTTGAGTTTTTTTCTCTTTTGTATAACAATTTCCATTATGTTATAAATTTAGTTAGGAATGGAAAGGAACGAAACGTTTAGGATGGGTCTACTACAAAGTGTTTGTACTTTTGAGATGTTTTGTTCATTTCTTTTTTATGTTTTTGTTGTTTTTTTTTGGCATGCACCGCTACACCGAAGCAATCGAGGTATGACAATACGACAATGGGCAAAGGAAAAATATACGGCAACACATTTTTAGCCAAAAAGACCCTTACGGGCCGTATTATCGTATGGCATAGCAGTACGAGGCAGTGACAAGCCAGACAGTTACATGAAATCGTTGGATATGATGAAATGGAACTAACCAATAAGCTAAGCGGTAATGAACCGATCGTTCCGTTGTAGTGGATTCGTACTAGCGTTAACATCAACTCTCTTTTAACGGCATGCGTTAATCAATGGACAGCCTAGGTCCTTAAAACAGAACTTAAATTCGCTGTCGCGATCGTTGCTGCGCCATGTAGTCGTCAGTTGTTCCGGTTACATCCCAAGATCCGGCAATACGGCGATCGTTATGAGCACTTCTTCTTGTCTCACAAACCATGACCATTGACCAATTACGTGTTTTGTGTTTTGCTGCAGCAGTTTCTTGATCAGTTTTGGCACATTTTGAAGGCTACACTAATTCGAGATTTTCTTTTTTTAACGTTTAGGAAGAAAACGTGGAAATACACACGCACACACACACACAAACACACACGTCCACACAGTTACACAAACACACGAATCGAGAAACAAAATTGTACACTATTCACGATACGGACGGGAAGAGATGAAGTGTTATGCCGCTAGTAATGTACCTAGCGCATTCACGTCTATTAAGAGTAGACCGGTAGTAGTAGTAGTAGTAGTAGATGTTAATAAGCCAAAAGTAGTCTTGCGGGGTTGATCGTGATCGCTGAAAACACCAGTCCTTGAACACTAACACTGTAAGGTCATGGGTTTCACATCTCGTCCTCGTGGTTGAGTCGGACTAGCTCCTTATTAGTGATCAGTGCCCGCTGATCGTGTACTATGCTAGCTGTAGGTATAGGTTGGTATTTCGTGACACGGAGCAACTGCCACAGTAGCCGCCACAAAGTGCCCGCACCTTTTTATAAGGCGTTTTAAGCTACGGAACAGAAAGCACAGAAGGATATACGGGTGTTAGTTGAAGTTGTAGACGATTGTATCGTCATTTTAATGCAGCCGTCATTAAGGTCCTTACCGGTACGAGGAACTTGATCACGGAATTCACACCGGCCGTTTCCCACGTGGTGCGTGGCCTAATGCGAAACGGGGTGCCCTCCAGGTTGATGGCAAAGTCGCCCTGCGGACAATGGCCGGTATTGCTGTAGCAGTCACCAGCGGAACCGAACGATTGCTTCGTACCGGAGCTGGTGGTAAATTCAAAGTCGTTCGTATACACCTGGAGTGTACTGATATTGATACGAATCTTTTGATAATGTGTCGCACCGTAGCTAATGCTTTCATCCTCCCAATCACGCGGTGACATTTGACACCTGTTTGCATCAGCCGCTCGTCGCTTAATGTAGATCGCATAGTTTTCCGTTGCACCTAGTGAAGAGGGAGCTTAGTTAATAGAGTGTCTGTTCGAGGACTTTTCCATGCTTACCTGCTGGGAGACTAAGATATTCCACCGGTGATCTAGTCGCCATTTTGTGACAGTAAATCTTGGTTTTGGTCCCATTCAAGTTCATCGTATATTCGCCATCGATGCGATGCTTACGCTGAGCATCCTTGCAATTTCTGTAGGCCGACTGATGGTGTCGATTGCGCGAAGGCGTACGGCATCCCGATGGCTTTTGGCAAGCGATCGTCTTCGGAGGACGTTCGTTCTCCGAGCAGCGATTCGATTCGGTGTTCAGCATTTCATCGAAACACTTGACGGTGCGACTCTGCCTACCCTTACAGTTGCACTATAACACGAATGAGGAGGGTGAATGCAAGATAGGTAGATGTAGGTGAGTGAGTGCGTGATCGTCAGAGCAAGAGTTTAGTGAGACACGGAAGAAAGGTGAGCTCCGGTGCTACACCCATTCCTTGCCGGATCTGACTGTCCAGAATTTGCTTATCAAACACAAACACAGTGATAGGTAGAAAACAGAGAGTTGTGAATTGAAGTACACAAGTCAGCTTAATGGGTTGGTTGTTTGTAGCATCGCTTGAAGTAGTATACATCTTCAAGTATTTTGAAGAGGCTGCAGAGGCACGTGATTCGTCTATTCGATCCCTGTCTATCTCGCTTGCTGTGTTTCAGTTACATGAATTTAGCCAGTGCTGCACTCTTCAATCGCTTTGTTTCACGTAGGAAGCAAAAGCATCCTTGCACTTGGCTTTTGATCCTCAGCCTAAACCAGCGTACACTTTCATAAGCAGCTGCTAAGGATGAGGATGAATGTTGTTAGTACCACTAGCGGAAGCAATTTGTTTTGGAATGTGTATGATTGTTACAACGTGCCTGCTCGTTCATTGACATCCAATTTCTGGTGTCAATTCTCAAATGAGATATATCTGCAGTATATTTAGATCACCAAATTTCGAGACTACATAATTAAAAAATAAACAAAATTACCCACAGGACATTAAAATTCTTCAAGATTTCATCCTTCTTCAGGACATACAACGAATGTACGCTCTGTATACGTTTCCCTTTGACAGGGGCTTTATACTGAGGGAAAATAATATTTCCTTTTGCTTGGAAATAATTTATTATGATATATAATAGAAAAAATATTTCAAACGAAATAAAATTTACCAAAAGCTGTACTTAGAAATCAGTTTGTTCAGAAAAGTAGCTAAATGTAATCGACACATACTTTGCCAAACTTCATTATTTTCCATCGACAGCCACTGAATTCTTCGCAGACCTTCGTGTTCGGCGGTTTCGTCGTCATGTTGCAGGCTTTCGGTAAGATCGTACGGCCATCGGTGCAGGTCACGTTTCGCACTGTTCTGCCGGAACCGCACCCAACCGAACACTGCACACGCACGTGTCGTTTACCGCCGATTCAATGCCGGTTCGTTGTGTGTGGGAAAAGATTTCGTTTCGAGAGAGGATGTGTTTTTTTTTGAACGTGGGAAAATGCGTAGGGAAATTTTTTTGGGGGGGTGCAGTATTTTTTTAAATTTTTTGGGACAATGTGTTACGCGTTCAATTGATGGATGATTGAGCATAACATGGGATGGGAAGGTATACAGATAGGTGTGTGAGATGGGCAAAGAACCGAAAGCACAAATAACAAGCGTGCCAATTGGTGGGCGTAGGGGTTGCGTAAAGTGTGACCAATCGATTTACCACATTTGGTTGGTAACATCCCGGACAACGTAGAATGGCAGTGAGTACGGTGTGTGGTCGGGTTGGTTGGTTTCGGGTGTTGATATGCACAGAGATGTGAAACATGAACAGATAAAAACGAGTAGGAAGACAAAACAATGTGATCGTTAGAAAGATAGAGAATTACTGCAATGGAATCGCTAAGAAAGTTAGAGTTAAAGTTAGAGTACATTTAAAAAAGGAAAGGTAAGGTAAGCTAAAATGGGAAACATATAGCAAATGGAACATGTTCAGCTTGCCATGGATAGCTTGGTTGGTTGGTTGGAGATCGTCCAGAGATCGCGGTTTATACACGATAAACTAGTTGTAAAAAAATCGTATGGTTAATTTTTAACCATTTTTACACAAAACAAAATCATTTTTCATAAACGTAATAGGTATTAGGCTGATGAATAAGAAATCCATTTTTTGTGTCAAATTTATGACTTTTTATAACAAGTTTTGTATTATCGGATTTGGATCAAATATGAGTTTGGGTTAAAAAAAGTCTTTGACCATATGGAAGTAACTCATAATAAATGATTTCCTTTTACTCCCCCCAAAAAACACATTAGAACATTTCTGATAATTAGTCCTGATTTCGTCAGTGCGGTTTTCGCACAATATTATCCTTTTTTGAATAATGTTTTTTGGTGTTAAGTGATGTGACACTCAAACATCAAGCTTTTTTTTATATCAATAACGTGAAAATCATTGAGATTAGTTTTACGATCAATCTTTAACTTTTGATTTGAAGTTACCACTTGGGTTTGAAGTTACCAAGCTTGTCAATTCGAATTATTTCTGTCTGAAAATCTGAAAAGATCTGAATTTCTTTTTCCTCAACCTAATACGTTACAATGCGATAGATAGAGGTGGACGGGTTCCAAGTTCCAAGGGCTGAAAGGGGTACAGCTTGATGGAGAATAGTGAGAAAGGGAAGCTTATCAACAACAGTGAGGGATGTTGGAAGTTCTGGGCAGTGGAGAAAAAACAAACAAAACACATCATAGTTACGCAGCACACCTTGGACCAGGGCGAGGTCTCCCAGCGGGTTGGACATGGTTTGCTACATTTTTTCTTCTGCTTGATAGGCGACGGTTTTTTTGCATTGGTACAATACTTCTCCTCAACACGTTTGCCGGTTCTGAACGGATGCGGATTATCGATCGATTTGGGAAATATCTTCTTGCAGATGAGATTGGGCTTGCGGCGTCCCTCAGCATCACACGTTCCGGAGCACTGCACACGGGATGCATGGGAGGGTACGCGACAAAGACGAGCGTCCACGGCAGCACACGGACCATAAGCGTTGGCAGCGACAGATGGTGATGGCGAGGAGATGGATCGTCAGTCAGTGGTGGTGGTGGTGGTGAAGTTGTTGAAGTATTGACATTGAAGTTATGGACGGTACACGGTATTTATGTATATGCAGAGTTGGGTATTGTTGTTGGTTTTTTGTTGTTGTGTATGAATCGCGTATTGGCACAGCGATGAGAGCAAATGGCAGGGTGGGTTGGTTTAATGTTTTGTTGTTGTAATCGATGTTATTGATATGCGTATGAAATAAATAAAAGAAAAAGAACACGATCCATGATGATATGGTGTAACATATTGTAAGAAAAAAGGAAGAAATAGAGAGAGAGAGAGAGAAACAAGAAAGAAAAAAAGAATCAATCGCATCGTTACAAAGACGATATGAGAAAAAAAATTGTACATCAGAAAACACGTGATGGTTAAAACCGTTTGCCAATCGGTTACCGTATCGATAGAACACGATACAGTAAGAAAAGAGAGTTTAGACCAAATATATTTAAAATAAAAATATATCAAAACTAAATAAAAGATCATTTCGACCGAAAAAGAACAATAGTAAACATAAAACTAAAGCAAAAAAAAAAAAACAAATAAACAAACAAACTTAAAAAAAATAGAATATAAAATAGTAAGAAAAATAATTGAAGAATAGAACAAAATGTCACCAGAACGATATTTACGGTAATTCGCCATTTAAAATTACAACACGATTCCTCGTCGGGCGGTTTCATTTCCTTCGCGCATTGGTTGCTTTCATTGCCACGATGGTCCTGGCACAGGACCTGACGGGAGCGTTTGCATTCGTTATTACACTAAAAGAGAAAACACAGTCTTAAAATGATTGACCCACTCGTGAGGTTGTTTGGTAAGGGATCAAGGATCGCACAAGTGTGGAAAATGACACAATGTAAACATTGTTGGGGAAATGCAAAAAGTAAATGGATTGCTAATGAGGCACTTTTCACGATATGCCAAAAACAAAATAAAATGCAATTTGGGGACAGAGTGAGCGTATAATTCAAATGATTGATTTGGTGAAGGATATAAAAAACGATGTCCCAAAAAGGGGTACCAGACGTGTTTTATTATCAAGTGCATCCGTATGCACCATAATATGGATAAGAAATTTAAGTTAATAAAAATCAGGTTTCACGAATCATATGGCATGCAACTAGATCATTTGAGATATCTGATCACAATCGATCTTAAGGTTGGAGTATATAATTGTTACGATATTCGCCTGTGTTGTTGTGTAGGGTTTGCATGGATCATGGATCATCACCATGCTCATCGTAGAAAGGAGGAAACATGTACCAAAAAAAAAAACATGTTGCAATGTGTGGTGTTTGCAATTGATCTTTATATTCAATAGTGTGTTTCTAGGATGTCGTTGAATTGTGTGGTATGATTGAATGAATGTGATTGTGATTGTAAGCGCAACATTATAAAAATTGCCTAAGCCGGATGAAAGCTTGATTTGAACAAATATAGCTAGTAATATATACAGTGCCCTGGGAAACAATTGTCGCAAGATTTTTACGTGAAAAAAAAACAGGACATCTAAAAGGCTATTTGCATATTTTGTTTTTATCAATTATTACATGTGATACAAGTATATGATAGCATATAGTTCGGTCGGTAAATGCAAAGCACAGTGTTAAGCAGATACAATTTCCGTATGTAAGCATCCAAACTTATCGCTACAGCACTCCAACGATTTTCCGACTGATCGCTATAAGGATTTATGTTTTCGTAGATTGACTTCCTACCAGACAAGATGTTTGTCTATTGCGTCTGTATATTGTGGTGTACGTGTGCGTGTGAGTGTATGTTCCTTCACTTCTAACTCCTTCCAAACATCGATCTTGCGTAGGACGGAAAACATTGGTTCCACATATGAGTGGCATTATGGTCACGGTCACGGCGATGTTCCGAATGTTATCCGGCTGATCATATGCACTTACCTTGCTCCATTGGCCAAACGTCCAGGTGGGACAGCGAAAGTTGGCACAATTGATCTGTGTCGCAGGTTTTGGATGGGGGCAGTAACGGTCCTCCAGCACCTGATCGTTTTTGGACATGCAGCGAACCATGCGCTTCTTAAACCCGCCTTTACATTCCGCACTGCAGTTGGAATAATTGTAGGTGCGCCACTGTCCACGCAGAACAGGGCTCGTTTCCGTGTTTGGTTGGTAGTTGCCATTTTTCATGCTCTGGTTTGGCTGTACGTCGTTCCGAAAGGATGAGTATTGGGTGTTAGGCATGTGCTACAAAATTATAGTTGGCACCGGTTTTTGTTTTGGGGAAGATACATAGATAAAGGATGGGGAGAATTTTGAGTCGAATGCTATAGAAAATACTGTACTTCGGTGGTTCTGTTATTGTACGGTGGTGTGAGCAATAAAAACAGAAGTTAAATATTTGATGGAAAATTATAAAAACAGTATTATATTAAGGAAAGAAAAATTGACAAAACAATCGAATCGATTGAAACAAAAGCAAATAGACGAATTGTAAACAATGATAAAACAAATAAACATATAACATGAATACATATAGAAAAAAATATGAAAGCATAAGAAACTCATTAACGACATAAAGTTGCGGGAGAACCAGCCGACAAACGATTTAGTCCGAACATGTAACATAAAGATGAGCGGGAAGAGAAAGGAACGGTCGCAATGGTTAGAAGGAAGCTACAAAAAACACACAAACCTTTTGATCGCAGGGCGGCATGGTGCAGTTCAAAATGACAGGCACTGGACGGGCACCACATAAGGCAGCATTTACGCTCACATTTTTTAGCATACATTGTAGCGCGTACGCTCGCTGACCTTCGCCACAGGTAACGGAACACTGACGGACAGGCGGTGGGGTAGTTTGAAGGATAATAGCAAGGATAAAATTGGGAACATAGAAATATCATTGTACGTACGCTCTAACGGAAAGTACAATCATATGAGCAAGACATTTTTAGGCACATGCATTTAACGCTTATCTACATGATCATCAAATATATAATGCTTATAAGGTGATTAAAATATTCTTGCCACAAAAGCAAAATCAATTTTGACAAAAGCTACAAATTGCAATGTATGAGTTTGATGATTTTTCATTATATAAATTCTTTGGCAAGAGTATGCAAAAAGACTAATTCAATTATCATTATCAGAATTATTATCAAAAGGGCAATAAAATAATCATACAACTATGAGTACAATTTACTGATCTGTGGCATTAAAAGTAATGCAACAGACTAAACAAAAAGAGAAACAACAAAATGTATCACAAACACACACATTACTACACAACTATTGGGGTTGGTTGAAGAAATATTTACAAGAAAAAAAAACAAAAATATAATAAAAAAAAAACACGCCGGTCCTATCTTGCTAGGGTTTTGCGCTATTTGTTTCGAATCAAAACGCCTGAAGGTAGGCAATTTTTTATGAGAGAACTGAAAAGGGGATGAACGTAAAATGTAGGATGATAAAGTGTAATATGTGTAGCTACCGGTGTGAGTTCTCCTGCAAACCATTTTGCACACTCTTGATCATCTGCATCGCAAGATTGTACAACAATTTTGCGCTCCTTAACCTCGCAGTATTCATCATCGATCGGGAAACCGTTCCGGTCGGAGAGACATGTTGCGGTACGATTCTGCGTACCGTCAGAGCAGGAGCACTGTTTTGTAGTACACCAAGAACATCATTGATAACGCACCGCGGAAGGACGATATACAGTGAACCAATGGACAGACAGACGGGACGGGACAGTACATATAAAGTATGGCGGGATACGTCACAAAACATAAAAATCAAACGATTCGTTACAACATGAAAGTACGTTGAACAAGAAATATCCCAAGCGTTGGTGGAGATCATGGCCGGTACCAGTGTTGAAGGTTGACAGTGCGGGTAGTAGACATTACACAAAATAGCAGAAGAAAGAAAGAAATAGAAAAAGAGAAACAAAAACCCGATAAGTAATGCCGCATCGTTGGGGTTCGATAATAACCGGTATGTTGTAGAGCTTGCTTGTAACCTTATTCCATGACGAATAGTTCCATGTTGCGTTCTTGCACGGGCCTGTACACGCCGATTGGGGATCACGTTTGCTGATAGGTTTTGGAATACCCGAGCACAATGTCGCATTGACATATTCCTGGCGTTTGTTCTGATGTGGGTACGATTTGACGCACAAATAGTCGATCTGTTTGTATCCTTCGCCACAGGCACTCGAACACTCGATCGGACCGGACTCCCATCTGTATGAAGGAACGGTAAAGCCCATCAGTGAGTTGACAATTGGCATTGCCAGGGGGAATAGAGAATGCTTACTCGAACTTGCAATCCGTGTTGCAGGGCTCGTATGAATCTTGCGGTTTGGCCGATTGATTACAATTATCCGGCGATGCTTCCTGCCATGTGTTGGTGTTTTTGCAGATGGATGTACGCCTTCGCCTGCCCGTACACTGCTGATCACAATCCATCCAGTCGGAATTTTCCCACCGGTACGGTGACTCGGGTGCAAATACCGTGTGCTGAAGCCGCTGCACACTGTTAGCGTTGTGGTGCGGATAGTGCGTATAATGCGTGTGTTTGTAAGGCTCGTGTTCATGCTGTGAATGTATCGAATTGGAGAGCCTGTCCTCCAAGGGCGAAGGAATCGGCAGCATGTAGCTGTACATCACCTCACCGTTGAATGTTTTATCGCTGTTCCCTTTGCGTACATGCCGTACGGTAAGCTTTTCCTTCAGCGGACGTCCGTAGGTGGATGTAATGCGTTCGTGAGACCCGTGCACCGTATACTCTAGCCGCACTCCGGCAAACAGTCGATGTTTGCTTGTGTGCGGTGTGGGATGTTTTGGGTCATTGAAGATGATCTCATTTCCACTCATCAAACCTATCGAAACAGAAGGAAACAATGGTAGATAAGGACATTTAACAACATCTCAAAATCAAGGTGTTTAGAGCTAAAAAGTCCTTACTCAAAAAGGATGCATCTTTCATGTAGCCCGTGTGTGCGATGTTAATGTTGGTGGCACCATCCTGTATATGAAACTCGATCGATTTGTCGGGCGACACCTTGTAAACGCTGTTTTGATTGCCGTAGTAAAACGTTCTCTTCACTTCCTTGCAGGTGTCATTGTTCCCGTTGCATACACCGCACTGATCGAGCTTGGAGTCGGAATTTAGCACATAATCGCATCCCGCCTTGCGGCACTGCCCGTTAATGCACATATCGAAACTATCCTCCGGAAACGTGCACGGTGTACCGTCGATCACTTTCTCGCGCAGCATGAAGTACAGGCTCTTGTTCTGCGCACGGCAGAACAACTTGCACTGATCTGCCAGCGGTGTACCATACTTTGGGATCCATCGGACATTCGATTCGAGCGTTGGCACATCAAAGTTCTGACCGTCCATCTCGTGGCACTGCTCCTCGCGGAAGTTGTACCGTGAGTTCGGACAAGCGTCTGTATTGCAGGCACGATACTCAATGCGTAATCCCGTGCAGAACTTGCCACCATTTTTCGGCTTTGGAGAGTCGCATTCACGGGTACGTTTCTGAACACCTCCACCACAAGTTCGTGAACAGACGTTGAAGCTGCAGAAAGAAAGAACACAACCGTGCGATCAGTTTGCATACTACGAAAACCCTGCATGGCAGATCCTTGCAGTGGCTACTTACGCACTCCACCCACTCCATCCTCCGTTCTGTGGCTTTAGTGCTGTCCGATCGATTGGGACACACTGACCTTTCTGGCACCAGTGTCCCTCCTGGCATTCGGTTCCATCAGCCCACGGCATATGTTGCGTTTTGCAGCCGGACATTTCATTCTCCCAGCTGCACCAAAGCCGGGCGCAGGTCGGCATGTAGGAACAGATTTTCGAACCATTGCCGAACACCAGCTCGCACTGTTTGTTGTTGGTAAACTTTTCCCCAGCCAGCGTAGTATCTGGCGACATCAGATCCGTCGATGGGTGGTTCAGCAAGCAGTTTTCTGGATTTTTTCTGCACGTGGATAGTAGAATGAAACAAAAAAAAAACATATAACAACAATTACTTATCAGTATGATGAGCGTAACGGATCCATGTTTTTTGTATGTAAAACAAGAGCAAAACAGAAAATGCAAAATACTGCACGGTGGCGATTTTATGCTAATTTTGACCTTTGTCGATCAGTTCGCGAGTGAATTGATCGATTGATCATTCGTTGCAGCTATATGTCGGTGCAACTGTGCGTTGCAACGCACCGAACAAATATTTAAATTGATACAGAACGAGCGAAAGAACCGATAAATATGCAATTTACAAGAAGCAAGATGGATATTATAATATTTTCTGATGTTCTTGGGCAGAAACAGGCGCTCGTTCCCCAAAACTGTAAGTAGTAGCGAGTCATAAAACCAATAACCGTGCTGGTATGCGGATTCGAACGGACAAGATCACTATCACTGAAAGTAATATCATTCTGAGCCGTACGGATGTGAGCAGCCTTTTATTTTATTACGGCCATCTTGTTGCCGTTCCTCACCGTAATCGGTATGTATCCCAGCAAACCTTCCCAAGCCCCAGCAGACATTGCGAATATTTGATTGCGGTCATAAAAATACATCTCCTTGGTTGTGTTTTGGGGGGGGGGGGGTTGGGATTTGGAATATTTATGGTATTATGGACGCGGATTGTGCAACCGATAAACATCCTGGCCCCGGACACATAAAACGGCCGTGTCCTAGGTCGGGGACTGGCCAATTGTGCATGCGACTCACGAGGAAGGAAATCGTTTAAATGTGATTGACCGCAAACGATCACGATCAGTTCGACCAGGCCTAGGGTGTCTTTGCGTTCGAATCGGTTGTGAGCTGGGAAGAATGCATGGCAAAATAATTGCAGTTGACACTTGCCGGCCGGTAAATTAAATCTTTTTCCCTCTCTCGCACCGTGTCTGTGTCTCGGATAGGGATAGTGGGTCATCATGGCTGTGTTACTGTGGTAGGCCGTTGACCAGACGAGACACTAAGATGACAAGACGTGATGAAGTAGCGATAAGATTACCTACTGGTGAAGGGCTGATATCTCGTCGTATGGGGGCCTCTGAGATGGTTCGAAGGCGATGAATGCTAAACGGTTTAATAGACGATATTGCGAAACGCACATCGGTCCGGAGTTATGCGGTTATGGAAAGGATTAGAAAGTGTTGATTGCACATCGTAAGGAATTAACATGAAAAATTACCCCGCGAAATAATCAACAAGTGGCATTCGAAAGGAGCTATGAAAAATGACTCGCCACTATCGTGAAGCCTGAAGCTGACCTGAAGATTAATGAACGCGTCTTGCATATGTGTGAGGAAGGAAAGAAAAAAGGTAAACTCACCGGAACGTTAACAAGCATATCAAATATCAATTTTCCTACACATTTTCACATATCAGAAAATGGTTTTTCGTTGGAATAAAATGATGCTAAATTGGAACATAGTTTGGGTTGTATTTTCGAAATCTGTTCACATGTATTTTAGTATTCGCAAAACGTTTGTATAGTCAGGATCTTATCCTGAATTCAGTAAAATTAATAACAAAAACTACATATTTGGCCTCGCATCAATTCATCTCACCATGTATTCGGACCGTCCCCGTGCAATAAGGACTGACTATCCGGCTAAGTGGTAAAAATAAGTCTAGTAAGCCAGAAATGGGAGGCGTTACTTTAGAGATGTAACCTTTAGACTAACCTTTTTATTTTAGAGATTAAAAAAAGAAGAAGAAGAAGAAGGAGTTTTGAGTTACAGGTGGTAAATTTGCAGGCATTTCTGAACAATCTTAAAGTACCTAGTTGTTGACTCTTCTCTTCTGACTCAAACTTTTGCAAATTGACGTAGATGTTTGGAAATCAGTTGCAAATCTTTGTGCAGATTCAAAAAAATCAATCAAGATTAATAAAGAACAAGATTCATAAAGAGAAAAAAAGGTTTCCACAACTACCTCTGTCCATTCCATTTCAAAATTTGAAATGACTTCAGAAATGGCTCGAATTTTACCTCTTGAATTCGAAAACCCTGCATCGTATGTGAGTAAAAAACAACGTGTAAAATACTACTCTCTGATCAGTAATGACTAGTATGTCCCCGATTGTCCCGAGGGATATCTGGCCATATTACAATATGGTTGATTAAGTCATTCCAGGTCAGCCTAATATGGAGCTCGGTTTCGGGATCGATCGATTTCCTCAGGCTAGTACTAGACGATGAGAAGGATTGGAAAATAAGCCAAATTAATTCGAGTGTTGTTTCGAGGTGCGCGGAAGCAAAAAAAAATGGTCACGGAAATTAAAAGTACCGCGTGACTGTTCTGATTCCACCGCTTCTACCCTCTTTCCTTTGCTCCCTCTCTTCATCTCTCTTTCACCGTGAACAGCAGCGCACCAAATTGGGATGTAAGTTGATGCTTTTTTTTTGGTTTTTCTCCTCCCCATAAACCTAGAGGCGATGGTGCGTACCAGCTACCCATCCATACCCGTGCCGGCATTATGCTTTGAGATGAAAGTATTCCGACAATGAGGCAGCGGTTTATTTTGCCAAAAACCCGAAGCATGGTATGTGTGTTGCGTTTGTATGCAACTTTTGTGGTTGCAGTTCGTGATTTAGTCTAACTGTGGGATACGAAACAACGGACAGGCGTGACATGCTTCGGCTCAGGTTGATAAAGGCACGAGCGATGAGTACGGACAGCTCCGAACCGGCACTTCCAGGGTGGTACAAGCTTTGTGATGCACTTTAAAGTTGTTAAAATAACTGTCCAAAAATCCTGCAAAGTGTGATGGTCTGACCATGTATGCGCGATCGTACTGCAGCGATCGGATGGTGCCGAGCAGAAGAAATGTTTCGGCTTGACCTCCAACCGTCAACGAGCTTGGCTCACTAATTGGGTGAACGATACAAGAAAATAAGGGTTTGGTGGTGCCATGTGGACCAGTTTTGCGGCCATGATAGCAACATTTTTGGCAGGATTTAACATCCCACCCATCGCACGCTGCTGTACCCTCCGTGTCCGTGCCGAAATCACAGTACGATTCGGGTCGGGTCGACGACTGGTTGAAGGAAAGAAAGCTTACAAAAAACCGTTTCAACGACGCTTTTTTTTTCTTCACGTCAGGTAATCCTGCGTCCGTACAGTGCGCAGTAAGCGGATTGTACGTATCGTTTCACCGGTGGAAAGGACCACCTTTATCTGTCATCACGATGTAATACCTTTTTTATCTAAGCTTTCCCACTCTTCAGCTTCCCACCCGGGCAATGAAAGAAGGAAACAATCAAAAGGGGGTAACATGACCCAAAACATTCCGTCACGGTGCGTAAAGATCGGTTCATTTAATCCTCACTCTGGTTGCCCTTAGGCGGGCGCCGGCACCTACCTTTTTATGATAATTGATATGCATTTTGTTCGCAATTAACAAGACATTTGGTATTGTGGAAGTGAGTCACTTGCGCAAGGTAGCGCTAATGTCTGAATATCCGAATTTCTGTTCTTTGTCCGGAAATGTAAGAGCAATTGTAAATGATCAAACGAGACCAGACACGGAAACCAAAAATGACACGTAAAAAAGAGTTATATTTTATTTGAAACTTCATCGTTGTGACAGCATTCATCGTTCTGAATGCTGGTCCGTAAGCCTTCCGGAGGCAAGTGTTTATAAAACGAAAAAAAAGCAAGATCCATTTACACAAGCTCGAACTGCATATTAATGTGTTAAAAATATGTGCGAAAGGTACACCGTGTACGGGCGTAAATCAAACTCTCTTTCCACGCCAACTGCCGCGATGAAGATCTTCATTGGATAAAGATGACTTGCTTTTTTTACGGTTCTGTGTCCCTTTCGTGTTCCGTCTGCTATTTTGTCCGTTTCGGCGTAGCCATCTTTTGGTAAACACGTTGCGAATTGCGTAAGGAAAGGTGATTTATCTTTCCTGGTTTGGGGCTGCCGGCCTTTAGCATTCCACAGCAGGATGTTTTGCTTTGTTTTTGCTTCTTGCATTTGCAATCTGTTGATTGCACCGTACAACCGACCGAATGCAATTGCATACCGATATTTCATCCTGCGGCAAAAAACGAAGCAAAAACAAACCGCTTCAATCAATTTCGGCGGGTTGTCGGCGTCCGGTGTCGGGACATGTTTTACCCTTTTGCTTTGATGCGGGGAATGTTTTCCCTGTTTTGCCGTAAAAGGATTGCACCGTGATTGTTTTGATCGGTGCTGATCAATTATTTGATTAGTTGTAAAATATGAGGCCGTGTTTCAGCAGGCGGAAAGTATGTATTATTTGTAATATTATATTTCAGATGGAGATGCCGCAAATTAATTGTCACATCGTGTTAAGAGAAAGTGTGTAGTTTGAATATTTTAAATGAAACAACGCTGGCCATCTTTATTATTTCTATAATAATCATATTGTATTAATTGCATAAGCAAATTAAAAAATGTTCTTCAACATACGAAAAAAGTAAAAAAAGTATGCAAAAGAAACGTTCTTTTAATTGACCAATTGACAACGATCTAAATCGATGTCATGAATTTTAAATAGGCTCCAAGTAACATAAATCATGTCGTTGTTTTTTCATAAATCGAGGCATATTCTTACAGAATAAGGTAAACTTTGATTGGTATCGTCAGCATGGCCAACAATAGTGCACTTTGCTTGGGGTCGGCAAAATGCACTTGGAGATTGGAATGGCTTGTAGTAAAACGAACCCCAAAAGAGAAAAGGTATAAATCAAGCTGCTTCTGCAACCTTTCTTTCGTCAGAATCTTAATAGGGCCGAACCATCCCGGGACCACCCAGCAAAGTAATGTAAGCATTGTTACTGCTTTTGTTTTTTTGGGTAGAATTATATTGATTTCCTTTCCTTCATTCTTGAGCGGTTTGTGACTTTCACTGAACGGGCGGAACACAAAAAAAAGTAAAGAATATTAAGCTTCTCCGTACGACACGGTTACATTATGTTGCGTATTCATGAAAGTGCATGTTTGACCGCCCAGGAAGAAGCGTATGATCGGGCTATGGTTATTGTCGTTTGTCTTTGGCCAACATAATGCTGGTGAAAGCAAATTGCTGAAGGAGCTTATCGATAAGTCAAACATGTGCAGGTGTGTGAAGAGAAGAGAACTGGAGTTTAGTAAATGATGGGCGAGTCACAAATGATTACAATGAAACACAATAACAAATCACACATACCCTTCGATACACAGATGATCAATATTCATGTATGTTCATGCTAACGATCTATTCAATGTATTCGTTGTGTTTTATTGTTATCTTTGTAATGCGTTGGGTGGTCCAGGTAAGCACAAAACTTCTATGTGCAAAGTTACATCTGTACAGAATAAATAAAGTATTTTTTAAATTGCATTTATGGGAGTCTCGATTTCAATGTTTGTAATATTTGGGGTGCTTCCTCGAATTTCAGGAATTTGTCCAAAATGTAATCAAATATAACCAAATTTGATCAAATGGCACATGTGTTGTAGAAAAATGCAAATGATAAAATGCGGAGAGCCCACTTTAGGGAATCGCGCAAACGCATATGAAAGTCGGAAAAGACCCAAAATGCTAGCGAATCACCCAAAGTTGGTACAGAATCGCGTGCCATTGATATGGAATGTCAGATGCATACGATTGTTGTTGTTGTGTTCGTGTGTTCCTTTGCTCGCTACAGGATTGGTTTTTTTAAATTTTCAGGTAAAATTGGATGAAAATTAAGCTATTTGTGTTTTGTTACTAACAATTTGTAGTCCCAATTTGGGAAAAAATATTTAAAATTTAGTTAACAAAAATAGATCTCAACTCTTCAATCATCACATATGTAAACAACCTGTTAATGTAACTTTCTATAAAAAAAGGCACGCGATTCCATAACAATTCTGGGTGATTCGCTAGCGTATTGGTAGTTTCCATATGAATTTGCTCGTATTTCATATTCGCTTGCACGATTCTCTAAAGTAGGCTCACCGTATCCTATCATGTTGGAACGTTTAGGAAATGTGCAAATGGAGCAATATCCACAACTTCCTCTACCTATTCTTCACTTCGAATTTGAAAAGAATTGGGGGAAAAAATCTTTTATTGTATCCTTTGAAATCGCAAACTCTGTATGTGTCACATTCTAGTTCAACTGAAATAGAATCTAAAAAAGGTTTAAGTAGAAATTTGAATTTGCCTAAGTATGTATCAATCATCAACATTAACGTAACAATGTAACATTTCTTAAATAGTGAATCGTAAAGTGAATAGTCAATGAACAGCTAGTGCTACATTCCTATATGCGGCGCACTACTCCCAAGTCTCAGAAAGAGAATGGAAGTTGTAAGGATAAAAATCATGCTGTTATATTTGCTTTTTTCTTCAATCGATCCCGGGTGGTCATCGATTTCAACAGCAAATTAATTTCATTAATTATCTAACGATCATAAATCTACCCAGCACGCGTGGTTTTTTGTGTGTAGGTTTTTGGATCCTTCTTCTACGACTGACGCAACCGTCGCCAAGTGCGTGTGGAGTTTTGGTCAAACGAAAGGGAACTACAACGCGAGGATTGCATAAAAATTGTAATAGTGCGTGTGGCGTTGTTCTGAAAACCCAACTCCTAAATGTGAAGAAAATTTCAAACTGTTTTTAGGTGAGGTTAGCCAACAACGTATGTGGGATAAACGATTAATGGTTCAACATGAACAGACACTCAATCGTGCCTGGTGGCGATAGCCCACGGCATGTGGCGTTTGATCGTCAATAAATTTGTCGATATAATAATTTATAATACAATACATGCACATAAGTAACGATAGGAGCATAGTCTTATGCATTAATATAATTTAAGTGTGTCTATAAAGGCATACGTGGGAGTTGATGGTTGAAGAAATAACATGTCGTAAGACAACATTAATTAGCTTTTTGGAAATATTTAGACACATTTATAATTCGTCATGGAAATGAAGCGAAAATGCAACCAATTTGGGTTTAAAATGGTTCAAAAATGTACTTACTCAAAGTATTCGCTCAGAATTTGTTTTGAACAATTGGACCACTGCCAGGGATGCGTGTTATGGTCGATCGTGCGTGACATGATTCGATTGTTTCCGGACGAATCGCCTCGATATCGCTGACACCGGCTGTCATCATCGTGGGGCATTCCTAATCTGTGAAGAGCGAGTGTGGTAAACGAAAAACAGACAGTGAATTATAGTGAAAGAACAATAAATCGATTTCAATCCAAATGAAGGCGTTGTTTAAAATCATTCAAATAGTTTCGTGTCCGAACTTGGAGCAGGGAGTTGATAGTGTTGCTAGGTTGGTCACATTGCAAAACCCATTGAAGGGTAATTTACCGTCAGCATTTACATTGTGCAACACTGCCATGTTCCCCTTTGGCTAAATTACACCAAGATACCATATCTATCCAAATTATTACAAACTGTTGTCAAGAGGCAAAGTGACACAAATGTGACTAGTTTTGTCGCTGAGGAAGAGTATGTTGCGTTCATTTTGTTGATTGTTGTGAGGAGCGGTACTACCAAATCGGGTGCTGTTTTGTAGATATGGAACATGTCTTTTTGGAGTCGTATTATGCATACAGATGAGATTGTTTTTGAACAAATTGGACATACCATCACCATGATGGATGGGTGCTATATTAGAAGAATTGGTAACCATTCTCACGTACGATGTTGTTAGCACGAAGGCTGTACTAAATGCTGCTATTGTTCTTCGTTTGCTGCACTGCACTTTTGCCTTTGCTATAACAGTATAACAGTCGTATAACAGTGCTATTGAAAACTCTGATCGATTAATATGACATTTTGTTAATCATATTTTATCTATTCTCTATTTACTAATATTTAACTGACACATATTCCTAAGCACCACTGTGTAAACTCTTTGCCTAGGAACCACTCTTGATCATGACACACAAAAAAAGATCACCAGATCGGGTAAATCGGTGAGTTTATAACACTCGCGTGTTACAATGTACGCACGCTCCGGCGCTTAATTAATGACGAGCTTCTGTCTGATGACGGAGCAGTTGTGGATACTGGCACTGGCTGACACTAACGCCCCGTTTGAAGTGTACAGGAGCTTCACCTCACCTTCATAAACTACCCAACGGATGACAGTAGCAGAACAAAAGGCCATAAAATGTTGATCTTCCGTAAAACGTGTTCCCGCTAATCGTGTAAACCCCGCCAGACGCTGCAATTCATTCATTTGTCTCGAAACACTTTGAACATCAGCACGACACACCACAATTGGTCATTGTGGCATTAAGTGTCGGAACGGGTAGCGCACGGTTACTGGGCTGCTGGACCGATCCAATTTGTAGGCGAACTTAATGGTGGTTCTGTTGTTCTGTTGTGGCGCTTGGTCCGATCCGTGCGAGCCTCATTCGTGTCGTATTTAATAAATTTTATTGTGCATCCTATTTATCATTTTTCATCCGTGTGTTTTTTTTTCTCTTTCTTGTTTGTTGTTCGTTGTCTGTTGATTAATACGAGCAATGTGGGAGCTTACAGTGAGTGAAGGTAAGTCTGGGCAAATGGTTTAACCACTCAGCAATGCGCCTTAAACCAAAAACCATTTATCATGTCCGTGTCTAGGAAGTAAGTAATGTGCAATCTTCGTTGCTGACCATATCTGTGCATGCCGTGCATAAAATCGGATTACTGCGCATCCACTGCGGGCCAGTACCTAGCCCGGGTACGTGCGATGAGTAATTGGTTCGTGTTAGGCGGATTGTCCGGTGTATTTTTTTGCTTTCTTCCGCGAACTTTTTATATCGGGCAAGTCGTAGGGTAAATAATAAGAAGGAAGTAAACCAACCAGTTGCTCTACCCAAAGATACTTACACGTGGCCGAGTTCATGAGCGATGGTAAAGGATGCCGACAGGCCATTATCCTGCACGATGGCGCATGCCGTCTCCCGACAGATCGTACCAAGTTCCGCTAGCCCAAGCGTGTCGCAGTTGTTTTCGACCGGGTTGCGACAGATTTGCTCGCGCGTTAGCAGTAGCGCAACGTCGTGGTGGATGTTGGTCGATTGTTTGAACCGGCAAAAATCTTGCAACATATCGGAAGCCGACACACCTGGGATTAAGAAAAAGGAAATAAATAATTGTTAATTAAATTTTGTTTTTTTCTATGTTCTAATTCTAATGATTTGTGTAGCGTAAAACAGGCCTAAACGATCACGTATTGTTTAGCTTGTAATTCATTTAGGTGTTGATATGGAATCATTTTTTCAGCAATTTATCAAATCCTAAAATCATTGGAATAATTGGTAAAAATCTTAAGTTTGTATCCCGGTAGATTAAGAAGTTGAAACCTTAAGAGTAAATTCATGAAAAAAGCATATGTTCAATGCGAAAATCTTCTTTTGAAAAAAAAATTTAGCAAATCGGTATCTAGAATTTTTCAAAAGCCTTAGAACCGATTGCTTTAAACTGTTCTGGCTAGTAATAATATTTTGTAGTACTCGCTGATGGCTTTTTTCATTTTATAGGTCTAATACAGACACCAATTTTGTGTTTCTATATAAAAAATCTCATTCATTCATTTTTTTAAATCTTTCCTTCTGAGTTTCATCTTATGCTTTTGTATTACAGTGGAACGCCCATTATCCGTGCTCATCGGAACTCAGCCCTTGTCGGATGAGCGAATATCACGGATAATAGACACAACTCTTTTTATTGATAAACATTAGTGTTTAATGTGTTTAATAGGTGGACTTTTTTTCTAATTGTTAAGATGTTAATGAAGGAAGATGTTAATTTTCTTAGTTGCAGTTTGCAAAATAAATCTGCTCTGTTTGGTCAAAATTGAGCACATAGTATCATTGCCTATCGAGGCTTTTATTTCTTGTTATCATTGATTTTGCAGTTAATATGTCAATTCGCTTTTGGAACTGTCATTTCCGAGCTGGACGGATAACGGGACTTTCGGAAAAAAGATACCCGGATAATCGGCGCTCCACTGTATTTGAAAACATTGTACTAAATATGATACAGCTTATGAGTATATCATTCAGCTAAACAATAAACGCTAGTTTGGAAAATGTTCCGAAGTGTCAATTCATTATATTAACTATAATAGCTTCATTAATTACAAGCTGCAGTTACAAGCAGTTCAGTATATTAACTAAACGACGCTTTGTGTGTGTCATTGCCAGCACAGTAACTATCCCTTCGATAACGTATAGCCAGCATTACTGTCTAGGAGACGATTAGGTTTGCAACAAGCTTGTTTAGTTACTAAGTTATCCCCAGCAGGGTAACACAAACGCATTCGCAACCGCTTTATTAACTCACGCTTTCCTGCAAACAAATATTCCGCCGTGAACATGAGCAACTAAATACCGAAAGAGCCGACCATCGTTTGGCACAGACCCGGGGGTGATGCATTGATCAAATTTTCACACGCCACCGACTGGGAAAGGTGCGGCGCAGGGATCTCGCTGCCAGCAGGATAGTTTGTTTTACGCAGTGGCGTGCAAAGATAAATTTTTGCAAACCAACATCAAAAAAATGTTCATCGGACATTCGAACAGTCGGGTATGCTGCAGCTGCCGATGCTGGGCAATGCAGCATAAACATTCTAACGGAGTCTAGACAAATGTTTACGAGAGTTGTCCCATTTGTCATCGGGACCGGTAATAGAGTTTTCACATGGCGGTTCTGCCACGTTCTCTACCATTTTTTTGCGACGTTGTCACGATGTAAACTCCCACGTGCTGGCCTCATCTTGGAAACCGTTGTTTCGCAACAACAACAAAAAAGCGGTTGCAATGGTTGTGGATTGGCGCAAAAGGTTTCAACGCCATTGTAAAACATGCTGGTTATGGTTGTTCGTTGCGTTTTACAAAGCTTAGTATTTGGCAACAATATTCAGATGAACAATGCTATCAAATGGGTAAGACGAGTAGTTCCGAAATGTTTCAAAAAGAAAGATGTTAATGTCAAAAAAAAAGTTAAGTTATGATAAAACATGTTTAAAATAATGTTCAACTGTAGATGCGTTACCGGTTCTTACCTTCTAATCCCTTCTCGATGGCGTTGGTTTGCGCATTAAGGTCGTGATGAATGTAGGATATATGCGACACAGCTATCTTCATTGAACTCCCTATGCTAGCATCGGCGTACACACTGGAAACCTGGGTTGGGGATGGAACACAAACAGAAGGTAGAAAGTGCACGTGAGCAACGAGTTACGAGCAGTAAACACCGGTAAACCCGGCGGCGGCAAATCGTGAGCTAAGTGAAATAACACATTAATAAAACAAAATAGAAAACACCATCTCGCCACAAATTGCACCCGCAAATAACCGTAGCATAATTTATGACGCGCAAGATTAAGCAATTCCGATAGGCAAAACGATCGAACAGTGTACAGCGTCTTGCAGCTGCAAGGGAGCCATTTTGTGTGTGAATTTTTTTCTGTTGTTGCGTGCTTCTGCAACGGGATCGGGCAACATGCGGTAGCGCTTAGTTCGTGGCGCATTCCGGTAGAACAATTCAATTTCCGAGCGATAAGCAAATGCTTCGACGGCGTATTGAATCGGACGGTCAGGCCTGAGGGCGCAATGGAGGTATGGATTTTCTTTCGTTCGAAGTTCTTGTTCGTAAACTGAAGGGATTTTACTCGACTGGCATGGTAGTAAATTGTGCCGAAGCTTCTGCAGTGCGTAATTGAATAGGCTATGGTTAAGAAATACCTTTTGCTACCCACTCGGTACAGCGTGTTTCGATTGCGATAAATTATCTACATGAAAACTGATCGATACACGATCATGCATTGAAGCTACGTCTTTTGGTTTTGCGTGTAGCACGATGTGTAAAGAGCTGCAGCGTGCTTTTGCTGATAAGTATCGGTGTCGTACAATTATAGGGGAAATGTGTCGGAGTTTATGTTAGCAACGAAGCATTAAAATCAATTTTTTTTTTAGAAATGTTACAGAGCCTGTGCTGTATCGTAACGAAGTTAGTTATGGTTTCTCCCTAATAGCAACATTTGCTATAAAATTATAAAAAATATCTTCGCAATTTTAGGGTGAACAACCCCAAGAATGAATGTTCCTATCGTTTCCAATCGGTACTTACAATGGACATCAGCGTTAGAACATAGGATTTGAGATCATTGCCGTGGTATCGCTGCATTTTATTATCGACCGCAACCAGCACCTCGAGCGTGTAATCGTTGTTGGCCAAGTGTTCGGGGCTGCGCCGTTTTCGACTATGTCGACCATGATAATAAAAATCCATCGGTTCTATGTTTAGTAATCGTTCAGCTGAAATAAATAAAAACAATGATAAGAAAACACGTTAAAATCGTGAAATTGGCAAAGTGTAACGAACATTTGTTTTGTGATAAAAAAGTCATAAACTTTATATTATTATAAATTATTAATTATATTAAAATTGATTGACGTAATTTATTACGATTAAGAGATTATTGTAGCTACTAATACTAAACTCCAGCCTTGGAAATTATGTATCTCCGTTAGTCGATGTTTGCGCACACTGTCAAATTGTTTATTTTTAGCAGCCTCTTAGTCACGTCAATTTGCTTACGGTTCTGTCCGATCAATTGCGTTGGACCTCTTCAGCACGTGCTTGTTGGCTCGAACAAGGTGGTACAGTTAAAAATAACAACTTTACTTCACTCCTTTTACAGCTTACTACTTTTCACCTCTTTTGTTTGTGCTCTCCTTTATCCTCCCTCTCGGGTTCCTTTCGCACACGTGCTTTGTTTTACACCCTTTTTTACTATTTATGCGTCTCAACACGAGTCAAGTGGCACTCTTTAAAATTAAAATATTATGCTAATCAAATTAATGATTTCTAATGCTTAGCACCTCCGACACTTGCATTTCCACCTATTCACCCAGCGTAACATCAGGTTGTAGAAAAGTGGTGGTTGGTAAAAGGAGAAGAAAAAAAAGCTAAATGCTATGACGAGCTGTCCGCCTCCTGTCCCGGTGATTTGGAACAACATCAAGCGAGAAGCATAGCTTTTACCGGCCAGACAAACAACCTGTCCACTGGTTGATCTTTTTTTTCGCCCCCCAAACAAGTAAGCTAGCCCGTCGCTCTAGTCACCGACGATTAGTCTCGTTGACTGTGGCTCGCCTTATTTTGTTAGATAATTTGTTGTTGGCTGTCGGTTGAGTGAAAGAGTGTGGGGTCAGTGTTTGCCAGCCAGCAAGCAAAAAAAAAAAACAAAAAAAAAACCCCAAGAAGCGCGTCCTGCAGTGAGGCTAGGCACCCAGAAGTGCAGCAAGGCGACCATTTGCCGATCGTTCGATGCCACTTACGATGGCGGTGTGCACCGTTGTCAGCTGTACTGGAGTGCCGATTTGTTCCAGCCATTCAGCTGGCGCGTTTTGATAGATATTTATGAGTGCGTGTTGATTTTGTCACTTGCACACACCTGCACACCGCGTCTGTTTGCCCGGTGGCGTTGGCGTTAGGTGAATGGTGGAGGCGCCCTGTACGGACGAACTGTACCAACTAACTCACTGTCAACCAGTCGGTCAATTTGCCAAACCGGCTTGTCAATCAGTTTGGTTCGGAGGGCGACCGTAGCGGACTGTGACTTTGAGGTTCGTTGCTTGTGCGCCAGGGAGTCTACCGTGCCGGCGATGCTTTTAGGCATTCCACGCTGGAACGCGTCCCGGGTTTGGAATCCTGTGGCGCGCTTTGGGCATGAATGCGTTGCGCAAGCGAAGTGAAGAGTTGTTCAGGTAAACGATTAGTCACCTGCCGTCGTACAACTGCGGCACAACTGTGCCTTGTTATAGAGACCCGCAGTTTAGTACTTTGGGTCAGTAGGTGCATCGATTGGACGATGAATTCGAACAAAAATGACTACGGATGCAGGTGTTAGGTATGATCATCACTCACGATTGGTGATGATGAAACGCAACCAGCTACGTCTTCATGAATTTAGAATTTAAAGGCTGTTTGAGTTTAGTGAGTTAAAAAAAAAGATAATATTAATAACAATATTATGTTAATTATGATCCTTCAGTTCATGTAGCTTTCCAAGACACCATTAGAAAATGTCCCTTTCACTATGGATGAGATAAACCAACATCACTTTAATATTACGTTTTTAGGCCGTTGTCAAACGATTAGGCCGTACATGAAGTGATGGCGGCTAGCTGGGTGTTATGATAAATCGCGCTAATTGGTAACACAGTCGTTGATACGCATTGCTCACGCCTGCGTTGTTTCTTGTCTGGCTGGAGAAATTGATTAGGTTTTAATTGGCGATTAAGCTAATTGGTACGTGCGTCTTATCGAACGGGGTGTAAGAGATGGCCGGAGGTATACATGATTGTACCACGAGCACGTCTTCGTGTCGTAAAGATAAAAAGTGCAAGCCGTTCCTCGGCGATCAAGTAGACAGATCCAGGAAGCTGACTATTTGCTGTGTGGAGGCGCCGATGGTAATTTATCATTTATGTGCCACGCAACTTAAAGACCTTCTTTTTGCATGCTATCACACGCTTGTCGCTGTTGCTGTACAGATGGTGCCCATCAACACACCAACTGGTGTCGTGTGTCGATTGCAGAAGATAGCACACGCGCACCTGAAGCTTATAACGAGTTCTTGTGGTCGGTTTTAGTAAC
Source organism: Anopheles funestus (assembly GCF_943734845.2). NCBI lineage: Eukaryota > Metazoa > Arthropoda > Insecta > Diptera > Culicidae > Anopheles > Anopheles funestus. Next base: position 41,847,280 of record NC_064598.1, on the reverse strand, counting down.
ACATTAAACCGAAACGTTATAATGTTTAAAACGATTTTTTTGCTGATACGTTGAACCTTCCTACATGTTTGACCTCATACTGGAAATGTTCGTCGAACGATGTAAGATGTTTGAACATCATCCTACTCAATGCGGAACATGGGTTGAAGATTTGCAAGCTCTTTTGAAAATAATGTTCACACCTCAACCATTTATCCGTTGTAACACAAGGCACAGGTTCGCGAGATCAGATTTTATCTACGTTTGTTTAAAAAAAAAGGTTATTTTGCAACGTTAACCGGGGTGACTGGCAACACCAGTTTTCCGATGGTGCAGTGTGTCAATTTGGCTGCCCTTGAAAATGGACTTTTCATGTCAACGTCTCCTTATGCATGTGCCCAACCATTGTTTTCCTCTGCTCAGCTCGTCCAGCACCTGATGCAGCATATAATTAAGATGCACCACGGAGAACGGATTTTGTGTGGACATTGTCTCATGTTGAACGGATTCAGTTTTGTGTACGTGCAAATTGCTGTACTCCATCTTGACAAATCAAGAGGAGCGAAAGGGATGAAGGCGCAAGGTAATGTGTTGAATGGTTGAAGGTATAAATGGACCTAAAGTGGTATTGACAGGCGTTTATAGAATTAAATGGCCATTTTGGGAAGTAATTGAAATGATAGAGTGAAATCAGCAAGTAACAGGAACGACGATTATCGTAAGTGTATCAGGCAAGGCATGATACACGATCGCAACGTGATCACTGGGTAGAATGGAAGTATATCCTTTTCTTATTAGCATACGATAACATTGTTGAACACTCAATGATCTTCGCTGTGAACACATAACGCTCTGAGAGCTTCTCTCCAATTCCATCCAATTAGTACCCAATTATCTCTTTTCAGACAAATGTTCAATGACCCTTTTTTCTTCAAAATTTATAAAAATATATACCAATAGTAATTTAAAAACAAATTGTATAAAAAAAAAGATAGAAAACTAACTAAATATACAAAAAAAAGATGTTTGCCAAGCAGTAAACACACTGTTTACGACACCAGCTGACTGCACCATACGAAAAACTCAAGCGCGCGCATAAGACACGAACCTGTTTCCTACCAGGTCCCATGCAACAGTGTCTTGTAAAATGGTATGATTGGCTTTTAAAACCAACATTGGCGGGTAATGGAAACGAGATCGGCTTATCGACAGTTTAATTAATCACAAGAAGTTAATCCATTACCCCCTAGCAGATCAGCCGCATGTACTAGCGTTCCCACAGGAGTAATTTTCCTCAGCAGCGGTTAGTTGGTGTAGCACGTTTGAATGCAACAAGACAAAAAAAAAGCTTTCAACCAACCAAGCAAAAAGGGACAGTATTAATAAAAATGGGGAAGGAAAAAAAACACAACGCTTGTAAAACACCTTTGTTGAAGATATTCGATTGCGATAAGCGCCGCAGCTACACAAAACGGCATCGTGGCGCGGTGTGGCACCGAGGGAGGGAAGCTCACTATGAACGGAAAGCATTTTCGTTCGTACAATTGTTTTACGATGTTGAAATTAATTAAAGCATGCTTGCAGGCAGACTGCTTGCTGGGTGCTCCAAAGACATGCTGTTCGATGTGAAAAACCCACTAGGTCAACAATTACTTTCCTATCGGATACTGTAAAACTGGCAAAAGCAATCTGTTCGAAATAAATTAATCCATTCCCGGGTGTGTGTGTATCGACAATAGTTTACGACGCGGATATTTTGCTGTGGGGATCGACACAAAAACCCAGGTGGTGGAAAGCATGTTGCTAGCACGGCTAAAAATTGCATTGCCGTGTTAGCGAAGCATATGGTATCGATCAACACGCGGCACTTGCGCTTAAGTCGTGTTGCAGTAAACCTTCCGTTTCTCACGATTCTAGTTTTGGAGGGTGAGTCAAGAAAGGAAAACATGCCAGTATCCTTACGAAGGGAGAAGCAAAACATCATGAGTAGAGGATGAGTAGGAGGAAACCTATCTATATTATGTTATGAAGTAGATCTACCTTGACATCGATTGATTATGAAAGTGTAGACAAACGGCTGAACGATGCTAATTAAAAGCAGGAAATTTGTTAACAAATATACTCCATAAATCACCATCGAACCTACGTTTAGTTACATCTGGATCAATGGTACGCGAGACACGTTAAAAGCTGACGATAACGCTTCCTAACGCTCGTTAAGGCTTAATAGCTCATCGTCTAATGCCGCACATAAATTATGTCTGAAGTTTTTACGACAAATCAAGACTAACTGGTAAGAAGGCCCCACTATTTTATTTGTGATCGTATGGTATCTGCTTTTTTTATATATGTGATTGTGAATTTTGGGAACCAATCTCAGCTCTTTTGATTTTGTCCCATCCGATAACACTTGATCTGAGTATTAGTTTTAGTTTTAAGTTTTACGAGTTGTGATGATTTTTTTTTCTCTTAAACGAAGATATTTGAAATTTTAGCACATCGCTGTGGATGATTCAAACGTAATGGTAAAGCGAGGAAAATGTATGCAAAGCTAAGCGACGATCATCGATTGAAAAAAAAACTGGTGAATGAATACCGGTTTTTTTAATCACTAAACGATTCTTGATAACATTTTTTGATACATAAAAATATTATGCTAATGAGAAATGCTTCGCTACTTTAACGCTCTTATTATCAATCGTCTCACAAGTTCTTTCGTGAGTTCTTATGAAGATGAACACTAAGGGTGGGTCTTTGTCGCAACTGTCGTGAAACATAAATTGTGCCACAACGAAATCATTATCTACGATTGAAATTGATCAATAAAATAGTATCGTTTATTTATTTCAATATGCGCGGCTTCAATATTATCCTAAACATATAACCGTCGTTTTTTCATTCCAAAACCGATCAGTTTCCGGCAGCGAGAACAAGTTGGGCCGGTTTTGTTTCGGTGGAGATTTTTTTTTATGCAAATCAGTCACATCAAACAACAGTACAGCAAAACCATCCTTGAAATCGCGGCAGCATCCATCCGTAGAGTGTATTGCTTACTGGATTTTGCAGACACGACGTCGACTTCTTTTCCCGTTCGCTGTCTGACTCAGTCGCGGAAGAGCACCATTCGAAGTGGGAAATGAATGTGCGCGAGTGAGAATGATAGTGAACAATGTTTTGGAAGTCGATTGTGACAACGATACACAAAAACAACAATAAAAACCAAAGAAAACCCGCACACGATTCGTGCAAAATGGGTGCGGTAGTGGTTTGGCATCATGTTACACACGATCACCTCACATAAAGCACGCAAACGATGTGAAGGAAAAAAGGGACACATTACGAACATTATAAAGTAGGAGCAACCAAAAAAAAAAGGGAAGTGCTTACAGTTTACAAACAGTACGATAAAATAAATAACACAAAATATCACATAAAGTGCAGTCGTAAAAGAGTGATTTTATTGAGCCATCGGAATGAGTGGGCATTGGTAGGTCATTCAAGGGAAGTTATTGCCAACATGAGATGAGGTGTAAACATAGTCACCTTGTTTTTTCCCACCTCACAAAAATTCACTTTCGTCCCGCAGTTCTTGTAAGTAGCATTTTGGAGGAACAATGTTTTCCATGTTCCAATGTTCTAGACAGTGCTGTGGTTTTGTGTTCTGAACCATTCTGGTAAAGATCATTATTCAATGCCACCATTCATGTACATATTCACGTGACGGGAGGTGTTTGTTGCTTCTAACCCTAAGCCAAAAAACTATGTCACCAAAAGTTCAGCTTTTTTTGTGAAGCGTGGAAATTGTGTCGCCATGTCACACACGGGACTGGGTTCGGTAAACGTACGAGTTAAACCGAAACTAGTAAACGATGTGCAATATTAAATACACGAGGGCGTAGGATGCAACCATTGACGGGTGGTAAATTGTGTTTCTGTACCCATTCGTTATGTGCATTTCATCTTCAGCGCAATGCAGTTCGCTAGCGTTTTGATGGGAGGTTGAAGCCTCCATTCGTAGGGCGATGTCATTTATGCCTGAGGGTGCTACTTTACATAACATGATGAAGGTGAGTAGGAAGACTCGCGATGATTTGTGTTTGCGCCCTGATCTCTTTTATGTGCAGAGCTGTAATTTATGTAAAGTTGTTAGTGCAACCCTATCCAAGTCGCAAGTCGGTATGTTTAATGGTTTTTGGAAGAGTGTACCACATCCCGAAGATTGCACTTAAACTTGTTGCGTCGGAGGTGTGAAGGATGTTTTAAGGTTTATGTACACTCGTGTAAAAGTAAATTTTTTGTGTACTAAAACTTGTACTCTAAAGGAAGGTCGAAATGTATGATCGAAAAACATTGAATTGAATGTCCTTTTTTTAATATATTTTCATAAAGCTTCAGGCTTTTGGAATATATGATGAAAAATTGAAATCAATATTCCGAGAAATAATGAAGACGAATTCTAACGACTTAACTCATTCTTATGTAAAGGAACATATTTTACAATAGTTCAGACGTGTTTTGATCAAATCAATATTTTGTAAATCGATAATTTATATTTTCTAAATTTGATTCGTTAAGTAAAATATTTATGTACTAATGTTCTCTTGAATGTATATGCTTTACATATGTGATAAACTACTTTAAAATGCCACAAAATAAATATGTGAAACATTTGTCTTTTTTGAAAAAAAAAACGTTTGCAAGCTTCTGAATGAATATTTCATAATAAGAAAAAAAAACTTGTTCTATTCTATGCTATGAAATCCAATGAAAGATTTTAATAATATTTTTCTTAATTTTTACAAAACATTACATTACAATTGACAAAGTGGTTCGATGTTATCAAGATTGATTTTCAAAACACCTGCGCCGGTTAGCAATCGAACTTGCAATCCGTGAGTCAGCTGCGTTGAATTTTTAGTTTTGTTTCAGTAACTCTCGACGTTGTTTACATTGGAGCGGTCAACAACTTGTTCTCACGTTTATTGGTTGCCCAAGCAGCGGGCAAACACTATCAGTGTGTCCGGTTGTTGATTCAGAGAAGCTTAACCACTGACGGCAGAAACGGTTTGACAAACGGGCTCGTTGCCTACGGCTGCCAGATTCTCGAGCAATCCGTCAGCTGAGAAAAGTCGCTGTACGCTGAAACGCTTCCTGGTGCACTTGATGAAGCAGCAGCAGCAGCAGCAGCAAGAAGTGAAGAACGATCGAAACAAATAATGCGACTCATCATGGAACGACCTTGCGAGAAATTACGCAATCACCACGGAAGCGTGAATGGGGACATTTATCTCCATTCAGACGGATGGTTTGTTTGCGGGTGTTGTTAGAGTGGTTTCGTATGTGCTAAATGCGAAAAAGAGACGAAACCGTACGAAACTAGCAAAATTTAATTACATTTATTTCATCGTGAATAATGCTACGGGAGGGTTTTTTTTAATGGAAAAGAGAGATGCCAATAAAGACAAATTTAGCTAACATTGTCGTAACTTGGACGCTACATCATATTTCGCTTCATTAATCTTGATTGCTGAAAGAATTCAAGATGCGTACACTTGACCCACCCTGTGTTGAATGAATTTATCGGTTGGCCCAAGAGCCTAGTTGTCTTTGGTAAAAAAGAGAGATTATTCAGCAGAACGATCGATGATCGATGTCTAAATGGCCAAAGATCGTTACTTAGCGCGATGCCAAGAGAATTATAATTTAAACAAAAAACACAGCAAGAAATGAACGTAAAACGCATCGAATGAACTCATTCGCTTGTGTCAAGCTTAAAATTCATGGTCAGAGTAATAATCGATTAAAGTAGATCAAGTCCATCCGGTACGTAAAAGGTGATTACACTTCCCACATTCAGCAGTCGAGTATAGACGCAGGAGACGATACGTATGAACACCTTGAGCGTTGTGAGTTACAAATTTTCAACAAATATAAATTTACTAAATTCTTGGTACAAAACACGCTTAAATTCTCATTAGCTCAAGAACTCGATAGTCCTGATGAACGGTATTTCCTCAGGCATTCTAACAAGCAGCGGCTCAAAACATGGATCATTGATTCATCAACGCACACCGTCAAAAAGGCTGAATCGTGCTGAAACAATTTTGTCTATCGCTAGCACGTGCCCTTCTCACCCTCCTTGATGGAGATGTTGTGCCCGTGTCAGCTGGCATTCGGCGTGCGGCGTTTGGCTTTTATCCCTTTTTGTATCCTGCCAGCAACCCGTCTCTAACGCCATTCGCTCGTTTGCTGGGCGTTTATCGCAATCCTGAACCGTCGATCATTCGGGGCTACCATTTGACGACTGTTCGATCAATCATCGAATTCGATGAAACCAGTTTTGGAGTTGGTGTGTTCTTGTTTCTTTTTTTGCCATTCCCATGATTCCAGCATTCGTACACCCAGGGTTTTTTTTGCCGAAAAGTTGTCTAGATTACCAGTGCTCCACACAAACGGTCAATTCGTTGAGTGCTTGTTTATTGGGCGAGTTGTTTATTTTTTCTTTTTGCTTTGTGCATCACTACGAACAGGGGTAAAAGCCGCACACGACCGGTCTCGGATGGCAATAGGTTATGGGCATAGACTAGGAAGAAGAAACTCTATCAGTAGGCAAAAAAAATTGGAACTTCCAAGATGGGGAAAAAAAGGAACTCCAAGAAAACTGTTGTTACACGTCAGTCAAAGATTTTAGCAGGCAATTTACATAATTAGATTTCATGTTTCACCTAACGACAGCCATCACGTTCGGGTGCGGTAAAAAGGATCTGTTGGTGTGCTGCTAGCAAGCATGCGGACATGTCGTGAATGAAATTCCTTACAAGGGGCAGGCCCCGTTTTTTTGGTGTCCATCTCATCGAAGAATCGGCAAACCATTCTTATAGGAGCAACCTGATTCGCCGTGCAACAGTACAGTGGAACAGCAGTTGAGTCGAGAATTTCAAAAATGTATAAAATTAATTTTTAACACGTTCTTGCATCGACACGTCAATTCCGCAACATGACACAACGGATCGCGGTTGGTCGGATGATGAGTATACCTTCGGATCGGTGTATCTGTGACGGGTAGAGGCGTTCCATCGTTTTAGCTAGAACAGGTCAGATTCATCTGCCCATCGCTTCGGTATCTAGTATCTACATAACAGATCGGTATAACAAACGACGCCTTGGTTTATCATCAATTAGCGAGGCAAGATTTAATAATCGATCGATGAATTATCTACTGATAGGTTTTATGTTTAAGCTCACAAGCCTGTTTGATTCATTGCCTGCCTGATCGTACAGGTGCCGATGTGATCAACACACAAAATTTTGGGTAAGGGAGTCCATCTTTCGTGCTTGCGCAAAACATGTCAGTCTTCACAGAAGATTCCATCCCACCATACCAAGGGCGGGGAGATTTGCCCTTTGGTTGAGGCTGAGGAAAATATTTAGCCCAGGGGCCCTCTCTGGTCGGCTGCTCGGATGGTGGCTGATAATCATCACCGAGGCGCATCGCAGGTGGCAAACGTGTGAGCCCTTTCGAGCGGGTTTATTTAATCAACCTTAACATTTATGGGCCTATCAACAGAGATCGTGTAACGGCGATTCGGTGTGCGGTTCAGTTCTGCTGCTCGAAAACCGGGGTTGCACGAAAGCGCTCGACGGAGTTGTTGCCTGTGGAGCATTGCCCAACGGTTAGCAACATCCACCGCATACTGATGCGCCGCCACACGCGAAGGTCAGCATCCGCGAGAAGACATCTTCATGCTTAATGCCGCTGAACCGTCCAAAATACGCGATCGGGCGGCGATTTACGTTTGTTTGACTTATCATCTCGGTGGGTTCGCTGAACGGCCATCAGTGTTAACCAGATGCGAACACATGTGCCGCGGCGTAGGTTCGATGCGTAGGATATCTAGCCGAACAAGGCTAAGTGATGTATACGAAAAAGTGACGCGCATTTGATACGCTCCGTACGCGCGCTATGCTCTGCCCAATTGGATCGAACATAGCGCAATTTGTTTGCTTATCAATTTCTGTCGCTCTCGTCACGTTCAAGCTGTACCGCCGCCTTGTACCGCCACACAAACCCTGCTTATGGTTCGCTGGTCAGTATGCTGTAGTGTCTGGAGAAGTGATCGGATTTTTTTTAGTTGTTCCATGATTGACAAGCATAACTAAACGCCCCTCGTACAGTTGTGCTGCAAGGGCTGATGTTGAGCATTATGGACGTGCACATGATGCTAACCGATATTTGAAATGTTTCTAAATGTCGTATCATAACGCGTTCTGGGTGGAAGGAAGACTGCAGCATTTCAAAACATTAAAACCTTACTTGAAAAATGTGAGAACTCTTACCCCTTATACGTTCTATGTGCTCTGGACGATCAAAGCACCGATTGATTTGCAAATAAAATCAATTCATTCTCCAATGATATTTGCCGAAGCTATTGACCCGTTGGGAGTTCCACTAGATTGACTCAAATCGTATGCTAGTTATAGGGTTTTACGCTTCATTTACACTTAATTGTATTTGATTTTGATTTCATTTGATTGAAGCATGAGGACAGATTTGATTAATTATGTAAAGAAACAAACAAGATATAAACCGATAATGTAATATTGACTTTCGTAATTAACATTACTTGAACCTTACGTATGATGAACGCACGAACGGAAAGCAATCCCATGCACAAGGTTGTAGGCGAATCCATGTCTGCGAAACGGTATGAATCATAGACTATGCATGATTGGAGGAAATTTATTTCCTTCTCATTTGCAACACCAGCGGTGTACGAATTTACGCACCTTTTTCCTGCTATGTGGGCGATTGTGACGCTTCCTACACGGACGCAAACCATGCATTCATCTAGATACTAGAGAGTGGATATGATAAAGTGCATTTTTCGTACCATTAACGTAGGTATATAGCGTTGCAAATTATGCAACGAGGATCACAAGCGACGTGTACTTCTTGACCAACAAAAAAGCTGGATGCAGTGGACGTCTTCCAAAAGGATGCATAGCTTTAGTCATGATCAAACCAATCTATTTGGATGGAAAAACAGCGGATGATTAGGTTTCATGATCGTGTGATTTTCTACGCGCAAGGCCACCATACCGCTACGTCAAGCTGTGTTATTGTCCCGAAGGGGTTAAATGCTTTCAGGAACCTTCGCCATTGAACCCATGAATGGCATGAATGAAAGCACGACTCAGCACGCTTCTGCACGAGACACGCGTGGGCCCGTGATTGCCTCACAATGCGCTCCACGGCACGGTGGATATATTTAATCTTCTTATGCAAATATGCCGTCAGCCTGTCTGGATAACTGCGAGGTAGCTCTCGTTGATTGAAGAGAAAAAGGGCTTGTGTGTAATAAATCAGACACATGCAAGGTACAGCAGATGCAGATTACAAACTCTTCGCATTATCTTAATGGCACGGATAAAACAGCATGAGATGACTATTTTAAGGTTTATTTATGTTTATAGAAATTTGTTTTAATAAACCCGATTTCTTTTTTTAATTTTATGTTTTAGTAAAACTGAGTTTTGTTTTACATTTCAGATAATTTAAATAAACAAGATTGATTCACACAAGTACAAATATGTTGGGAAAAACTTTGATTAATTAGTTAAAACTCTAACCTACTTTCTTGCGTTTCAGCTAAGATCGCACATATTTATTTTCATCGCTTATTTATTCATAACATTCCACATTTTACTGTACCCCGAAAGGTTAAAAGATCACGAATGTCGATGCATGTGTGCTTGATTGCAAGTTGAATGAAGATGAAGCCTGAGGACGGAAAGTAACAGGGAATCCACCCCCGAGATACTGTCTTGATTAAGTTGTTCAGGCCTGATTTTTTTTTGTTACGAACCATTTACATCCCGTTACAACTATGGGTGCTGGAAAAAAAACAATCTTTGTGTATGAATGATCAAAATGGAACCTTCCGAACGTCTGCACCTAGATGCGCCTCAGGATGCTGGTCTTGTGGTTATCGATCGATTATCTGTATCATCCATTAAGTGCATGAGCGACGCATGAAGCAGCATGCATTGAGGAAGCTTCGAGCGGTCGAAATTAAAAAATAAGCATACATTGGCTACGTTCGATCATGTCGCTGATAATCTGCGCCATGTAATGAAACGCCTCGCCCAGCATCATCGTATCGCAACTGTTTTGCGGTTCATGCGCCTCAAACCACAGATTACTACTACGGCCAAGTAGTGCTGCGGCATGAATGGGTAGCCATGATAGAAATCGGCAGCGTAGAGAAAGGGCGTGCTTAGCTTAATTATGATAACTACTATTTCACTCCTTTGGGGCGAATCGTCTAGCTCAGCCGACTGCCACGAACGGCAGCGAGGGAAGGTTCGCTTTTGCAACAATGTTGTACGCATGTGAACATCGGGTGAAAATAGAGAAATCGAAATGTGACATATGAGATGAACAAATACCGAACACAACAGGGACGGATGAATGGGAACGCATTAAATTGATCAACAAAATGAAAATAATATTTCTTCATGATCACAAACATACGACAAATATAAAATAGGTAAATGTTTTCAAATGGAGAAATTATTTGCTATCAAATAAAATAAAAATAACCTTCCACTAAGAGTTTATTCAATTTGGAGCTCAACGTAAAGTTCAGTGTTGTTTTTCACGCTGCAGTTTCGTACATGGCGATCCGGTGTTGGAGATGGTATCGGCGCTAGTCTCTACACGATACTACCGGGTATCAAATCCCATCCGGACCGAGCTCCCTTCCGCAGGATTGACTATCCTGCTACGGCCAAAAGTAAAGGCAACGGCCTCTTGAGAAGTTGTGGTGCCACAATAGAAGAAAAAGTAGTAAAATAAAAGTGCATGCAACATGAGAGAATTTTTTTCTCTAACCCGAATAGTAATCAAAGTTAATTGTTTCAAGCATGCTTATAGCTTGACCTTGCTACGCGAATTAATGTGATAGCGTAGTACAATTCGTACAACTGACATCATCGATCTGCTTTTATCGTAAAGTAGCGTTTTGGGAATTGAAGGGAGCAGCAACCGTCTAAACCCTTTCCACGCTCGTAAGCCAGGGTCACGATCAAGCATATCTATTTGAAAAAAAAATCATCCAGCCAAACAGAAGCTAAATACGCACACGTAAATAGTTTGTGAACACTCACTCAATCACTCGCCACAAAGAAGCGTGTAATGGTAAACATACTAGAGTGTTTTAAAGGAAGCATTACTCTGGAGGTTACAGGATTCCTAAGCAGAGGCATGGTTGCTTACCAGCAACGAAGAAGTGCGTGATGTGTGGTAGAAGAAAGGAAACAAAATCACTACCCTAGAACTACATCCAATGCTGCCGGTGTTGAATGTTTGGTAAACATCGTGGCAAATGTACTGGAAAAATGCTATGGTTTTTGGTATGGTTTACTCACTTTAGTAGCTGCTGCTACCGACGATGATGATGTTGGTGATAGTAACGTAAACAAGGTGCTGCATTCCAAGCAGTCCAGGCTACATTCCGATCGATACGATATTGGGCAGTGAGTAACGTTTGCCCAAAAACTTGAAATCCCTTTGTCAAAGCAAGGCGAACATTTTTGTGGACGAGGTGTGGTGAAGTAAATTCCACCACAAATCCAAACATTCGGTGTTACCACAAAGCGGTCCGATATTCGCTGTACTTCAACAGGCGGGCTTGTAAGGCATCGATCAACCGATCGAACCGATCGGTACAGGTGATACAAACTAATGAGCTAGCAATGTATGTTGTGATAGCTTTTACCACACTCTATTACTACTAGCAATCCTTTATTAGGGGTGGCCTGTGCGTAACCATTGAACTGTGGTAATGATTTTGTGATGCAGGCACATTTGTCGTTCTCGACTGGAATTGACCGCGATGTCAAGCATGAGTGGAATAAACTGCTTGTCAGAATTTGGTAATGCATACTCATCCACGCAGTCGGTCTGGGAGTATTGCATAATATGAAACAAGCTCGGTACTTTGCACGGACAGGCTGGGCAGGGACGTGCTATGGTCAAGCAAGCCTGTTTAGAAGAGTGCAGCTGGCAGATTGAAGCGATATTTACCCACCCGTGTGTGTCGTACGTCGGTCATACGAAAATAATTCACGGTATCGATGTCTAATTCGACAGACAGTACGATTTATTAGTTACAACAGGCCAACACATATAAATGTACTCACATAAACAGACACATGGATTTTTTCTTATACCAATGAACACGTGTCAAATGGGACAAGACATTTACAGGCTGTTGAAATGGGTTCCATGATTGTTTGCCCATCGCAATGCAAACCATTTTTTAGCACAGTATTGACCAAAGAAATGATCTAGATCGTTCAAATGGTGATCGTGTATCGTCGTCCTTTGAGGGATTTACATTAAAGCATATCTTTGTGGACATTATCACAGATTATAGATTTGAAGGTGTAATGAAATATTAACTAAAAGCTTCTATTTCTCCTAAACATTAGTAGAAAATAAATGTTTGGAATTTCCCGAAATGAATGTATACATTAAGTAACATTTTGATCGTATATAGTGAAATATGTGCCGACATGTACATTATTTGGCACTTCAACTGTATACATAATACACTCTACAAGATGGTTGGTTGTATTTTTATCTGGATTGAATCCTACACCCGTTATTGAGAATGAATCTTAAAAAAGTGTCTTTCAAAAAGAATATAACAGGGTTGGAAACCGAACAGGTAGCACGATTTAAAAAAAGAATGCAAAGAAACCTTATTATATACAGCAAATCCACGTGTAAGTCTAATTAAACATTGAAAAATGTGCACCAAGGGTACTAAAGAAGAGAATATAGAGTAGGATTTGTTGTTTGAAAAAGCTTTTGAAATATTTGTCCGTCTACTTACCAGCTTCGTGATCTGTTCGTACAGCACAATCCTCTGCCGGTGTACTCGATCCATCGTGCAGTTTTCGTCCATCATTTCCGGGATTAGACTTATCTGCCATTAGTCGTTGGATGCGGTGCAGAATGCTTGCATCACTGCTCGATACGTTCTTCGTCGGTTCGATAATAAAGGATGCATTAGTGGTCTTAATGTGTCCTTTCTGTGGATGACAAACGGGCAAACGATGGGAAGTTCATTAAGAAAAACATCGTATTTCAGGCGATCGTAAATGTACATGGTAACATCATACTTCGACAGTGTTAACGGTGTTGTTGAGATTACTTGTGGTACACCCACAGAAAATGTGTTGGACGGGGAAAAAAGAAATTTTGCAATTATGTGAACATACACCAATCGAACGATCGCTAGGAGAAGCTTATTTAAAAAAGAGAAATTATCAAAATCATAAATAAAAATTATCACGTAAGTTTGGGTAGTCTGAATCCATTTATGGGCCACTTTTTTGCATCAAGGTACAATTTCATTAAGAAACATCCTACAACTGGTTAGAGAGATTTATAGTTATCATCCTGTTCCAGCTGCAGGCAATAGGGAGTAAAATAGGGACGATTATATAGTGTTTGAATTTTCATATGTATGTCAATGAATGTCGAGCATAAAGCCCTGGTTTTAATGCTACGATGCTCAACAAAAGATCGAACCGAAAACACATTCATTCACAAAACAAAACAATGTCGAATCAGGGAGTTTTAAAATAAGCAATAGCTTGCACAAAGGCAGTTGAATAAACAATGTCATTGATCCTGGTAACAACTGCTAAATTTCATTGAAAGTCTGTTGGTATATTCCACAACAAACCACTCTCAGCCGTTTGCGCCATAAGCGTTAGTAATGTACTGATAAGCATCAGACTGTAAACATGTGAACGGTAAAAATTACTTAATCGTGCAATACAGCGGTCAATACACTATGCGACGTAGCTGAATAGATTAGGATAGAAGCTAGATTAGGACTAGATTAGGAGCTGACTAGATAGGATCAGCAAAACTGTGGTATAAAAGACGATCCTGGGACCACCAGAAGGCACATTCGAGCTTTGGAGTGCAATCAAAGCATCCGGGCATCTGAGGACAACCGAACCATGATTGCGAAGTTTCTTCTCCTCACGCTTGGTAAGTGCTCTTAGCCATCGTTTGCTACAGCATTGGCAGGATTCTTCAACTTTTCACGAAAAATATCTATATAACATAATTAATCTCTGGTTCTGATTTACAGTGGGGCTGTGTACGGCGTACCAATACTCGTACGAGTATGAGTTCCCTTACTTCCGCCCATTCAACAAGACGGGCTTCGAGTTCGGCGCCTGGGAACCGAACCGGGAGTACGTGTACAATGTGACGACGAAAACCATGACCGCTCTGCCGGACCTCGAGGACTACTGGACCGGCATTGTGACGCACGGCTACCTGGTGATCCGTCCCAAGGATCACAACTACGTCGTTGCTTACATTGACCGTCCGATGTACGCCGCGTTCAACGAGTATCTGCCCCGCGGATACCGCACTGAACTGTCGCGCTTCAACCTGAAATGGCAGCCGATGCCGTTCAGCTCGAAGCCCTTCGGAATCTACTACAACAAGGGAGCCGTCAAGGGCTTCTACGTTGAGAAGACCGTCCCGAACCACGAGGTGAACATGCTCAAGGGCTGGGTCAGCCAGTTCCAGCTGGACACCCAGGGAGCGTACGTGATCAAGTCGGAGTTTAACCAGTTCCCGGAGAACAACACCCTCACCGGTGTGTACAAGACCATGGAACCATCGGTGACCGGCGAATGTGAAACCCTGTACGACGTCAACCCCGTCCCGGAATACCACTTCCAGTCCCACAAGGAATGGGTTCCTCAGCCCCAGTGGCTCGAGGAGAACCAGCATGTGTTCCATGTCGTCAAGTCCCGCAACTTCGACCACTGCGAGCAGCGCATGGGCTTCCACTTTGGCTTCAGCGGATTCAGCGATTTCAAGCCGAACACCAACCAGATGGGCAACATTATGACCAAGTCGGAGGTGACCCAGATGTATCTGACCGGTGACTGGTACAACTACACCATTCAGTCGGTGTCCACCGTCAACAAGGTTGTCGTCAGCCCGTCTCTGGTCAACAGCCAGAAGGCCATGGTCTACGCTCAGGTCAACATGACCCTCAATGAAATCACGCCCTTCGACAAGTACCCAGAAGGCCCGGCTGACGATCGTCAGGTGTTTGTCGATCTGGTGTACAGCTACAACATGGCTCACGATAAGAAAAACTTCGTTCGTCCGGCCAACGAGACCGATGACTCCTCGTCGTCGTCTTCGGATTCTTCCAGCGATTCGTCCAGCTCCTCGGACTCTAGCTCAAGCTCGGAGGAGGAGCCGAAAAACTACAAGATCAGCCCTTCCGAGCAGTACAAGAAGCAGGTGAAGGAAGTCGAGCGCCGCGGAAACCGCAACCGTCGTGATCTGAATGCCTTCCAGGAAAAGCAGTACTACGAATCGTACAAGCGCGATCAGTACCGTCTGCGCAAGCAGAACGACACCTCGTCCGACTCGTCCAGCTCCGATGATTCTAACAGCTCTTCGTCCAGCTCTTCGTCCGATGAGTCTGATGAGCACGATTTCTACAGCTCTTCGGAGTCCGACTCTTACTCCCTGAGCAGCGAGGAAGACTTCTACCAGCCGATCCCGGAAAGCATGAAGGAAGCCCCTCAGACTCCCTTCCTGCCCTATTTCACCGGATACAAGGGATACAGCGTCCAGTACGCCCGCAACGTCGATGCCTCCCGTTATACCTACAAGCTGGCGTACGAGATCGCTGAGGAGCTGCAGGAAATGTCCCAGGTCCCCAAGTCCAACACGCTGAACAAGTTTACCATTTTGGCCCGTGTTCTGCGCACCATGCACTACCAGGACATCTACGACGTTTGCCAGAAGCTGTTCGTCTCGCAAAAGGAACGCGAGGAAGGCAGCAACCACAGCGAGTCGTTCGCTAAGAAGGTTGACGCCTGGAACACATTCCGCGATGCCTTGGCCCAAGCCGGTACCCCGCCTGCATTCAAGGTGATCAAGGAATTGATCGAAGAGAAGAAACTGCGTGGCGATGAAGCCGCCAGCGTTATCGCTACTCTGCCCAAGACCATCCGCTACCCGACCCAGACTCTTATGCACGAGTACTTCCTGCTGGTGACGTCCAGCGCTGTCCAGCACCAGGAGTATCTGAACACTACGGCTCTGATTTCCTACTGTGACTTCCTGAACCGCGCTCAGGTCAACAACCGCTCTGCCTACAACTACTACCCCGTGCACAGCTTCGGCCGTTTGGCTGACGCCGACTTCAAGATCGTCGCTCACAAGGTTGTGCCGTGGTTCGCACACCACTTGCGTGAAGCCGTCAAGGCTGGTGACAGTGTGAAGGTGCAAGTGTACATCCGCTGTCTGGGACATTTGGGCCATCCTGAAATCCTGAACGTATTCGAGCCGTATTTGGAGGGTAAGATCCCAGTGACCCACTTCCAGCGTTTGGCTTTCATTGTTGCCCTGGACCGTCTGGTCGAGAACTACCCTCGTCTGGCTCGCTCTGTGCTGTTCAAGGTGTACCAGAACACCGGAGACGCTCATGAGGTGCGTTGTGCCGCCGTGTACCTGCTGATCCGTACGAAGCCCCCGGTGTACATGCTCCAGCGCATGGCTGAGCAGACCCACTATGACCCGAGCACGTACGTGCGCGCCGCCGTCAAGACCGCGCTGGAGAGCGCTTCTGAGGCCGATGAGTTCGATGATGATTACGAGTTCGCTCAGAACGCCCAGGCCGCCATCAAGCACCTGAACCCGCGTGACTTTAGCCTGCAGTATTCGGGCACTTTCCTGCGCGACTTCGCTTTCAAGGAACTTGAGCTTTCCTACCGCATGTACTTCTCCCAGATCGCTGCCGATGACCATTACGTCCCGAGCGGATTCTTCTTCCACCTGCGCAAGAACATGGGTGGCCTGAAGCGCTTCTCGACCTTCTACTACCTGGTCTCGAGCATGGAGACGTTCTTCGATTTGCTCGACAAGCAGTACGATAGCTACAACAAGCACCACGAGTACAAGTCCAGTGACTACTACTACAAGTACTACAAACAGTACCCGTCCCTGTTCAAGGATTACTTCAGCCAGTACAGCAAGAACCACAAGTACCAGAACGATTACTACGAGCAGTTCGGAAACAAGAACCAGGAGGAGTTCCAGAAGTGGTCCACCACCCGCATTGCCAAGCTGCTGAACATTGACCCCGAGGAGGCTGAAGAGCTGGAGGGTCAGTTCATGTTCCAGATCTTCAACGGAGAGCGCTTCTTCGCCTTCAACAACCAGACCATCGAGCAGTTCCCCAGCCTTGTGAAGAAGTACTTCGAAGACTTCGAAGACGGTTTTGCGTACAACGTCACCAAGTTCTACCAGCAGAATGTTGTCACCATGGCCTTCCCGTTGGCAACCGGTCTACCGTTCACCTACAGCCTGAAGACCCCGACTCTGATGAAATTCGAGTTCGAGGCCTCCGCCACCACTCACCCGAGCATCTACAAGACCCCGACCGGATATCCCGAGAAGGATTACGACGATTTCATCCATATGCCGCGTTGGTTCAACGGATCTGCTGATGTGAACATGGCCTATTCTCGCCTGGTTGACGCCAAGGTTGGCTTCATCACGCCCTTCGATCACCAGCGCTACGTCGCCGGTTACCAGAAGAAGTTCCAGGGATACCTGCCCTTCAGCTTCGACTTTGGCTTTGACTTTGAGAACAACGACTTTGAAGTGAACGTACAGCCGCTGGAACCCAAGAAGGACGCGCTTCTCTTCCACATGAGCTCGTGGCCGTACACTGGATACAAGGACATCACCGACCTGCGCCCGATGGCCGAGCAACCGAGCGTGCACATCTTGCACGATCGCGCTCAGACCACCAAGTCGTTCGAGACCTCGTTCGGCCATGAGCTGACCGGCGTTGCTCTGCGATTCCAGGCCAAATACGATAAGGACTTCATCGACTATGCTTACCTGATGAAGCACATCGAACAGCACGACTACTGGTCCGCGCTGGTCTATCCGTTCGCCTCGGAGACCTACCACTACCATCAGCTGAACCTGTACTACGATGCTCAGCGTACCAGTGTGAAGAATGTGAAGTTCGTGCTGCAGCACAAGCAGGCCGACTACGACCAGGACTTCCAGACTGCCGACGTGAAACACCCGAAGGGTCGTCACGGATACTCTGGATACTACAACGAGTTTAACTACGCCCAGCCCTTCGTCTACTACGCCGGAAGCCAACGCCGTCAGGAGCAGTTCATGCGTAACGCCGGTGCCGGCATTCGTAACAGCGACGTGAATGTCTTTGATTTCGGAATCGTTTTCGAGGGCAAGCAGCAGAAGGCTGAGTTCGTGTTCACCACCGCCTACGCCGATAGCCCGGTCGACGAGAAGGAGCGTCTGTTGATGTTCTTCTCGTTCAGCCCATACGTCTCGTCGAGCGCCTTCTACGAGTTCATTCCGTTCTCTGGCAAACAGTTCCAGATGTGCTTCTCGGCCACCAACGAGTACCCGAACATGCCCAAGCTTAACTTCCTGAACGTTCTGAACTTCGACAAGATCGGCAGCATGGACTGGGAGCTCGCATACGGCGAGAAGTGCCAGGGTGGCTCGCATGTCTCGATGAAGGGTAAGCTGGTTCAGTCCGAGCAGTACCGCCACTTCCTCCGCATCTCTGAGGCTGGCCAGCGCTGCAAGCAGCAGATGGACCAGGGCTACTTCCAACTGCCCGCATGCCAAAACGCAACCCGTCAGGCCGGCTACTTCGACCAGTACTCGTTCAACTTTGAGTTCAAGGATATGTCTTACTACGCCAAGAACCTGACCTACCAGTTCTTCGACTACGCTCGTTACTTCACCTTCCCGTACTGGAGTGAGGACTACTTCTTCCAGGGCAAACACAACCAGTTCCAGTTCGACTTCCAGCTGGCTCCGTACTTCGATTACTACAACGCTTCCTTCTACGCACCTGATCGTAGCTTCGCTATCCAGAACTATCCGATCGAAAGCGAGTACGCCCGTTACTTCTTCTCCATCCACCCCGACTTTGATTACTACGAGCGCATGTTCAACTACGCTTACCGCGGAAACTACCACCGTAAGTATACACGCACGCCTACCATACGAGTTGCTTAGCGATAAATATTGGTCACTGATGACTATTTTTCCTCTTTCCTCCAGCGTCTTGCGTTGTGTCCAACAAATTCGTCAACACCTTCGATGGAAAGACCTACGACTACGAGCTTGGAAACTGCTGGCATGTTGTGTTGCACACCGTCAAGCCCGACTACTACTTCTACGCACAGGACTCGCACTTCTTCAACTCGGACTACGAATACAACTGGAAGAACGGCTTCGGCGAGGACGAGCAGATCACCATTCTGGCACGTCAGGGCGAAGACAACCAGCTCTTCTTCAAGGCTATCCTCGGACAGTACAAGCAGAACGACTACAACATCGATATCATCCCACACGGACACGAATTCCCCATGGTCTACATCAATGGCAAGCCCCAGCAGATCCACGAGAAGTACGCCGTCGAAATGTACACCAACGATGATGGTGGCGATCAGCCGCTGATCCGCGTGTATGCTCTCCCTGGCAACGAGCTGGAGATCAGCTTCCGCGATGACGACATCAAGATTGTGTACGATGGATACCGTGCCCGCTTCTTCGCCGACCAGTCGTACTTCAACAACTTCGTCGGTCTTTGCGGTACCAACAATGGCGAGGGAGAGGACGATTTCATCACTCCCGATCAGTGCGTTATGCGCAAGCCCGAATACTTTGCCGCCTCGTATGCGCTCAGTGGAATGAACTGCAGCGGTCCAGCGCAGGCCTACTTCGCCGAGTACCACCAGAAGGCGCAGGAGCACTGTGTGAAGCCCCAGTACTACTTCGGTAACGTCATCAGTGAGCAGGAAGCCGGTCGTCAGCGTTACAGCTACTACTACAAGGACTTTGACTTTTCGGACTCGTCCTCTTCGGAGTCGTCGTCATCGTCGTCCGACTCGTCTTCTTCGGAGGAAGAGAAACCGAACCACGAGTACTTCTTCGAGAAGCAGCAGTACACCGAAAAGGATTGCCCCGTGAAACATCAGGCCCAGTACGTCGAACAGGGTGACAAGATTTGCTTCACCAGCCGTCCGCTTCCGACCTGCGCCTCTCAATGCAAGGCTGCCGAGAAGGTTCCCAAATACGTCGATGTCCACTGCCGTGACGTCACCGATTCCGTTGCCCAGCTGTACAAGCAGCAGATCCGCAAGGGAGTCAACCCGGACATGAGCAACAAGTCGGTCACCAAGACCGTAAAGTTCTTCTTGCCCAAGAAGTGCGTGCACGTCTACTAGAAACCCAACCCGGAATCGACAAACGATACAAAATGAACCAATTGTGAATTCAAGCATTCAGAAAATGTACAAAAAAAAATTGAGGAGTATTTATAATAAAATGAACATTTGCAGAAAAATAATTGTTTGATGCTAAGCGATGACCTAACTTTCACAGAATGACTTACAGTTTGAGAGACAAAATGAGACAAATGTCATTCATCAACACTCTCAGATCGGATCAGAAAAATCGAAGGGCGAGATTGAATGTTCTGCTGGTAATTCCACCACCAGCTAGGTAAATCCTTTGGAAGCACTATGGTGTGAATTGTTACCTTGAACAGATACAATTCGGCCAAGGATATCTTCCTAAATATCTGTGTCGTAAGAGGTTGTCAGAAATATCCACACTGTCAGAGTTGTCTCAATGTTGTCTAGTCGGTGTATCACACCGTTTTCATGTGTCCTAGTATCGGTTTGTTCATTGGCCAGGAAGAGATTACTCAGAAAAATTTGCAGTCCTATCTCCCTCATGACCAAGGTACGTAGAGCTTCCTAGTTGAGTTTGCTGAAGGAGCTATCCCCTCGCTACAACGTAAATGAGATGATGAACGTGCCAACCTGGTGGCCACCGGATCAATCTCACCCGCGTCCATGGATCCGACAGTTCATGCGGCGATTGGATCAAACCCATGTCACTACTGCATCACCGCCAATTTTGATCATCCTCGTTAGCCGCGTTGTCGCTCTAGAGCAGACATGTCAAACATACGGCCCCCGGGCCGAATTCGGCCCGCGAGGTCTTTGAATCCGGCCCGCGAAGGAAGAACGAGAACATCGATTACTATCTGACTAGAGTGATGTTTAGCTTAGAAAATTGAGGAATATTTGGTATATGTTTTGTGTGTACTCTTTTACGTTTCAGTAATACGCTCTTGAATTCCTCTTGAAGACCAAACAACTGCTAAATTTTATTTCCTTAAGACTTCTCCCTCCCCTTCTGACTTATCTTGGCCCGCAAGATAATTTTTGTTTGGAAACCGGCCCGCAAGCCAAAATGAGTTTGACATCACTGCTCTAGAGCGTACGAGCATGTACTAACAAGCGGCAAGGCAGCAACAGCAGCAGCTGCAAGAAGATGATAACGCTTCCAGTCAGGCTCGATCTTCACGTCACCGTAGGAAGCAGTGATAACAACATGACGACGAATAAGGAGTCGACCGTCACCTTGACGACAATTGTGGGATCCTGAAGTTTCCGAATTTTCCTTCGCAGCATAAAGCTTCACAAAACAATAATCGTACATGGTACTGAACATCCAGGTAACAATTCTTCACACGATTTCGCTCGTATTCTCCCGACGTAAAAAATCTCAAGAATATCTTCCAAGATTTCTTGATTAATTGATATATTTTCCAAGATTTCTCACGCTGTTTTCATGAGCTGGAAAAGGTGAAGGTATTCTCAACCAAATAACGATTCGTTTCATAATGAAATATCCGCAACAGTTATGCTAGCAGATACTCTTAATCTTTGATGTACATTTTGTAAATATACGAAACATTTTACGAGCTTCTTGAATGCTCTGTAGGGACAATTCACAAGCCATGCGATATGGCGACATTAACAAACTGTAAAAGTTGTCACCTGGGGTGGCAGCACTTAGTGATCCGTTGAATGATCTCCTAACAGATGTCTTTAAAGTTAAATAAAAGACCATCGATGAATGTTTAGCGGTCGAACAAATCAGATAACCAATGTGACCAAGTGACAACCAAGTGATGAAATTAAGAAATTCATTCAAAAGTAGGATAAGCATATGTTAATAAATAAAAACTCAGACATACTCAGTTGTAAATTTTCTTGCTCTCTAAACTTTCTTTTTCTACTATAATCGTCGAAGGTTTATAAATAGTATAAATTGGTAGATTTATACGCGAGTATTGAAAAATAATTACGGTAAACGTGCTTACCGTTTAACAGAACAATTTTTTCCATATGCAGGGTTTACATGTTTTTACGTTAGTTAGTTTATTTTACCTTTTTACGCAAAAACGGCCAGACTCTATGTATGGATTTTCTTTCATTTTATTTTTTGTAAAACACACGGGGTTGTCTTCATACAAAACGTATGTTCTACTTTATCAAAAACTGTTGTCTTGGAAATAAACAAATAATAAATATATTACTTCTTGGAAATAAACAAACAAATAATTTGCATTCGATTTAACCTAAGGTATTAAAACCAAACATATAGGGTAAGTGTACCAATTGTTGTGCTAGCACCAATTGTTGTGCTATCGTCGGAAAAATGGATAATATGAAAAAACCAGGATGATTTGCAGTCCCAAAAAAATTTCTTCACATAAATTAACAGATTTCCTTATTTTCCCATACGTTTCATTAATTTCATAAGCTTATTTTTCGAAAAATCACGATTTTTAGTTTTGCTGTCAAAAAATCTGCAATATCTTAACCATTGTCTAAAACATGACCATTTTTTTGTTTTCAATTTTTAATGAAACTAGAGCCCAAAATCGACATCAAAAATTTTTAAAAACTAGTTTATGGCTCACTTAAGCTAGAACCACAACGTTTTTGATAATTAAATGATACGAAATACATTATTTATCGTATTTAAAAATAGCACAACAATTGGTGTATGGAAAACCGGAATGCACCAATTGTTGTGCTATTTTCATGTTGGTTGTTTGTGCTATCGTAATTCACGAATAAACAAAGTGCGTGTATTGGAGATAAGCATATTGACTTTCGGCAACCTTTATTTTGTTAAAATGAGTGAATTAAACAATAATATCAGAATTATTACATTGTTTATTCACTACAAAAAAACTAGTTTTAACTGATACTTTGAACACACAGCCTACTGCCATCATTTTATGCTGACTTCACAAATTTCTGTCAAATCAAACCAAAATTTACCTCTCTAAACCACGATTTTAAAATCAGTAAAAAACGTGTTTATTCTATATTTTTGAGTGATATTAGTTATCAAAAGTTCCTAAAAAACATTAAGTTTCCTTATTATACCCATTAGCTTGAGTGAAATCAATTCAAATGGTGATTTTGGACTAGCACAACAATTGGTACACCTATAGCACAACAATTGGAACACATAGCACAACAATTGGTGCATTGAAGAGGTTTACGAAAATGACTTTAACTTTTGTTTTAAATGTTCAAATTACAAAATTTAAAAACGAAAATACGTAAAAAACGTGTGTCTATCGATTGGACTCTTGTTTACGAATTTTAGTTAAGCAGTTTTGCCACAAACGTCGTTCTTGTGAAAACGCTGCACAAACTCGTCCATAATTGGTACACTTACCCTAAAATCAAAAAGATTGTTCAAATTTCTGATTCTACACAAAGAAAAATCTACAATACATTTAAATTAATAGCAAAACCACTCACAATAACTGACTAGTAAACAATGTCGTTGATCCTGGTAACAAATGCTAAATTTCATTGAAAGTCTGTTGGTTTATTCCACAACAAACCACTCTCAGCCGTTTGCGCCATAAGCGTTAATAATGCACTGATAAGCATCAGACTGTAAACATGTGAACGGTAAAAATTACTTAATCGTGCAATACAGCGGTCAATACACTATGCGACGTAGCTGAATAGATTAGGATAGAAGCTAGATTAGGACTAGATTAGGAGCTGGCTAGATAGGATCAGCAAAACTGTGGTATAAAAGACGATCCTGGGACCACCAGAAGGCACATTCGAGCTTTGGAGTGCAATCAAAGCATCCGGGCATCTGAGGACAACCGAACCATGATTGCGAAGTTACTTCTCCTCACGCTTGGTAAGTGCTCTTAGCCATCGTTTGCTCCAGCATTCGCAGGATTCTTCAACTTTTCAAGAAGAATATCTATATAGCATAACTAATCTCTGGTTCCGTTTTACAGTGGGGCTGTGTACGGCGTACCAATACTCGTACGAGTATGAGTTCCCCTACTCCCGCCCATTCAACAAGACGGGCTTCGAGTTCGGCGCCTGGGAACCGAACCGGGAGTACGTGTACAACGTGACGACGAAAACCATGACCGCTCTGCCGGACCTCGAAGACTACTGGACCGGCATTGTGACGCACGGCTACCTGGTGATCCGTCCCAAGGATCACAACTACGTCGTTGCTTACATTGACCGTCCGATGTACGCCGCGTTCAACGAGTATCTGCCCCGCGGATACCGCACTGAACTGTCGCGCTTCAACCTGAAATGGCAGCCGATGCCGTTCAGCTCGAAGCCCTTCGGAATCTACTACAACAAGGGAGCCGTCAAGGGCTTCTACGTTGAGAAGACCGTCCCGAACCACGAGGTGAACATGCTCAAGGGCTGGGTCAGCCAGTTCCAGCTGGACACCCAGGGAGCGTACGTGATCAAGTCGGAGTTCAACCAGTTCCCGGAGAACAACACCCTCACCGGTGTGTACAAGACCATGGAGCCATCGGTGACCGGCGAATGTGAAACCCTGTACGACGTCAACCCCGTCCCGGAATACCACTTCCAGTCCCACAAGGAATGGGTTCCTCAGCCCCAGTGGCTCGAGGAGAACCAGCATGTGTTCCATGTCGTCAAGTCCCGCAACTTCGACCACTGCGAGCAGCGCATGGGCTTCCACTTTGGCTTCAGCGGATTCAGCGATTTCAAGCCGAACACCAACCAGATGGGCAACATTATGACCAAGTCGGAGGTGACCCAGATGTATCTGACCGGTGACTGGTACAACTACACCATTCAGTCGGTGTCCACCGTCAACAAGGTTGTCGTCAGCCCGTCTCTGGTCAACAGCCAGAAGGCCATGGTCTACGCTCAGGTCAACATGACCCTCAATGAAATCACGCCCTTCGACAAGTACCCAGAAGGCCCGGCTGACGATCGTCAGGTGTTTGTCGATCTGGTGTACAGCTACAACATGGCTCACGATAAGAAAAACTTCGTTCGTCCGGCCAACGAGACCGATGACTCCTCGTCGTCGTCTTCGGATTCGTCCAGCGATTCGTCCAGCTCCTCGGACTCTAGCTCAAGCTCGGAGGAGGAGCCGAAAAACTACAAGATCAGCCCTTCCGAGCAGTACAAGAAGCAGGTGAAGGAAGTCGAGCGTCGCGGAAACCGCAA
Organism: Anopheles funestus; assembly: GCF_943734845.2. Lineage (NCBI taxonomy): Eukaryota > Metazoa > Arthropoda > Insecta > Diptera > Culicidae > Anopheles > Anopheles funestus. The sequence goes on along the minus strand of NC_064598.1, from coordinate 41,821,813 downwards.
CCGTCGTGATCTGAATGCCTTCCAGGAAAAGCAGTACTACGAATCGTACAAGCGCGATCAGTACCGTCTGCGCAAGCAAAACGACACCTCGTCCGACTCGTCCAGCTCCGATGATTCTAACAGCTCTTCGTCCAGCTCTTCGTCCAGCTCTTCGTCCGATGAGTCTGATGAGCACGATTTCTACAGCTCTTCGGAGTCCGACTCTTACTCCCTGAGCAGCGAGGAAGACTTCTACCAGCCGATCCCGGAAAGCATGAAGGAAGCCCCTCAGACTCCCTTCCTGCCCTACTTCACCGGATACAAGGGATACAGCGTCCAGTACGCCCGCAACGTCGATGCCTCCCGTTATACCTACAAGCTGGCGTACGAGATCGCTGAGGAGCTGCAGGAAATGTCCCAGGTCCCCAAGTCCAACACGCTGAACAAGTTTACCATTTTGGCCCGTGTTCTGCGCACCATGCACTACCAGGACATCTACGACGTTTGCCAGAAGCTGTTCGTCTCGCAAAAGGAACGCGAGGAAGGCAGCAACCACAGCGAGTCGTTCGCTAAGAAGGTTGACGCCTGGAACACTTTCCGCGATGCCTTGGCCCAAGCCGGTACCCCGCCTGCATTCAAGGTGATCAAGGAATTGATCGAAGAGAAGAAACTGCGTGGCGATGAAGCCGCCAGCGTTATCGCTACTCTGCCCAAGACCATCCGCTACCCGACCCAGACTCTTATGCACGAATACTTCCTGCTGGTGACGTCCAGCGCTGTCCAGCACCAGGAGTATCTGAACACTACGGCTCTGATTTCCTACTGTGACTTCCTGAACCGCGCTCAGGTCAACAACCGCTCTGCCTACAACTACTACCCCGTGCACAGCTTCGGCCGTTTGGCTGACGCCGACTTCAAGATCGTCGCTCACAAGGTTGTGCCGTGGTTCGCACACCACTTGCGTGAAGCCGTCAAGGCTGGTGACAGTGTGAAGGTGCAAGTGTACATCCGCTGTCTGGGACATTTGGGCCATCCTGAAATCCTGAACGTATTCGAGCCGTATTTGGAGGGTAAGATCCCAGTGACCCACTTCCAGCGTTTGGCTTTCATTGTTGCCCTGGACCGTCTGGTCGAGAACTACCCTCGTCTGGCTCGCTCTGTGCTGTTCAAGGTGTACCAGAACACCGGAGACGCCCATGAGGTGCGTTGTGCCGCCGTATACCTGCTGATCCGTACGAAGCCCCCGGTGTACATGCTCCAGCGCATGGCTGAGCAGACCCACTATGACCCGAGCACGTACGTGCGCGCCGCCGTCAAGACCGCGCTGGAGAGCGCTTCTGAGGCCGATGAGTTCGATGATGATTACGAGTTTGCTCAGAACGCCCAGGCCGCCATCAAGCACCTGAACCCGCGTGACTTTAGCCTGCAGTACTCGGGCACTTTCCTGCGCGACTTCGCTTTCAAGGAACTTGAGCTTTCCTACCGCATGTACTTCTCCCAGATCGCTGCCGATGACCATTACGTCCCGAGCGGATTCTTCTTCCACCTGCGCAAGAACATGGGTGGCCTGAAGCGCTTCTCGACCTTCTACTACCTGGTCTCGAGCATGGAGACGTTCTTCGATTTGCTCGACAAGCAATACGATAGCTACAACAAGCACCACGAGTACAAGTCCAGCGACTACTACTACAAGTACTACAAACAGTACCCGTCCCTGTTCAAGGATTACTTCAGCCAGTACAGCAAGAACCACAAGTACCAGAACGATTACTACGAGCAGTTCGGAAACAAGAACCAGGAGGAGTTCCAGAAGTGGTCCACCACCCGCATTGCCAAGCTGCTGAACATTGACCCCGAGGAGGCTGAAGAGCTGGAGGGTCAGTTCATGTTCCAGATCTTCAACGGAGAGCGCTTCTTCGCCTTCAACAACCAGACCATCGAGCAGTTCCCCAGCCTCGTGAAGAAGTACTTCGAAGACTTCGAAGACGGTTTCGCGTACAACGTCACCAAGTTCTACCAGCAGAATGTTGTCACCATGGCCTTCCCGTTGGCCACCGGTCTGCCGTTCACCTACAGCCTGAAGACCCCGACTCTGATGAAATTCGAGTTCGAGGCCTCCGCCACCACTCACCCGAGCATCTACAAGACCCCGACCGGATATCCCGAGAAGGATTACGACGATTTCATCCATATGCCGCGTTGGTTCAACGGATCTGCTGATGTGAACATGGCCTATTCTCGCCTGGTTGACGCCAAGGTTGGCTTCATCACACCCTTCGATCATCAGCGCTATGTCGCCGGTTACCAGAAGAAGTTCCAGGGATACCTGCCCTTCAGCTTCGACTTTGGCTTTGACTTTGAGAACAACGACTTTGAAGTGAACGTACAGCCGCTGGAACCCAAGAAGGACGCGCTTCTCTTCCACATGAGCTCGTGGCCGTACACTGGATACAAGGACATCACCGACCTGCGCCCGATGGCCGAGCAGCCGAGCGTGCACATCTTGCACGATCGCGCTCAGACCACCAAGTCGTTCGAGACCTCGTTCGGCCATGAGCTGACCGGCGTTGCTCTGCGATTCCAGGCCAAATACGATAAGGACTTCATCGACTATGCTTACCTGATGAAGCACATCGAACAGCACGACTACTGGTCCGCGCTGGTCTATCCGTTCGCCTCGGAGACTTACCACTACCATCAGCTGAACCTGTACTACGATGCTCAGCGTACCAGTGTGAAGAATGTGAAGTTCGTGCTGCAGCACAAGCAGGCCGACTACGACCAGGACTTCCAGACTGCCGACGTGAAACACCCGAAGGGTCGTCACGGATACTCTGGATACTACAACGAGTTCAACTACGCCCAGCCCTTCGTCTACTACGCCGGAAGCCAACGCCGTCAGGAGCAGTTCATGCGTAACGCCGGTGCCGGCATTCGTAACAGCGACGTGAATGTCTTTGATTTCGGAATCGTTTTCGAGGGCAAGCAACAGAAGGCTGAGTTCGTGTTCACCACCGCCTACGCCGACAGCCCGGTCGACGAGAAGGAGCGTCTGTTGATGTTCTTCTCGTTCAGCCCATACGTCTCGTCAAGCGCCTTCTACGAATTCATTCCGTTCTCTGGCAAACAGTTCCAGATGTGCTTCTCGGCCACCAACGAGTACCCGAACATGCCCA